>NC_048221.1:44180117-44376153 GCF_002007445.2 Ailuropoda melanoleuca | reverse complement strand
ACAGTTCAATTTAGCAAGTACCATTGGAGTTGAGGACTGAAAAACCCTTAGAGATAATCTGGCTCAACCCTTTCATTTTACAGATGAGCAAATCCAAGTCTCAAAAACACTAACACTTCCATGTACTTGAGAGGATCTGGGAAATTTGAGTAGTTTTAAACCCTTACTCAAATTCATAGGGCTGGTTAATAGGAGCATCGAGCCTAAAATTTAATTCTCCTGATTTTTAGATCAGGAATCTTTCTTTAATATTAGTGTAACCTTCCTTGGGATCCTCAGAACTTCCAGAAGTTTGTGGATACACTCTCAAGAGTCTGCTAGGTTGCTGTGAGAAATTTGTGTTTGTTCTTACAATACACAATACTATGAAAAGTAATATATTACAATAATACTATGAAAAGTAAATATAAGAGTATTCTGAATATCTGAGTGACTTTCTTATAATTGAATGCAGAGAAATGATATCTAGTGCCAGCGTTCTACATTTGTGTTTATGATCATGTCAATGCCAGGCAGTGCCACTTAAAGTATTTGGAGCTAATAAGAAAAAAACAGAGTGGTTCTGATGTATAAATGATGTCTTCTCACCAGTGAAGGCCAGATGATGTCTCAGCACATTTTAAGAAAGAAGGGTCCACAGAAATTTCATGAGTTAAAGGTGATGTGTGAAAAAAAGGATAGAAAACCGAGTCATCCCATAATATGGAGTAGTCTAAGCATGTAAAAAAATGAAAGAGAGAGAGAGAGAGATTGGGCATCAGTACCATATTCACACTTCAAGAGATGATTTAATTTTACAAAAAAGAAAGAAAAAAGTTCAATTATTATGTAAAATTGACAGTTGAATTTGGATTTAATTGGTTTGGTAGTTTTTTCATAAATAGTTTTATTTAAGTGTAATTGCTGGTATAAGTTGAATTGTGTCTCCCACAAATTCATATGTTGAAGTCCTAACCCCAGTACTTCAGAATGTGACTTTATTTGGAAATGGGGTCATTGCAGATACAATTGTTAAGATGAGTCCTACTGGAGTTGGGTGGTTCCCAACCTATTATGACTGGTATCTATATAAAAAAGGGGGAAATTTCGACACAGACACACACACGGAGAACACCATGTGAAAACAAAGGCAGAGATCAGGGTGATGCTCTGCAAATCAAGGAACAAACCAAAGATTGCTGGCAAGCTGCCAGAAGCTAGCAGCGAGGCATGGAACAGGTTCTTCCTGATAGCCCTCAGAAAGAACCAACCCTGCTGACACCTTGATCTCCAACTTAGTGTTCAAAACAATGAGAAAATAAATTTCTGTTGTTTAAGCTTCTCAGTTTATAGTAATTTGTTACAGTTGCCCTTGCAAACTTTTACAATTGCCATAGAATAAACTACATATATCTAAAATATACAATTGTTACAATATACACCTGTGAAACCATCATTGCAATCAAGATAATGAACATATCCATCATCCTTAAAGGGTTCGTTGTGCCTTTTTGTACTGAATTCCCTCCTACCCACCATGACCTTTTCTTTGCTGCCCATCCCTCAACTCAGTAAACTCACCTGCTTTCTGTCACTATAGATGAATAAGTGTTTTCTAGAATTTCTTTTACTCAGCATGATTATTTTGAGATTCATCCATGTTGTTGTATTGTATTTTATTGCTGAATAGAACTCCATTGTATAGATACACCACCATACGTTTATCAACTCACTGTTGATGGGCATTTGAGTTGCTCCAGATTTTGCCTGTTACATATAAAGCTGCTTTGGGTATTTGTGTTCAAGTCTTTGGCTCGATATATGCTTTCATTTCTCTTGGGTAAATACCCAAGGATGAAATGACTGGATCATTTCATGTAGGTAGGTATATGTGTTACTTCTTGAGAAACTGCCAAATTGCTTTCCAAGGTGGTGGTACCATTTTTCATTCCTACCAGCAGTGTGTGAGTGTGCCAGTTGGTCTGCATATTTGCATTAAAATCTCTTGAAGGCAAATCCCTTTAGGGAGGTAGGAACTTTTGGATGATTCAGTCACACTGTGCCTCTTGCCTTACACCCAGCTTGATTCACACACTTATGTTACCCATCTGTATGGTTTTGAGTGTGCAACCTCTGATTTATAAATTGATTCAGGATTGGCTATTCAAATATGTTATTCACACATTATATGTGTACAAATCTCTACAGAGTCCTGGGCCAAAGTCAGAAGATATGAGTGTGCTGTTGACCAATCATGTTCCTCTCAGTGTGCCATAGCTGCCTCTTAGCTTTAATGTGCTCCCTGGGAAGTCAGAGTAAAGACATTTGTCCAGCTTGCCTCCTCATAGAGTTTTTTTTTTTTTTTTGGATCAAATCAACTGTTCAAGGAAGCACTTTGCAAACTATGGGATATGTAGACTATTTTTTCATGATGCCATGATAGTGGAAGGCTCTTTGAGAGGTGGGTTTCCACAGATTGTGACAGCCTTCATGATGTGGGTGGTGTCTAATGTAGGGTGCACTGACCAACTGTACCTGCTCTCTCCCCCATTTCTGGGCACAAAACAGGTACCATAGACCTTGGGACAATGGCTAAACGTCCTAATAGACAGATTCTTTCAAAGTCTCTATGGAGTCTGGGATTGAAAGTCAGGAGACAATAATAATAAATATGGCAGCTCTTATTAAACATATATGCTAGGCTGGTACAATTTTTTTTATTGAATATAGTTGACACACAATGTTGGATTAGTTTCAGGTGTATGACATAGTGATTCAACAACTCTATATATTATGCTATGCTCAACACAAGTGTAGTACATGGTGCAATTTTTACATGAATTTCATGTAATTCTTATAACAATACCATGAGATAGATAGGTATGATTATCACTCTTGGTTTTTCTTTTTTTTTTTAAGATAAGGTAAGGTAAATTTGAGGCCTTAACAAAGATCTTAGATAACTTGCCCCAGGTACTAGAGCTCTTGCTCTTAACTATGGTATAATCTATAGTGCCCAATCCTATCTATGCTATAATAATATAATCTGAAAGGTCTATATCATTTTAATCATATTGACATAGAAACACCTGTTGGGAAAACATTTTTAAAATTAAATAAATAAAACAGACTGAAGTAGTGTCTCAGGAACTGTTCCCAAATATCTTAATACTTTTAGAAAGGAAGAATATGAGGAACACTGCTCAGGTTTTATTGGAATAATGGTCACATTCACAAAATAATAAGATTTGAAAGTCAATAGCAAGGGATTTGAAAATTGTTGAAATGTAAAAAGCAATGAAATTTTAATTTGTAGCACTAGAGCTTTTGACAGGTGTGCATGAAGGGCCAGCCATCGGCCACCTAGTTGACTCTTAAGGGCTGAGCAATCATATGGGATGTAGTTTGCCAAAGACCAGTATTGGTCACTCCTGGAACATCACTTGGTGAGCCTATAGAGAGAATTAGATTCTAGACCAAGCTTTATCATTAATAGTCTCACTTCCCTGAACCCCAGTGTCTTTATGTGTAAAATGAAGTTGCTGATAAAATGTGTGAAAACCACAGAATTCCCCCCAGAATTCTTTAGTTAGATTAAATCATAGGGAAACACCACATGGAGACATAAAAGGAAATTTGTCCAGGTTCTTGGTTAGAAAAACCGAATCTACTTTAGGTAGTTTAGGTAGGAAGAGATTTACTAAAAAGTACTAGTTAGTCTTTGGGTCTTTGGAAGAGTTGGAGAGCTGGGTGTGGATGTTGCACGTCCAAGAACAAAGCAGCTAGAGAACATGCCCTACCACCAGGCACCTATTCTAGTGGAAGCACCCTTGTCACTGTTGTCCATCACTTGATCCCTACCACACTATGGTTTGGAATCTAGAAACTCTACACAGCCCTCCCTAAGATGCTGCCATGGTCCTTGCCAGATTTGAATCCCCAACCTGTGGCTGCCTTTTCATGTAGCTCACTTGTACCTATGTGTTGCTTGACTGAACCCAGGCCCTGTTTAGGACAGAAAGCCATCTTTGGAAAGGGGTTGGACTGGGTGTTGGGTGGGCCAACTCACAGCATCTGCCATCAGTGCTCCTTTAAGATGGCTAGAGCCCCTATTCAAACTTCGCCTGTCACTGTTCCTTGATGATGATGATGGGGACTTGTTGGCTGGTCATTCACTAAATAGGCCCCCAAGGCCCCTGCAGACCAAAGTTAGAAAACCACCAAACTAGATTTTTCTAAGATTCTCTCTAGGGCCAAAATTCCTTGATTCTATGCATTTCCAGGATTAAATTAAAGTAGAGATGTTTAAAGAAGTTTTTTCCTGTAGGGCTTGGCTAATTCCAATATATTCTCTGTAATTGTCGATAGTTAAGAATATTATACCCAGGGACTATGGCTTCATGTACATTTGCATTTTAGTTGAATCCCTCTATTAGGTATATTAGTACAAGAATATCCAATTCACACGAAAGGAAGGGAAATGATAAGAGAAAAAAAGGGGAAAATTTGACAAAGATGTATAGGATTTCCTTTCAGAAGGATTTTGAGACGTTTAAGGGAAGCGTTTTTAAGTTGTGAGTACTTGCAGATGCAGTTATAGGGAAACTGCTTACAGTGTTTGGTATAGCTCAGATTTACAAAATCCAAGCACAAAGGTCCAATAATCAGAAGAAAGAGAAAGCAAACTTAAGCTAACTTAAATTGTACACATATCTGTTTACATAATCTTTTGCAATCTAACATCTCTCAATGACCAGAAAATAAGATTCTTGTTATCACCAAGGCACTCCGAAGACATGGAAAATCAGTGAGATACCCTATTATCAGACATGGTATGTCCATCAACTGTATGATAACTTGGGATGTACTATGTCATTGTGGCTAAGAGCTTGGGCTCTGCATTCGCCCCCCTAAAGAAGGTTTAGCTAACTTACCTAGAAGATGGGAATAACGATTCTAACTGCATTATGTTGCAAGTATTACATTGGGATAATGTATGTTAAATTACTGGCATGTTCCCTGGGATATAAGAAATGTTGTCTAGTGCAGTCATTAGGGCACTTACACTGGCCTTTGGTCCTGTGCAAGCTCAAACGGTGTTGGCAGCCAAGAAGTTATTTGGGGAGGCTGCTGCCCAGAAGCGGAAAAGTGGCTCCACCAGTTGATTCTCCAGGGGAGACATGTGATATTCATAAATGTGCAATCAATCCACCATCCTCCACCATTACCAAGACATAGAGATGGATCATCTCTCTTCCCCAGAGTCTTCTTTAACTCTTTAAGATTGCTCTTGCAATTCATTAGGGACTGCTTTCACCTGTATTTGATTCTATTCTGTATGTGCATCAACTACATACATGCAAAGCTCTGTGGCCTATGAACTGGGAGACTAGACAAATGTGGACTCTCATTTAGCAAATATTTGTTAGGTTTCTACTATATTATAGGGGCCGTTTTTGGCTCTGAGCATTCACTAGAGGACCTGATATGGGCTATGGTGGTGACATGGGGGAATAATGTTAAATAAGCAGATAGGATTGACTGTGTCCCTATACATGTGGAGACACCACAGAAAGAGTAAACAATCATTTTAGTTTGCCTGGGACTGAGGGCTTGCCGGGTGCACACAATTTTCTGTTTTTTAAACCAGGACTGAGTTATTTCTCAGGGTGTGGTATTTTGATGCTAAAACCAGGAAGGTTCTAACTAAACTGGGATGAATTGGTCCTATTAACAGGTTTTATATCCCCTATTGGACAGTCTCTCTACCTCTGAGGAATTTAATTCCCTTCATTAAAAATGAGGAACTCTGCCCTGGGATACAGCTCTGATGTGCAAAGAGATCTGGAGTGGGTTTTCAGAAAGCAGCTGAAAACTTGACCCTAACTCTCGCTATTGTGATGACCCTTGACAAATTACTTCTCTGAGCCATGGCTCATTCCTCTGGAGAAGCAAGGATGCCTATGCCCTGGGTGTCTGAACAGGTTAAATGAGATAATATGTGTATAAGTGCCTGGCACAGAGAGGAAGCACAAAATTTTTAAATTTTTTTTCTATTTTTGCGTAAGAAAACATATGGTACTGGCTTAAAAATAAGAAGTTGCTTATGTACATGGTTGTCTACATTAGCTTTGCATCATTTGTGTTTCATGTATTGTCCTGAAAATGCTCTTTAAATGTTTCCATCAGGTGTGTTCCAAGTTACTAACAAAATTGTAAAACTCCCTGAGCGCAAGCATGATCCTTTTACATTTTTGATATCTCCTAAAAGCTTTACAGCATGGTCAAATCTTGGGGACACAAAGTGCTAAGGTTGGTTTGTGATGCCCTGGAGGTAAAATAAGAGGCAAATATTGTGTTTATTTTTACCTGCATTTTATTTTATTTTTAAAAATATTTTATTTATTTATTTGAGAGTGCTTGAGATTGAGAGCATGAGCATGGAGGAAGGAGGAAAAGGAGAAACCAACTCTCCACCGAGCAGGAGCCTGATGTGGGGCTCGATCCCAGGACACTGGGATCATGACTTGAGCTGAAGGCGGACACTTAACCAACTGAACCACTCAGGCGCCCTTTACCTGCCTTTTAAACTGCAAGTCTACTACCATGAATGTTATTCTTATATAGACAAAAGGAGCTCACTCAGATCAAATCTTTTTGAAGCCTACCCCTTACCTAAATTATTGCATTTTAATCCCTTTACCTGTGTGATTTGCTCGCAATGTGCAAATTTAATGGAAGGGAAAGGTGGCAGGAGGGGACAGATGTATATCTTGCCATGCTAAGTAGACAGAAGTCCCTTTGTGCCCATGAGCCTGAGAAAACACAGTTTAAATGTCAAAGCTAACACTGTGGGTCCTAGAGTTTATAAGCGGCAACAAGCCAGCACATGCAAACCACATTAGCCAAATGGAGATAAACTTCTATGTAATTTTGAATTTTCTATTAACATAATAGGTTAGTGGGTCTGCTCCTTTAGGAAATCCTAAAGAGATTTCTTTAAAAGTACCATTTAGAAGAGAAAATGTCACCCATTATTAGCTAGCTTGACTTTTCTTGTATTAATTCCCCATCTCTCTTTTTCCAGCCTCTCTCCATATCTTTTACATCAGGCAATTTCTGCCACCAATTTCTTACCAAATGTTCATTCACCATCCTTGACATATATTGTCGTACAATGGCTGTAATGGTCTTCACATTAGGTCTCTTCTCCTGATAAATGAATCAGCTGGGCCAGGTGCTCTTGTGGCTAAAGGCACCACAGATTCTGAGACATGGCTTATCACCAGGTCATTGGGATCAACCCCTAAACCAGATTGGAGAGCTCTACTCAAATCGCATTATTGGAACCATTCCCTTCTGGTGCTTGAAGGATATTCCTGAGTTTGTGTCCATAGATTACAAGAGGTCATTCCTAATGCTTTATTTTCAGGGTAGGAGAAGGGCAGGGAGGGTTCTACAGAATGTTTATAATTGCTAAAAGAGCTAATGAAACCTCAGGCTGTATTAAAAGAAGTATTGTGTTTAAAAGAAGGGGGGATAAGTTTTAGCACAACACAAGCAGCAGTCTTCAAATTAAATTATTCATTTATTCAACTAACGTGTGATATCTACGCTGTAAAAGGCACTGGGCTGTGAAAGATACAAACATAACAAGTAGCACACTAGATAGATATAAATTGTATTAAGTGATAGTCCTGTGCTGCTTTTCTGGTTTGGCTCATGGGACTGCCAGAATCTTCACTAGAGCAATCACAAACCAAGATATCTAAACAAGGCTGGCTGTTCCAAGTAAAATAGCCCGGTGGCAACTGTGCCAAATTGGATAAAACATGCCCTGTTTAGAGTGGGCTGCTGCTATTCAGTACTATTAGATTGTCAACTTGTGAGAATGTGGATCTAGTTTTGCTAAGAGAAACTGGAGATTCAGAATTGTATGTGAAGTATTTCATTTAAAACCTTGTCAAGATGGTAGCTAATTCAAGTATTTAAGAGCTCTGTAGAATCTTACATGTCCTTGGGCTACATCTTGCTCATGGGCTTTTGATTTATAAATTCTACTCTAATCAGTAGATTACACCTAGTCAAGGTGTATTTGCCAATATTTAGAGGGGCTCTTTAACTTGGGACTTCACATAAATAACCAATTGGTATAGATTGCCAGGAGTGTGTAATGAGAATGACTCAATTTACTTAATATAACCAGTAGGTGAAGATAAATGAGTAACGTATGTGTACTTTATATGATTTTTGGTAGAGAGAGTTGGTTCTCTACTCACAGTGGCAAGCTTTAGCATATTCAGCTGTCTGTGTACTAGAGGCATTTCACACTCCCATTGAGATAGTTTAAGGGGAAAAGAAACTCCTGGAATCCACTTGTTAATTTGAGACTGAATGAAGCTATTTCTCTGGAGGTTTCCCGGGATGGATTTATGGTGGCCTCAGGCTAAATTCTCTGTTGGTGCTTTGAACTTATGTCCAGAGCATCCTATCCATTACAGAGGAACTTGCCTTCTCCATGTCCTCATGAAAGAAATGCTTGTGCTCAATTACTGGGTGGTTAGCTCTTGAGTACCTTCTGAAATTGTCTGATGGAACAGCCAAGTTTCATCTCTTTCCCTGCTGCCTGTGTCATGCCAAACAGAAATGCTCTAACTAAACCAGGTACATGATGAACTAGCCCCGTTAATAAGAGAAACAATGGACCATTTTTGTCTCAGTTATTAATTATGTAAAATACATTTGCAATACCAAATCTGATAATGGTTACTATTTTATTTGTTTGGGTGGAATAGAGAAGGTAGTTGGTATACACTCCAGTTGTCTTTTTTTTTAAGTAAAATAAATGGAATAATGGTTACCATTATCAATGAGGGGTGATCATTCATTTGTTGCAAAGAAGTGAAGATTTGGCTGGTACATTTGTTCAGATTTGTCTTTCTTGGAGTAGGAAAGCTAAAATTCAGACAAACCTGTTACTCACACAGAGACTGGCTAACTACTTTACCTATGACTCGCCTGGATTAGGCTGTCCCATATTAGCGTAGGTATGGCATGATTAATATGCTTTGGGACAGGGCTGAAGGAGTGAGGAATACATTTTATATTTGGTCATGAGATGAGCAATTGAAGCATTAGCAGCTGTTGAACTTATCATCTTTGTTTTTATTTTCTTAATAAAACATTGTGATTTTTACATTTTTTACATAATGCAGAGAAGTGTAAGTTGTATCTTACAATTATTTGTGATGATGATGATATACTTTTGATAAATCTATCACATTTTCACCATTTATAATTTTCTTCCAATGGAAAGTTGAAAATTTTGTGCCCTTTTTAATTGATGCTAATGAAAATAAGTTTTCCAAAGTTCTTTTTTATGTGCATGCTTTTTCTAAGCACCAAGCACTTTACAAAACTCAACCCATTATTCATCCCAACGGTTTCATGAGGTACATAGCATTATCCTGCTTTACGTTGCAGGATCTAAGGCTTAGAGTAATTAGCAACTTGCTTGAAATCTTGCAGTTAATAATTTAAATAGACAAGATTTGAACCCAGCTCTATTTTATTCTCATAGCAACTCCCTTGCCAGTTACGAAATATCCATGTATCTTGCTTAGGTCTCAGGAAAAAATTATTTTTATATTTACTTTTACCTAGAACATAGTTCATTTGAGTCCAGATATTTTTAGCAAATACATTTAAACTAGGAATTTGCCTAACACTTGAGAGGCAAAGAGAAGGCACAAACCCAAATTTAAAATTGAACAGGAATACAGTTGTCTTCAACCAAATTAACGAATATAAGTAAATAGAAATTACCCTCTTCCTTGTGATACAGTAGTTAGATCTGTGCTTTTGCTTTATGAAAGATTGAGGTTTGAGTAAAGAACCGATCCGGGTGCCTGGCCACCTGGAGCTTTTAGGCAAGTCTTTTAGATCCACTCTCATCAAAAGGGCTATGATGAAATGTACATAATCCAAATAAAAGCTGCTACTTTCCATAGTCCAGTCCTTGTCAGTGTTGCCTTAGAAGAAAAATTCAACCCATCAATCAAAAGTAACTTAGTCAATTTGAAGTTTTACTGGAATCTCCAAAATAATGTCTAGACAGATAGGATCTGAAACTCCCATCAGTTTTTTTTTTTTTTGTTAAAATCATCTTTCCCTAGTTCTCTCAAATACGGTATCTCTTAGATAAATAGCTGACCTTAAAATTTTTCTCTCATCGCTGTCAACATTCCAAGTTTTTCTTTTATACCTTAAACAAGTCTGTTTTTAGTATCTTATCCCTTTTCCTTCCACTGCTTATTTCTTTTCTTCCATAAACAAATCAGGACTCTTTAAAAATACTGCTGTTGCCCAGATCTTCCATCACAAAATCCCAGACAGAACTCTCGTAAGAGAGAGACTAAGGAAGGTAAGACATGGAATATTCACAATGTAATCATTTTTGTTCTATCACACATAAAAAATGCAATTACTAAGGATCATATATATCAAATATGCTTGAATGTACTTAATCCCTAAGTGCCCCTTGCACCCTCACTGTGGACAAAACTGAAGAATAGCATGAGGCTGAAGGCAGTAGGAAAGACAAGTTTCAGGAGATTCACGTATGTGGTGATAGGTGAGGTCAGGTTCACAGGTGTACCGAGTATGGGGCCTGGATTGAAACTCAGCATTGCGTGAATATGACAGTGATTTGTGTGTGTGTGGTTTTTTTTTTTTTAAGATTTTATTTATTTATTCAACAGAGATAGAGATAGCCAGTGAGAGAGGAAACACAAGCAGGGGGAGTGGGAGAGGAAGAAGCAGGCTCATAGCAGAGGAGCCTGATGTGGGGCTCGATCCCGTAACACTGGGATCATGCCCTGAGCTGAAGGCAGACGCTTAACCGCTGTGCCACCCAGGCGCCCCAATGTGTGTGTGGTTTTTAAAACAGCATTTGATGGCTTTCACTTTGAGCGGCATCCAAAGAATCCTGTGCCACAATAACTGCTCCAGAAAGTTGTTGACTCTGTCTTTGGTCCACAGTATGTTCTTGCCTCTCTCTTTTCCACTTGTATCAATTTTTCCAAATTTCTACATTCCAGTTCAAATGTTTAAGTTGGAGTCATAGCACATCGAGCTTGGAAAGATAAAAGTCATGGAGTTCAGTGGTTTCCAAATAACAACCTGAGCTGTTTTTAAAAATGCACATTCTTATATTCTCACCCCTTAGAGGTGTTCATTTATTAGTTTACTGGAGGGTTCCAGAATCTGTTTCTTTGTTGTTGTTTTGTTTTATTGTATTTTTTAAAAATCTTCCCAAGTGTCTTCACTAATTATTCTGGTTGGGAAATTCGTTTCTTTTTTTTTATTATGATATGTTAGTCACCATACAGTACATCATTAGCTTTTGATGTAGTGTTCCATGATTCCTTGTTTGCATATAACACCCAGTGCTCCATGCAATACCTGCCCTCCTTAATACCCTTCAGCAGGCTAGCCCTACACCCCCTCAAAACCCTCGGTTTGTTTCCCGGAGTCCATAGTCTCTCATGGTTCATCTCCCCCTCTCTTCCCCCCCCTCATTTCCCCCTTCCTTCTCCTAATGATCTCCCTGCTATTCCTTATGTTCCACAAATAAGTGAGACCATACGATAATTGTCTTTCTCTGCTTGACTCACTTCACTTAGCATAATCTCCTCCAGTTTGGTTTGGGAAATTCTGATCAAATTCATCTCCTTCCATCCCACCTGATGCTTCCCTCCAACAGCACAGGTTGCTGGTGGTCAGCCCAGGGATAATGATGGTGGTGATGAAGGAAGCTTAAATGTATCAAGTGTTGACTAATTGTTAGACATTGAGCTAAAGGCTTTACCTAATTTGTCCTATTTAATACTTATAACAATCTCAAGGGACAGTCAAGACTATGTACATTTTCTCTCTAGTCTTTGAATTTGCTATGAATTCACTCTCTTCTAGGTTTTTACTTAAGTATTACTGGCCCTACCCCCAGCCTAACCTAAAGTCTTGGTTACATACCTTTCCTTTAAGCTTCTGTAGCATGTATGCTTACTTCTATTCTTCCATATTTTATTGAGAAAACAGTAGAGTTTAAAGCTAAGCGTGTGGATTCTGTAGCTACTCTGTGGGTTTAAAACCAGCTTTGGTATTCCCTGGCAATGTTACACTGGGAAAGCTAACATTGTTCTGCAGTTTCCTCTTCTATAGAATGGAGACTTAAAATAGTACCCCCTCACTCAGTCTTGAAGGAGTGGCCTCTTGTGTGAGATAAACCTTATCATTCAACCCTGCCTCAGGTTTTGGTTGTCTCTTAAACTTTTGTGCTTGTCTAAGTAGCCTAATATATTTTTAATACGTTTCTAATAGTTAAGGATGTGCCAAGACCTGTCAGTGTCCCCAAAGGGAGGTTCCCAGAACATCGAATCAGGCAAGCCATACCCTCAGGCAATAGCTTTTAAAACTATGAAAATATAGTCCTGTGAGATCATAAGCATAAGCCCCATTGTCCACCAGAGCCAGGCAATCTGGAGGTATTTTCTGGGTGGCAGTCCACAAAAATCAGGGCTCCAAAGGAGTATTTAAGATCTTTTCTGGGTGATACCAGTGAGCTGGAGCAAGGCAGAGGGGGAGCACCAAGATGGCATTCCCAGCCTGCTCTTTGAGAGCAACTGTAGAAGCCATGAAATGTGTTCCAAACCTGAAGGCTGCCCCTTAGGCCGAAGCTCCAGGACAAGCGAAGAAGCCTCTTTCACAGAAAGACTGAGGGGTGTGCCTCAGTTTGCCGTCTGTGCAGTTTCCCAGGGTGGTAGCCTGCCAAAGACCGTCTCTCTGATTGCCACGGTCCCATGGGACCCAAGAATGCAAGCCTCCCAAGAAGCTCAAGGATGTCCCCAGTCAGCAGCTACAAAAAATAAGGCACCAATCATAAAAACCAGGGCACCAGGCACATGTAAATCTTCCCTCCAGGAGACACTGGCATTCTAGAGCATGGCAGAGGATGAGTGCGAAGTTAGCTCCCACCCTCCTTGGTCTCTGGGAAGGATCATAGCCAGCCCTTACATGTCTGTTTAATTAGAAGCCTGTCCCTCACGCCACAGCCAGGAGCTAATAGGCCTCCTTCACGAAAAGACCAAGCTCCAGGGTTTGTTGCCTCTTGCTGTGCCCTGGGGGTGGTAGCAGTTTGAGAACTCTTTCTTCATTGGTCATAGTCCTGAGGGACCCACAAATATAAGCCCCACTGGCTGCTAGAGCCAGGTGATATAGAACTGTCTCCTAGGTGGCAGCTGCAAAAACTCGGGCACAAGATGCATGTAAATGCTCCCTTTTGGGAACTACTGGTGCCTGGGAGCATAGTAATGGGAAAGTAGGAAGATGATGCCTGCTGATGTCCATCCTGAAGCATGTTCTAGCACTCTGCTACGTGTGTGTGTTTAATTACGTGCCTGCCCCTCAGGCCAACACTTTATTGTAAGCAGGTGAAACTTCACTTTAAGTCTAAGTGCAATCAGCTGCTTCTGAGTGGGGCCCTGTGGTAGATCAATCCAAGCACAGGAGGCCTTTCAGAGCTGTTTCTCAGATTCCTTCAGTCTTGTGGGCCTCAGGATATGAGGTTTTCAGTGTTAGATGTTTTGGGGGCTTATCTCTCAAGTGTATGTCTTAAAAGCTGGAATGCTTGGTGTAGCGTTTGAATGCTTTGCTATCTAGGTTGTGAGTTCCCTCCCGGTTTTGGTTCACAGCACCAGGGCTGGGGTTTATAGCAAGTTTGTGTAAGACATACGCATCCCCATGTTCACTGCAGCATTATTTACAACAGCCAGGATATGGAAACAACCTGCGTCCATCCGTGGATGAATGGATAAAGAGACTGTGGTGTATATATGTACAATGAAATATTATCCAGCCATAAAAATAATAAGATCTTTGTGTTTGTGACAACATGAATGGATTTCGAGGGTATTATGTTAAGTGAGGTAAGTCAGAGAAAGACAGATACTGGATGATCTCTCTTGTATGTGCAACTTAAAAATAAACACAGGTATTGCCCACTAAACGTTTGCATTACACCACTATGTTTCTATGAAAGACTTCCATTAGTAGTTTTCACTAGCTGAAAGAAATCCAAAGAGGATTTACGCTTTTGTGGAAAAAGGCAAAAAGCAAAATAACACCCAGCATTTGTATTGCAGCGAGCCCTTTTGGGGGCAGTGCACACCCCAGCCGCAGGAATGTCACTGCCAGACTGCTTCCCTAGGAACTGTACTCAGCTTCTCAGCATCAAGCTGCCTAGCCTTGAACTGTGTCTGGGAGCATCTGTGCTTTATCTCGATTTATTTTGTGCATCTGTTAACAAGATGTGTCCTAAGGTATCAGAAAAGCCTATGAGAGTGTATTTTTGGGGTCTGGGAATGCCAAAAAAATTTTTTTCCATGTAAATTAATGGTAATTGCTTTTTTGCTTTAATCCATTTTGGTTTAGGACAGGTTTTAAAAGGAATGCTCTACTTTGGATTGTAGGGAAACCCATTAAAAACCAAACAAAACAAAACCCAAAACCAAAACATACCAAGTTCTTAGATACAGAGAACAGATTGGTGGTTGCCAGAGGTGTGGGGTAGGGCCTGGGAGAAATGGGTGAACTTATTGTTCTTTTTTTTTTTTTTTTTGAGTTTAAAGAAATTGAACTTAAAAAATGAATAGAAACGTGATTTGGAGAAGACTTTTACCCTTTATTGTATGTCAGATTAGATATATAATACAATTACATTTTAAATCATGTAATTGAACAAAAAATTATTTCTTTATGTAAACTATTAATAGGTGTTTTGAAAATGAAATCATGTGTATATAGTATTCATAAATGCAAGTACACTAATCAAAAGCTATATAACAACATTAACAGCAAATCCAAATCCAAACAAAGATATTCCTCTGAATTTTATGTTTTCATTGAACATCAGAAACCACCACTGTACTAAACTGAGTTAAGGTCAGAAAAAGTATTTTAAAAATTATATAAAAGATTTAACGCATCCTACTCACTTTCTTTTTGCAATAAGCTAGTTTGGTATTTGATCTAAAATGCACAAAAGAATGGAATTCACTGTTTACTATGATAATTGGAAATGAGCTAAAAAAACAATTTCAATTTTTATTACTCCCCTTTCATGTTTCAAGAGACCAATTCACCAAAAAACACTGAAGCAGTGCTAAAGGTGATAACTTATAGATTTAAAAAATATTGTTGGGTACCACCTAAAAATTATTCCCAGTCTTTTGGCTAATTTGTAAACCTCACTTTTTCCATCATGTAGTATATATACACAACATTTTTATTTCTTTTTGTATAATTTAGTTTGTCCATAAACTCAACCTCAGGAAGGAATACTTCGTTAAGTATAGAATAGGCCCAGGAATGGACTAACTGCCTAATAAATGTTACATAATTATTGTCTTATTACACCAAATTTTGATTGTCCATATACTTTTCTTTTTATCTACTAGGCTTCCTTCTTGTAGGAAGAAATGACATCTTGTTTAATCTTGTATCCCAAGTGTCTGCTATAAGCCCTAACAGATAATAAGTGTTCAATAACGTAATTCTAATCTGTAGGAGGGTTCAGAATAAAACATCATAAAGACCTCCAGCCCATACTCTGAATATTTACAACCCTTCCTAATGATACCACTCCACTGTCAATGAATAATAATTTATGTTACTATTATTTAACCACATGACTCTGTAAGTATACCCACTGCTTCGCCTATCAGACCCCCTGGATTTGAATCTTGCTGCATCTCTTACTCTCTTGACTTGGCATTGGGCAAGTCATTGACCCCCTCTTAGATCCTCATTTTCCTCACCTGTAAAGCTGAAATGAAACATCTACCCTGCGGTATAGTAGTAGGATTGGCGTGAGCGACATGGTGGAAAGTGCCTGTAATGGAAAAGGTGCTCAGGGAGAGTCAGGTTGGCTTGTTGTTGCATGGAAGGTTTTCAATAGGAATGTTAATTGAGATAGTCTTGGCCTCTGTTCAGAGTTCTTCATTCACGTGGCCTGAAATCTTTTGGGGTCAGATTTCTTTAAGTACTGTGATGGTTGAATTGTGTCCCTGAAAAAAAATATGTTGGAACTCTAACTTCTAGAACCTCAGAATGTGACCTTTTTGGAAAAAAAGGTAATTGCAGGTGGAATTAGTTAAGATGAGATCCTGCTGGAGTAAAGTGAGACCTAATCCAATATAACTGATAGCTTATAAGCAGAGGAGAAAGAGACACAGGGAGAAGAATGCTGGGTGATGACGGAGAGATCCAAGTGATACAGCCACAAGCCAAGGAGCACCAAAGGTTGATGACTGCCAGCAGAAGCTAGGAAAAGGCAAGAAAGGATTCTACCCAGAGCCTCAGAGGGACCATGGCTTTGCGGACACCTTCACTTTGGACTTCTGGGTTCCAGAACTGTGAGAGAAAATATTTTAAATTGTTTTAAGCCACCCATTTTGTGGTACTTTTTAATGGCATCCCTAGGAAATTTGTACAAATACTATGCTAAACTTAATGACCATGACTTTCCAAAGTTACTCCAGAAAAAAGGAACACTTGCAATACTCAAAAATATGAGTGAATTGAGATTTTCCACAGATGCCAGATTTTTCCATCCTAAAAACGATTGTAACGTAGAAAAACTGGTAGACTTCTGGGGAAAAGTGGGGGAGAAAAAAATCCTTGATCTACCACAGAACACAGGGGCTTTTGTTTTTTATTGTACCTCTGAATTTCCAAAGGTTTTGTAAAGAAGTTTGAGTCCCTGGAGAACCAGAAAGCTTTCAATCGTAGTTGTTTGAAAACGTAAGCAAATCCTGTTTGCATTTACTATTTATGAGCCGTGGTTTCATATTGTCACGTGGCCATGTGATGGTTGCTTTTAAGAACCTGCAAATGAGATCAGATTCATTATTTTTTAATGTAAAGAGGATGATGGCAAACTCTGCAGATTAATATAAACCAGACTGTCACTCTTGCCCTAGAATTTGTATTAACATTATTCCTTTAGGAACTAGTAAAATGCATGCCATATTTAAAACATCATATTTGACATAAAAGCAGTATTTGTTGGAAATTGCATGCAAGTATTTAATTGCAGTACATGATTCATGGGAAAATCTTCAATTCTGGGCAACTCCATGGTACTAAAACTCAGGTGCACATTCTTCCATGTAAAGCACACATCTAATGAGGAAACCCATTGGCTGTGCTCTTGTATGTCTCTTTCATTGAGGGGGCAGCTGCCATTTCTGCTGCTAAGTTTCATTCAACTTCTAAGAACAGGGAGAATGAAATCAAATAGTCAGATGAGTTGGTATAAAAACTAAAAACTAACCCTATGGTAATCCAATGTGTTCTAGAAAAGAATTTCATTTTATTTATTTCTAAAAAAGTCTTTTTTTCTTCAGAAAAAAAGTATTCTGTTGCAAGTCTGAAATAATATAACCAAGAACCCAGTCCTGTTCTGGAAAAGATGCCATTCTCTGACCTTTGCTTATGTTCAACTGTCATGTATCCCTCCTGCTCTGAGCTTCAAGGAAGACACTTAAGTTCTGGAATGGTGAAATTCCTCTCTTTTGAAGGAAGCAGTTCCACATTTCCTGGGGTGAAATTTTTGGCCAAGGTTCCTGCTTCATAGTTATGATTTTCTTAGCATTTTTTACAGATGAACATTTCCCCCCAGAATTTTTCTAAAATAGCTGGATTACCATAGAATATGTTTTCGTCTTGAAGTCCATCTTCTATTGTTCCTGGTGTTCTCCATCTCTGTTCCCTAAAACACCTACTAAATCATTTTCATTCATTCATTCAACTCTGGTCTGTCACTAGAGTTGCCAAACTGAAGTCCATGGCTGTATTTCTAGTATTCACATTTTCACAGATGGTGGTGGGGGGGAGGACAATGAAAGAAAAATATTTTGTGACTTGTGAAAATTATATAAAGTTCAAATTTTAGTGTCCAAATAGAGTTTTATTGGAACACAGCCACACTCATCTGTTTGCATATTTTCTGTGGGAGGTCATGGCCTTTCAAAGGCTCATAGCCAGTCTAATACCTCAGGAATTCTGTCTCCTTCTCGAAGTTTCATATACACCAGCGCCACCCTGACTTCTTGTTGCTGTCATGGCCCATGGCCTTGCATCTATTTTATTTTATTATTTTTTTTAAATGATTTTTTATTATATTATGTTAGTCACCATACAGTACATCCCCAGATTCTGATGTAAAGTTTGATGCTCCATTAGTTGCGTATAACACCCAGTGCACCATGCAATACGTGCCCTCCTTACCACCCATCACCAGTCTATCCCATTCCCCCACCCCCCTCCCCTCTGAAGTCCTCAGTTTGTCTCATAGTCCATAGTCTCTCATGTTTCATTCCCCCTTCTGCATCTATTTTAATCTGTTCTCCCTAGCGCCAGTAGAGACACTCCAGTAGAGTTCTGCATGGCTGGATTCTAAATTTGTTCTTTTCAAAGTAGCTCTGCAGACCATGATCTAGCACCACCCCCTTCTGATTCCAGCTTATCCATTAGTGTGACATCTGTTTAGTCAGCTTGGGCTGCTATAACAGAGTACCAAAGTCTGGGTGACTCAAAGAGCAAACATTTACTTCTCACAGTTCTAGGGCTGTGAAGTGCAAGATCAAGGCGCTGGCAGATTCATGTCAATGGAAGGGGCCCACTTCCTGGTTCACAGTCAGCCATCTTTTCAATGTGTTCTCACATGATGGAAGAGTAAGAGAGGGCTCTCTGGGGTCTCTTTTATAAGAGTACTAATTCCATTGATGAGACTCCATCCTCATGACCTACTCACCTCTCCAAATCTCCACCTACTAATACTATCACATTGGGGGTTAGGATTTCAACACATGAATTCTGGGGAGCATATATTCAGTCCATAGCAGCATGTACTCTCCCATGTACTCTCTTGCCCAAAGGGGACCTTACACAGTGAAGGGATAAAAGTCATGAAGTTTTAAAAAAAAGGAATAGCTCTCAAGCTGGGCCTCTCATCTTTCATTTGTTTCATTGTTTCTTTTCCATTTTTTTTAAAGCTTAAATATAAGAATCTTCTTTCATACTTATTGTATTTCTTCTGACTTATTTCAGCCCAGCATAGCTGCCTGCAGAGATGTTTTTGAAACTTCATTTTGTTGGCTATTATACGGCTATCTTTCCCAGAATTGTTTTAGTCTAAAGCGTTTTTTACAGATACATGTTGTACATTTTAATCGGATGTATTGATTAACATATTCAGGAGAATTGGACCCCAAAGAGAGCTTTGTGGCACTATTCTAGGGACTTCTCTCCAATTCAATATTGATCTTTTAAGCAGCACTCATTGGGAATGGTTCAAATCATTGCTAATCCTTGTAACAACAGGTGATTATGGAAGACTGTGTGAAGTGCTTTACTAAAATGGACATGAATTGTATCTAAGCCCTTACCCTCATGCAGTAGCTTAGAGGTTCCCATCGGGCTATCTGTGAGTAAATTTATCATCCTATATATTTGACTCTAATTCCTTAGCATCAAATTTTTTATTAAAAAATTTTAATCTCCTATTTAAGTTCTTAAATATTACTGATTGTCTTTTCATTTTCAAACCCCCATTATGCAATTTGCTTAAATATGTGGGTATGAACATATGGAAGCAGCCAGGTATTTCAATATCATCTCTCTTTTGCAAAGCTTCTCTTGATTTGGGATCGGGAGCTCAGGATCAGGAATAAAAACATCTAGATGCCAATACTTAATCTGCTCCTTAACTAGCTGTGTAACCTATGATATGCCCTCTAACCTCTCTTAACATTAGTTAATTCCTCTGTAAAAAATGGGTTTTACTAGATGATTTCCTTCATGTTGTAGAAACCATAATCATAATCAACCAATTTAGCACAAACAAGAAAACCTCAGAGGAGTTTATAGGGAAGGAAGATGAATGGTACCATTCAGTAACTACACAATTTCAAAAAATGACAGTGAAAGTAAGAGTGGCATGTAAATGCTGCAGGAATTCGGAGAGGGGAGAGAGCTGTGGGGGTTACACTGTCGGGAGTGGATTTCATGGATGCAGCGTAAACAAAAGGGAGAATAGAGGTAGGAAAGGGTTGATATCTGAAATGCTTTTTATTCTTGTTTTGTTTTGTTGGTGTTTTAAACCTCTCCAAGGTCAATGTCAGTGCAAGATACCTTTCCACGATTCTTTGGAATACTGCCTTGACACTTAATCAGGAGTCCTAACTTACACTTTGATTTCAGAAATGGACAAAGTAGTGCTAATCATTTCCAAGCACACCACTTTGAAGTGATATATCATTTTATTTGGAGTGAAATAACATTCAACACATAAGAACTCGTAAAAGTAGGCAGAACAATTTAGAAATTGTCTTTTGGCCTTAGCAGCATTTGAAGGCAAACAACTCAGGTAATTTCTACTAGTGTTTGCTTTTTAATGTTGAATGAAGGTTGAAAGAAAAAAAAAACAAGGGAATAATAGATGGCATCAATTTAGCTTGCTCTTTGAGGGATGAAGTAAAATGTCGTGGTTAGGAATATAGGCTCTGGAGTCAGACTCGGAATCCATCCTTTGTGGTTGGATGAGGTTGTAGATGTTACTTAACCTTTTGTACCAATTTCTTCATTCATCAAATGGGCGTGATAATAAAACTTATGGAGATTTTGTTAGGGTGAAATGTATTATCCCATAAAGAACTTAAACTTGTAGCTGGATTAGAGGAAACACCCACTAAATGTTGATTATTATTATTATTACCATTTTTAGTTTTTTTTGTATTCTCCCATAAAAGCACACACATTACTAAAAGGAATACAGGATGGAAATGACATGAAATGGAAAGGAGAAATTAGAAGAATTATAAATTCTTCTATAAATTCTGAGTTATAAATTCTGAAGGCATAAATTATGGTAGATGGAGCCTTGTCTACTACAAATTCTCTTTATGAAATGGTCTCTCCACCATTGGTCTCTTCGTGCCTCTTTACTTTTGAATCCAAAATTGTTGCAAAATTAAAGCAAAAAATCTTAGAATTTTGAGTGATCTCTCTGGACCTTAGAAATCATCATGTCATGTGACTCTAATCTGTGATTTTATTATTCAAGATTAATTTACTTATTATCATTGAGCTATAATAATTAAAAATGGCAAGAATGTAACAATAGCAAAATATAAGCATTGTTTTGTCTAACCTATGAATTCACTGCAATAATTTAGTATGTGAGAATTTAGTTATACAATAAAATAATTAAAAAATCTATTGAAAATAATTAAAATGAATAACCCAAGATAACTAATCTTTTTAGGAATTTTTGGCAGGAAAAAAAAAACAACTATTCCTAACTGTCAAATGGGTATAATCAATACTCCTATTTCAAAATGTCTGTGATTCTTTTATCTTGATTAACTCAGTTGTGGGAATCAACACACTGGAGAATGTAGTGGGATGAGACATTACATGTGGGAGTGAAGAAAGCATAAAAAGGCTCTAAAAATTGGGGGTACTCAGTAGGAAATTCATCCACTCCTACAGAGGATCAACTAGCTGATGATTATAAAGCACTCATGCATTCTCTTGTTTTTTTTTTAAAGATTTTATTTATTTATGTGACAGAGAGACAGCCAGAGAGAGAGGGAGCCAAGCAGGGGAGTGGGAGAGGAAGAAGCAGGCTCCCAGCAGAGGAGCCCGATGTGGGACTCGATCCCGGAATGCCAGGATTACGCCCTGAGCTGAAGGCACATGCTTAACAACTGCGCTACCCAGGCGTCCCCGCTTCATGCATTCTTAATTCTGTAGTGGAGCTAAGACCTGTTTCTTCAACTCTGTATGTCTTTTCTTTTCAAAGCCTTCTGACAATTCTCTTTCCTTTTTTCTCTCTCTCTCCATGTCTACTTTTGTTGGGGACAATATGGATACTGGTAGGAAGCAGTGAATAGAAACAATAGGATGAACATAGTCCAATGTACACTTAAAGGTAAGAAAAGACACTTCTTGAAGAACGAGAAGTCTTAGGCAGTAAAAGACTGTTTGCTTGATCTATTTAAAATAAAGCTAAGTAAAGCAGTGGAAAATGCCTGCCAAGCAAGACTTCAGCTTTGTCAGGAAGATGGGTTAAATGCTTCAAGAGGTTTATCTTGAAGTTCTCTGTTTTGGTAGCACACAACATTATTAGCTCGTTGTACTGAGTACCGAGAAAATTGTTTGCTGCTATAAAATGGCTACATTTGAGCAAATGAAAACAAAGTCAATAAAGAGCTGCAAGATAAGACTTATGCATAAAACCAAATGACGTAGTTTCACAATGAGCCCTTGTTGAATGCAAGGCTTAGTTTTCTTTCAGGTGGGTCACCTGTGAATCTATTGAAATGTGGACAAACTCAACTTCCCTCCAAGAGCTGGATTAGGCTATAGAGAAGGCACGCCGTATTTGTCACCTAAGTATTCCTTTGTCATTCATTCTCTACTACCTCCATTTTCTTTGCTCACGAAATACAAGTTGACCCTTCTCTGCAGAACCTTTTTTTCCCTACTTTATAAAAGGAATCATATTTGAAATGACATAATGCATGCATGTGTACTATCTCCCACAAAAGGACTGAAAACATTGAGTATCATGGAAAACAATTTTTTTTAACCTTTTCAAATGTTTTGACTTGTCACATTATATTTTCACCTCCTGCCTGATTATTCTTCATCACCTTGACAGGGCAAGTATGTTCTCTTTTGTGATTTTCTCTCCTAAAATGAATATGAAAAGTAAAGGCCACCTGTTGCCATTTAAGAATAAGGTTTTTCTCTAAATCCACTTGACATTTCAAGGCTTCACATCTGCTACTTTGTGATAACATTTTCCTTTATAGACCATGTGGTTTCTAAAATGGTGTCACGTGAGTCAAAAATCTAGCCAAGAACGGTGTTTACAATTTCTAAGCTTAAGGTTGTTTTAGGATTCCATCCCCCATAGGCAAAAGGGTGCACAGTGATTTTTCTGGGCTCTTATTTATAATATATGAGCACATTTCTTCTTGTGTGCCCATTCTGATCAGTTGAACGTGACTGCTCATACTACTGGGTTGAGATTGGTGACTTATGGATGCCCAGGTGAAACAGTCCTTGCCAATTTGGGATGTCTATCAGTGGTGAGGGATTGGCCAGTGTTCTGTATTGGCCATTCTTTCTTCAGAGGCTTCTCACAGGCAAGAGGAGTCTCTCACCTCTGTTCCAAACACACTTACATATCTGGCTGAGACAGCAGGGTGGCCACAGGCATGTGGCAACAAACTTCTACCTACCTGTCTCCCCCATTCTGCTCCTCTCTTAGCTTAACTGATATTCAATCCCTGTGGTTTTCTGAACAAAGAGGAACTATTGCTGGCCTAGATTAAAAAGCCTAGGCAGGGTGATGTGTGCTCATCAAGATAAACATTTATCTGCAACCCTCCTCTCTGGACCTCAGGGGGCTCTTAATCACCAAAGAGGTTCAGGTTGCAGCAATATTTGCTCTTGGTGCATTTTCAGAGGGCAGGGTAATTCCATGGCCTGCAAATGAAGATAAGAGGCGGGCTGCAGACAAGGCAGCAGTTGCTGGTAGATAAGAGTGTGTTATTCCATGCCAGAGGTTAATGGGAATTGTCAGTGTGGTGGTGATTTTTCCAATCCTTTGTCTCTATTTTGACAGAGGACGTGGCCCCAGCCAAACACAGGATCCTATTTCCAAGAACACCTGTCGCTTCATGGATCAAATGTAAGAGATACTTCTTGGGAACTCCTTCTATCCCAATACACCGTGTCCCTAGGTCATATTCTGTCTACATTCTTGGCATAAGCTTTCCTCTGGCCGTGCCTCTTGTTGCCAAATGGCTAATCTTCTCTCTTCTGCATGTTGTTTGCTTGCAAAGCTTCAAAAATGATTCTCTATTTCTTTCTCTCTTCTTTGTTTCTGAGCACGCTATGTAAATGACAAATATTTCAAGTCAACGCTTATATTTCTGTGAGCATTAACAGAGAGCCCTGGGTAATAATAATCCACAAAGGAGTCAAAGTTAAAGTTTATTTTTATATTCATTTTTAGGATACAGTCAGTTAAACAAATATAAACACACCCACTCAGTACCCAGGGTTGCCCTCTCTCCATGGCTGCTGCCTGCCTGTGAGTCCAAATCTAGGGAAATCTGGCCCCTGCAATTGTAAATGATTTGGACCTAGTGTCTAAATGACTAGCATTAGTTTTCAGTAGATTTTTTTCCTTCTGCTTATCTGAATAGCTGCAAACGGGTTCTGTTATTTTAAAAATGCAAATATTTAGTAGACTATAACATGAGAGGTACCATTCACCAGCCTAAAGAAAGCAATTTACCATAATCAGGTTGTTTCACCTAGAGAAAAGGGTTCTCTTGAGAAAAGAAAAAAGACTTGTTGGTTCTGTTTTGAAGGCATTAGTCATTGTGTTATCTGCTGTAATAATACCATATCCCATTTACTGAGTGCTTACCACAGCCAAGGACTGAGTTAATGTTGCACATGTGATCCCATTTAATTCTTATGGAAAGTTCCTAAGGTGGGTATCTGTCTCTCTCTGATGGATGAGGATACCGACCTCAAGTGATGAAGCAACTTGCCTGAGGTCACACAGCTAAGAAGAGATTGAACTAGGTCTTTCTGCTTCCAGTACCCATGTTCTTTTCTGCCTCCCGATAAAGCAGCAGACTTGGCCTTCAAAGAAACAGTACCAAAGGATATCTTTCCATTTTCTGTATTTCTGAGGCCTTCTCATTTTTCCAGACTTCCCTGAGATCTTGAATATGTGTACCTACCAAAGATGAGCCCTTGCTAAGAAGGCTGTGCCTAGAGTCCATGTTTCCTGCCTTCTAACCCAGCGCTCTTTCTCAGTTTCACCACTCTCTTTCTGCGGGCTAATGGCTGGAGGAAAGACAACAGCAAACCATTTTCATAAGCCCTTCCCCCACTTACCTCCTCCCCTCTCCACTTCACAGCTACTCTTCTTTTCTCATTTTCAGAGACTGTATCCCTCAACATTTTATTGCATAGGTATTTGCTTTTTGTTTTTCATGTTTCCCCATAATAGAATGTGTGCCCTAGGAGAAGAGGGACTTTGTTTCATTCACTGCTATATCCTCAGGACCTAGGAGAATGTCTGGCTCTAGTAGGCCCTCAATAAATATTTATGGGATGAATGAACGAAGACACAGATCTTTGCAAGTCTTAGTTAGATACTTCTATTACCTGAACGCATTGGTGTTTGAAATTTAACAAAAACCCTCTCCACATAGTATATACGAAGAGCTGTGGATACGTGGTTATGTACTCCAGAAGCAGTAGGGCTTTTTTGTTCTATAAAAATGATTTAATACATCGTTAATATAGTAACGTTTCATATTCAGGACACATCTGTCTACAAGCTCTGTCCTTTTGAAAGCTCAGGCCAATTTGTAATTAAATATACTTCAGAAATATTGCTCTAATTTATCACGCAGCATCATAGCACTGAACGATTTGACGTTTTTTTCCTCTACAACATGAAAAACAGAACAAAACTGAACAACCCCCCCCCCATTCTATTACATTACTTAAGCTTTTGGTAAAACTTTTTTCAGACGTTCATTAAATTTAGGCAGAGTATGCACATACTATCTCATGTTAAAAGGTTCAGAAACTCCAACTCTGAAGGATGTAGGGAAACTTAAGCTTTAATGAGATTTCCCTGTTTTGGGGGTAAAAGGAATGCCCAAGGGTGTCCTGCAGCATTTTTGGCCTTCATTGTTCCCCACACCTTGCAGGGTATTTAAGGATTGAGATTCAGGCTACAACACAAACTTTCAAAGGCATTAATACTTACAAAGCTGTGAGTGTCAAAGGGTTAAGAAAGGCCATGGTTGCTTGCTGCTGGAGGGAAAGCTGGGAAGAAAATATTGTTGTGCTTCTAATGTTAATCTAGGGAATGATCTTCCCCGCTTGGATAAGGGGGAAAAAAAGCTTTCTTCTTATTTCATAATGCAACTGCATAAAACGTGATCTTTCTTGCATATGGAAATGACTCATTCTGAAAGGGTTTTCTCAGCCAAGGTTATCAGCTTTTCATTTTTCCTTCAGCACTTATACTAAAGGCTCCTTTGCTTTCTCTTTTCTCACCTCCCCACAGTGAGCTTTTGCCGTGTAATTTCTTCTGAAAGATCCAAATTCCCATTGACTCCTTTTACTTTAGAGTGTTTACTTAACAGCAAATGATCAATGTTGAGCTAAATAGGGAAGAAATCATCTGTATAGTTACATTTCTTTATATCTTTCAGCACATGCTCGCCTATTTTAAATGCTAACATGGCAAACTGTGTTGGATAAGCATTCTGGGATGTCCATGTGTTCATTATTTTGCAACATAAAGTGGAGATACTCAATCCTTGAAAATTGCTTTCTGAGATTGGATGCTGCACCATGTCTCCTAACTCATATTTATCCTTAATAAAAAGGTATTATGGGAGGAATATGCTTGTACTTGCTAGATCAACTCTTTACTATAAAAGTGGGTTAAGATACATTGACATTTATTGTTTTGAGAAAAGCTGCTCTGGAGAGAGAGAAAGACAGAGACAGAAAGAGAGAGAGTTTAATATACAGCTATTTACTAGGTAGACTGACTTCATCAGGAATGATATGGATTCTTTATAAGAAAGTTAAGGGTTAAGAGTGTGGCAACTCTAGAAGGGCAGATCTGAATTTGAGTTTTGACTTCAGTTTTCCAGTTTCTGGACAAATACTCAATAGCTCTGCGCCTTTGCTTGCTTCCCCATCTACACAGTGGGGTTAGTAAGAGCATCAGTCTTAAAACAGAGTTAGTATGAGGGTTCAATAGTTGATCTGTATAAAGTGCTCACCACAAAGCTGAGTGTGTGATAAGTAATTAGTTTATTTAACTACTATCATTATTATTAAATAATTCAGCTGGCAAGTGGACATACAGTGAAGCAGACCAAGATTTAGAAAGGGATGATCAGTGGCCTATGGGTCCTAATTAATTAATGTCATATCCTCAGAGATCCCTGCTTTGAATCCCTAAATTAGGGTAGGCAACCCCTGGTATATGCTTTCACAACATCCTTTACCTTTTTTCTTTATACAATTTACTGCTTTTTTTTTTTTTAAGATTTTACTTACTTATTTGAGAGAGGGAAAGAGAGAGAGAGCACGAGCAAGAGGAGGGGCAGAGGGGAAACAGAAGCAGACTCCCCACTGAGCAAGGGGCTTGACATGGGGCTGGACCCTAGAACCCTGAGATCATGACCTGAACTGAAGGCGTACACGTAACTGACTCAGCCACCCAGGTGCCCCTAAAATTTACCACAGTTTTATTTATTTGTAGGATTATGATTTAGGGTGTGAGAGGTGATGGAAGGGATCCTATGTATTTTGTTCACTGCTTTAGACCCTGTGAATATCCACAGTGCCTGGAAAAAAGTGGGTTCTCAAAATCACTGGATGAATAGATGACAAATTCAGGAAAGATTTATGAGGTACTTACATACCTGTCAGAGCACCTCTGTGAATGGATGGATGGATGACCTCTTTTGGTTTCATCAGACATCTTCGGCTGCTTTTTTCAAGATCCTATGCTGGCCCTTTCTCCTTTGCTCCATGTTTAATTGTATTTAGAGTGATATAGATAGGTAGATAGATAGAGAGATATATATATAAGTGTACAAATGTAGATTATTCCACAATTCCAATTCCATGTCAAAACTGTCTTACTGCTTTGTTACATCATTGTTCTAGAGTCTGCAGTTTAGTACTGGAGAAACAGTCCTTGAGGTCTTGGAATAGGTTCTATCTCTCTGTTGTGCCTGGTACTATTCAAATTCCCCTCTGACAATGGCTTCCACAAGTGTGCATGACATGAGGGTCTTGGTGCAGTTGGTTTCAATGGAAACAGCACATTTGCATGTACATGAGGACCAGACAGGTAATATAAAGTAGGTAAGCCGGCTAGTAGATGGGGATAGTGGCAAATGACACGAGTGGCCCATTCCAGGGGCAGCCATAACTCAATTTCTGTTGCTTTTTGACACATGAAAACCCAATATTGCCAGATCTGCCAGTTTTTTAAGAGAAGCTTGACATCTCTATTTCTATGGGAAGTTTTCATTTTAAAAACATTTTCAATGATTAGTATTTTTTTAATTAAAAAATTGTGTGCTCCAAACTGATAGTTCTTAGGGCTGAATCCAGCCCATGGGGAAACTGTCTGGACAGTTATGTCTATATAACCCCACATCGTTCACTGTCAAGTGAAAAAGAATAGTGGCCTAAATGTGAGAAAAGCTACTACCAAAAATGTCTGCAAAGAGTTGGACACATAGATATAAATATAGGCTTTGGATTCATACAGATCTAGGTTTGCAATGTGATCTTGAACAAATTGCTTAACCTCTCTGAGATTATTTCTACTGATAAGATTCTTCAGTTCTCTAAGGGCTTATTTAACAGAGAGGAATATAAATTTCTTTTTTAAAAAGTTTTTTATTATGTTATGTTAGTCACCATACAGTACATCATTAGTTGTTGATGTAGTGTTCCGTGATTCATTGTTTGCGTATAACACCCAGTGCACTATGCAATATGTGCCCTTCTTAATACCCATCACTGGCCTATCCCAATCCCCCAACCCCCTTCCTTCTGAAACCTCAGTTTGTTTCCCAGAGTCCACAGTCTTTCATAGTTCATTCCCCCTTCTGTCTACCCCCCATTCATTCTTCCCTTCCTTCTCCTACCAATCTCCCTGCTATTCCTTATGTTCCATAAATAAGTGAAACCATATGATAATTGTCTTTCTCTGCTTGACTTATTTCACTTAGCATAATCTCCTAGTCCTGTCCATGTTGCTGCAAATGTTGGGTAATCATCCTTTCTGTTGGCTGAGTAATATTCCATTGTATATATGGATCACATCTTCTTTATCCATTCGTCTCTTGAAGGGCATTTCTGCTCCTTCCACAGTTTGTCTATTGTGGACAATGCTGCTATGAACATTGGGGTGCATATGGCTCTTCACTATGTCTGTATCTTTGGGTAAATACTCAGTAGTGCAATTGTTGAGTCATAGGGTAGCTCTATTTTTAACTTTTTGAGGGACCTCCACACTGTTTTACAAAGTGGCTGTACCAACTTGCAAGGAATATAAATTTCTGTCTATATTTTGTAATAAGCTCAATTTATGGGGCGCCTGGGTGGCACAGTCGTTAAGCATCTGCCTTTGGCTCAGGGTGTGATCCTAGCATTGTGGGATTGAGCCCCACATAGGGCTCCTCTGCTCTGAGCCTGCTTCTTCCTCTCCCACTCCCGCTGGCTGTCTTTCTCTCTGTCAAATAAATAAATAAAATCTTGGGGCACCTGGGTGGCACAGTGGTTAAGCGTCTGCCTTCCCCTCAGGGCGTGATCCCGGCGTTGTGGGATCGAGCCCCACATCAGGCTCCTCCGCTATGAGCCTGCTTCTTCCTCTCCCACTCCCCCTGCTTGTGTTCCCTCTCTCGCTGGCTGTCTCTATCTCTGTCGAATAAATAAATAAAATCTTTAAAAAAAATAAATAAATAAAATCTTTNTGTTCCCTCTCTCGCTGGCTGTCTCTATCGCTGTCGAATAAATAAATAAAATCTTTAAAAAAAATAAATAAATAAAATCTTTAAAAAAAATAAGCTCAATTTACTAAATGTACATACCTAATAGACAAAGCTTAGAGACATCAAATTGAATATTTAAAATTTATTACAAATGAAATTAGTTAAACTCTCATAGAAAGTGCAAATTACAATTTAAATTTTAATGTGACTGAAACTTTTGAACACTATGAATAAATACCTTGCGGAGTAGACAAAATGACCATAATTATAATATTTACTTGATTTGTTACTGTACTTATACTAAAACTATTCAAAATTATTGATGCTCTGATTTCTTTACTATTTTGATATATATTCTTAAATACCTTTGTAGGATTACAACAGTACTTGTTTTAATTTAACTTAAAATTATAATAGAGTTTATATTGTCATCTTCCAGGATTACAAGGTCTTTGCTGGTTTTAAAAAAAAATCCCCCAAACCAAAACAGCACCAGTATCTTCTCACAGCACCTTCATTCTTGGATCTGGATTATCAACAAATTAGTTTCTGATGCGTGAATGAGACTGATTGCTTGTCCCAAATTGATTTGCACCAGCCAACGATTACCTGGCAAGATCCTTTAACGAAACTATACTGTATTTGTTACATTAGTGGCATGATTTGAATTCTGCATCTTTCCCAAAAGTTTAGACCTTTGCAATTTTGTTTTTTTCCCCAGAATGAGGCATTCTTTAAATTTTGCATGGCCAGCACTGTATCATCAATTATCCTTTCAAAGATTATATATTACCCTGTCCTATAAGTATTATTAACAACTTATCCATGCCTCATTTAGTATTTAATATAATTAGTAGGGCCATCTAGCTTTCTGAGACCATTTGGCTAACCAATCTTCTCAAAATTCTCTGTTGGACCCTCCTTCTTTTTGATCATTGAGTGTGACTACTGATTAAACCTCATTCCACCTGGTTATTATTTGTGACCGTAATCATTTTTTTTCTATTTGAGGGTTAGTTCCAAGGTTCCTTGCAGCTACTTAGCTGACTTATACTTTTAGACATCAAGTACATATCTGTACCTTATGAACAGATGTACAGAAGAATATATAGAAGCAACACACCTACATATAATCTCTCTTTTAATTATTATAATCAATCAAAAGGCCAATATATATTTATATTTATAGTCACTCTTCTTCTTGCATTAGAACTACATTTTCATTTACTTTATTTTAACTTTCCCTATTTGTTATCAGGATGGAATTGTGGCCTTTCACGGACTCAAACTTGTTCTATTTAACTGTAATTATTATTATTATTTTTAAGGATTTTATTTATTTATTTGTGAAAGAGAGCACGAGAAGGGGGGAGGAGCAGAGGGAGAGGGACAAGCGGATTCCCTGCTGAGCAGAGAGCCCAATGCGGGGCTCCATCCCAGGACCCTGGGATCCTGACCTGAGCCGAAGGCAGACACTTAACCAAATGAGCCTCATAGGTGCCCCTGTTTTTCTTCTTCTCATATACCAACTGGCTTAAGTTGGTCACTATGAGTCTCTGTAAGCTGGCCCTTTGTCCTGATGTCCTCAAGAGCACCAGTGTTCTTCAGCAAATGTTCTGGCTCTTCTTATATGACTCAGTTCCAAGGCAGGGAACCAGTTACCCTCTGAGAATCCCAGGTTTCATTTTAGAAGAAACATATTGGAAACTAATGTCTGGGACCTAGAGATCCACATAAAGAGACAATGGGGTCAAAGTACTGCTGATCCTGTCGAGTCATTTTTAGAGAAAAAAAACTGAAAAAAAAAGTATTTCCTTTTAGGAAATAAAGTTTATATATTTTTTTCCAATTTAGCAATTGTGTCACTGGATCTTTCTTTAAATATGGTTTTCTAAGTAATTTTCTCCATGTTAGAAAAATTTGGGGGTGTGGCTCAGTGGCTTAAATTATCAGACTCTTGATCTTAGCTCAGGTCTTGATCTCAGGGTTGTGAATTCAAGCCCTGTGTTGAGCTCCATGCTGAGTGTGGAGCCTACTTTTAAAAAAATAAATTTATCCCTCCAGCCGTATGGAAATTATATAATCTTTGTTGAAGTCCTTATATAGTCTTATTTTTAACTGATCCATAGTCAGTTTGGGGGATTCTTCCACCTTTGAAATAATAAGAAGTGTATGTGTGTGGATGTGGTGTGGGTGCGAGTGTCTGCCATCTGCCCCCTATTCCTGATGCAGAGCTCCTAAATTTTTTGAAATTTCCTGGGTGATTGATAAGAGATCTTTTGTTCTAATGTTGTGATTCTTCGTGGGCTTCTAGATGGGGGCTGGTGACTAGAAAGACTAAGCTATAATTAGAAGCTTGGACTTTTCAGCCCCACCCCACCCCACCCCCCATTTTATGGAGTGTTGAGAGAGACCGGAGATGGAGTCAATAATTGATCATGCAGCATGATGAAGCCTCTGTAAAAATCCCCAAAGTGTAAGGCTCAGGGAGCGTTAAGGTTGGGGAACACATCCAGGTACTAGGAGGGTGGCCCACTCCCAATTCCATGGGGTTTGAAACTTCTGTGCTCAGGACCCTTCCAAACCTCACCCTCCGTATCTCTTCATCTGGTTGTTCATTTGTATCCTTTAAAATATTCTTTGTAGGGGCACCTGGGTGGCATAGCGGTTAAGCGTCTGCCTTCGGCTCAGGGCATGATCCTGGCGTTACAGGATCGAGCCCCACATCAGGCTCCTCTGATATGAGCCTGCTTCTTCCTCTCCCACTCCCCTGCTTGTGTTCCCTCTCTCGCTGGCTGTCTCTATCTCTGTCGAATGAATAAATAAAATCTTTAAAATAAAATAAAATAAAATAAAATATTCTTTGTAGTAAATGAGCAGTAGTACGTAAGCTGTTTTCCTGGGTTCTGTGAGCTGCTTTAGCAAATAATCGAAAACTAAGGGAGGGGTTGTGGGAACCCCCTATCTATAGCCAAGCTGGAAGAAGTGTGAGTTACCTGGAGGTACGCTACTTATGATTGGCATCTGAAGTGGGACTGAGTCCTTGACCTATGGGGTATATATCAATGCCTGGCAGTTAGTGCCAAAATTGCTTTATATGGAAAACCCACATACTTTCTCAGTGGGTTGACTAACAACATGTAGCCCTCAAGGTTGTAAGGGGTAGAGAAGTTCCCTCACAGTGCATAGCACAGAGGACATATTTGGAATATGCAAGCTGATATGATTAAGCATAACCTTAAGAAGCACACTTACCTACAACTCAAGCTACCTCTTAGAAAGTAGCATTCACGTGTAAGCTGTAGAAACTCTATTTAAAATGTATAAGTGATACACAGAAAAAAATTAGTTTTTCAAAAAGAAATGCCTTCTATCTCTTTTGTATTACTAATCCTCTATGTGACATGCTGTAGCTCTCTTTTAAATATTTTTGTATTAATATTGAAATTGTCCATCTGGGTGGTTTCTGCATCCACTTGAGTATTAATAATTTGTTCTGTTCTGTCTCCATTTATGGAGAAGCTGTTACACCATAAAGGATTGGGTGGTTTGGCCTGAAACGATTAGGAAAAAGCAGATCCAAAGGTTAGGTGACCTAGATGTATTTGGAGCAACCATGGCCATAATCATGGGCAATTCTTTTTGTAGCTGTTTTTTAAATCCCCAGTTACCACGGCTGGCACTATAAAAAATGAATCCTCATCCGTGCTTCCTTTGCGTTACTGATGAAGCTGATTTTGAAAGAGATTTCATTTTATTTATCAATCAGAAATCCATCAGTCTTTTCATACATACACACTAAATCCCTACTAGGTGATGAAAACTGCCTGGTGCACATAGAGTCGTATTTAACAAGGGACCTGTATTAAAGAAACACCCTTCACTGTTATGGAGAAGGAACACTAGTTTTAGGGTCAAAAGTCCTTATTTTAAACTCAGCTATATCTTAACTAGCTGTGCAACCTTGGGTGAACTGGCTCCCTTTTCTGGGACTCTGTTTTCACCTCAATACACAGGTGAAGAAAATACTTACCTAATTAGATTTTAGGGAGGAATACATTTAACGAGATGATGTTTGAAAAAATGCTTTATACATACACTAAATGTATACACAAATCTTTTACTAGTGAAAAGCAGAATATAAGGTACATTGATCTTATGATTTAGACACACCTAATAAATTTGTTAACTGCAAAGTAGTAAACTGTCATTGCCTAAAAACGATCATATTCATGAGGTGTCTTACTAGTTCTGAGGAGAAAGAGAGCATACTTTAGAAGTTGGGGTGGGCAGGCAGTGCTCCATGTAGGAGATAAGACTTAAATTAGGCTGTGAAGAACTACTAAGAGCTTGGGAGGAAAGCAAAGGAACAGAAGTAAGCAACGTACAAACATTTCAGGACAGAGTGCATAGACCCAGCTGGCTGTAACCGAGGCTTCCTGAGAGGAGCAGAGAGATGCAAATTTGGAGAAGCCAAATGGAGCTAAATTTTGGAGGCTCTTGAATGTCTGGCTAAGTATTTCAGACTATTTTGTCAGCAGTAGGGAAACTTCAGTGGTCCATAAATTGATTTTAAACTATAAGCCCCCTGAAAGAGATTTGTCTGTTGTTCCATTCACATATAGGTAACTCTTTTATTTAATGATGGGGTAAGATTTGCCTTGATACTGTTTACCATAATTTTCAACTAATTTTTTCTGTAGCCCTTGAAGATGATTCTGGGAAGTATTTTTCTTTGCTTTTGCAAAGGCAAAATTTCTGGATGAAATTCAAGCCCAGTGTGTTGATCCTCTAAGCCGATCTCTTCACTTCCTCTTTCTTCTTGCAGACAAATATTTTGATCTGTTCCCCAAACATCTCTGTTTATAGACCTCCTCATGCTGTCCAGCATGCTGTTCTGTGTCTGGTAGCATTCCAGACACTCCATGAGTACAGAGACCCTCTCTGTCTTAACTGTCTTATCTCCAGCCTCTGCCATAGTACCAGGCACATAGTAAATCCTTAGGAGAGGTTTGTGGAACAGATGAAGGAAGCAGGGAAGGATAAAAATGAAGGAATGAAGAAGGAAAGCAAGCCTACCTAGAAAATGACAGGCAACATCATTTAAACAACAAGTTGCAACCCCATGTATTGGACCATTTACAAACCCAATTCTTCATGATGGGGGTGTTAAAGAATAAAATCAATAAAAAAGATTTATCTTGCAAAATAAAAGAATGTTTTGAGAAATGCCTTGTCATAGAAGGCCAGTTGGGAATTTTTAATGGGCCATATATTCCTGGCCATTTTTCCCATCAATTGACTTGGTATGATGTAATTTAAAAGTGCTTGGGAGCTTAAAGGAGATTTAAAGGAACTCTGAGTGCTGACATGAAAAATAGGAGCAGTGGATAATAGTTGCTGTGTCAGTTGGTTGCAGCTACATATTGACAAAACAAAGTCACAAGACTATTTTGTTCTCTACTGCCTTCCAACTTTTTTTTCTTCCATCAGAGAGGAAGCCTTTATGTCTAAAATGTGGTGATATTTTTAGGAGAAAATGAGTATGTGAGCACAGTCATAAATAACTCTAATCTATTATTTAGAGACATTAACAAGTTCTCCTGTGTATATATGGCTTTGAATAGAAAAAAAAGGCAGAAAATCACAATGGAAGACTAAATTGCAGAATGACCTTTGAAATGCCTTTATCGTATTACTGCTCTCCTGTGGGACTAAGTTTATTTGGAAGCAGGGGTTTCATTCAGCTATAAAGAGAGGGAAATCACCACTTTTTATTTTACCATTAATATATTCTAGAATTACGGCATCCAGTATGGCAGCCAAAGCCATATGTGGCTATTTAAATTTAATTTAAATGAATTGAAATTACACAAAATTTAAAATTCAGTGCTCCATCACATTACCAATATCTCAAGTGCTTAATAGACACATGTGGCTAGGGATGATGGTACTGGACAGTACAGATACAGAACTTTCCGTCATTGCAGAACATTCTATTGGACAGTGCTGCTTTAGAATAAGCTGTATCTATTTTCTTAAAAACAACCAGGCTTTGGGCATAACTATCAACAGCCGATGTTATCTGACCTGGATCTCACAGTGTCTCTAGGTCTTTCACTTCAGATTTTTTCTTTTTTTTAGCTGTTTTCATTTTCATCACATATATGAACAGGGGAGATTATCCTGAGCCTGTTGGAAAAGGCTAGGATGGCTTGGTAGGGAGCAGCAATAGGGAAGCTTCTATTAATCACACTTAACTATTTATTTCTTGCTGTGTGAGAGGTTGAAAAATAATGTTAGCTAATTACATGCTTCTTTAAAACTTCTAATATAATATTTTCTAAAATGTGCTGTAAGGGTCATTTCAGAGAAGGCTCTTTAGATGAAGCAGGGCTCCATGTCAAGTAAATGTGGGAAATGCTCTGGGCCATTCTTCACACTACAGTCAAAAGTCAGTTTGTAAGAATATTCCACTTCCTCCTTAAACAAAACAAAAAATATCTCCAAATGCTTCCTTCTGCCTCTTATTTTTTTTTAAGCTTTATTTATTTAAGTAATCTCTATACCCGACATGGGCTCAAATTCATGAGCCTGAGATCTAGAGTCACACGCTCTTCTGACTTAGCCAGCCAGGCACCCCTTTCCTTCTGCCTTTTAAAATCCACACTCCCTAGTAGGAGGTCCAAGGCCATGCATCTAGATCCCACTTACCTCTGCACCTTCATTTCTTGCCATTCTCTCCTACTTACTCTGTCCTGACACAGTGGCCTTTTAAATCCTTTAAAATGACCATATTATTTGCAGGCTTATGTTTTTGCACATGCTGTTTCTCTCACCTGGAATGTTATTCCCCTTTTTCCTCTGACAATCTTCTCCTCATAACTTAGTACTCAGCTAGAATATCTCTTCTTTGGGGAGGAGTCATGTGACCATCTCCCCAGATCCCAATGGTGCTCTAGCTGACAGGGCTCTGTTTTTCTTCCCTTGGCCATTCCTTTTACAATTTAGCCTTATATATTGGCGTATTAACTTGTTTGTTTTCTTTTGCCTCCACTAGACCATAAGTTCTACAAGTGTAGACACCATGGCTATTTTAGTCGTCATTGCTTAACACCTAGTGTGCTGAAGTCAGCTAGAACTGGCTGGAAAGGGCTGAGTGTATGCATTTTTGTCACTACACCAGGTTCGGTGATGTTACCTTGATGGCTTGAAATCGACCATGTTTGAGTGCATGCATTATAGAAACTAGTAAACACTACAAGTTGGGGTGTTTGGTATATCTTTTTTCTTTAGAGAGCTGGTTTTTTAACATTTGCCAACACACCTCTGTTGCCATGTTACCTGGCATATGGTAAATTCTTAATATTTGTTAAATGAACAAATTAATGATTACTGTCTCTTGGACAATAAAAATGCCCACTAATAGGTTAATGCTCTGAGACATTCTATAAATCAGAATCATACATAATCTGATATTACCAAACATATATGGCTAAGGAACATCTTGTCAACTAAATTTTGGATGTCACTAAGTAGTGTGGAGCACATTTTGGAAAATGTTGCCCTAAAACTTTAAGGAAGAGGAAATAGACATGCGCTAATTTGGCCTCTCCATTCTATAATGACTCCTTATACAGAAGATTCCACAGCATGTATTCTAAGGAAACCAAATCTCATAACCATGAGGCATTACTGTTGTGCCTACTACACAACAACACAGTACTAGGTAAACCAAGAAATCTTATTCAGTAGAAGCTCTTAGGGGGGCTACTTATATAATCTATAAACATGAGTTAGCTCTTTATTGTGTGTAGAAATTGTATAGGAGATTTGTAGCATTCAAAAGAAGTAACAAAAATATTTCTTGCTCACTGGGAAATTATAGTCTTACTGAGAAAACAGAGCCATTGTCTGAGGAAATGCTAAGTGGTTATGCATTTGGCCATGTATCCATCTTATGGATCATAAGTGAGGTACCATGTTTCAGGTGAAGGCAGAGGGGTGGGAAAATGCACTGCTTGATTGGTTGTTTCTGCAGGAGCACAGGGCTCATGTTAAGAACTCACCAGAGACACATTTGAAAAGGAAAATCAAATTTTGAGGACCTTGTATGGCAAGCTAAAGGGTTTGGACTTGACTAATATGGGGAGGGCTCTGAAAATTTGAGGAAATAAAATTCAAGCAGTGGAGTCTACTCCAGAGAGACTCTTTGTAGCCTATTGGAGTAGAGCCAGATCATTAATCCAGCCTGCAAAGACCTTGCATGGTCTGGCCCTGCCTATATCTGTAGCATCACCTTACATGATTCTTCCATGACTACTACTATTTGTTCTAGACCCTCTGGCCTCTATTCAGACCTTGAACCATGATATGCTTCCTTCTCCTCCAGAACCTTTCCTCTGGCTTGAGTATTCTTCCACACCTTTACCCCTTTATCTAGTTAACTTCTACTTGTCCTATAGGTCTCAACTCAACTGTCACTTCTCTAGGGAAGGCTTTTCTTCCCACTTCCCTGCCTATATCCACATTAGATTACCTGGTTATAATCACTAATAAAATTGTACTTTTAAATTTCAGAGCAGTTAGATTAGGTTGTAATTACACATTCATTAGTCTGATCAATTATAATCTGTCATTCCCACTACATTATATATTTCCTAAGAATAGGCATAAGTGCTTGCTCTGTATACCTGGGCCTAGCCCAAACATGACACCATAATTGACACTTACTTAATACGTATTGTTTGAATGAATGAATGAATGAGTGAATTAAATGCAAGTGATTAAAATCCAAAATTCTGTAAGATAGGGTGAAAGCTTTGGATAGTAGATACAGTTTCTAAAATTATCTTGACAGCCAAATGTAACAGGCTGAAATTTAAGAGGGAAAATATGATGAAGAAGTGAGGAGGCAGAGTAGAGCAGATGGGGAAGGAGCGAGTTTTAATTAACTGTAGGTTTAATGTGGTCTCAGAGTAGTGTGGCAGAAAAGCTGATGCAGCCTCCAACTGCAGTAATTGGAATGTATACACTCCACATGAGAGATAATTGTTTCCCTCTCCTCTGCATTCATCCGATTACTCATGGAAGACTGTGCCCAATTCTGAAGAAAAATTATAGGTAAAAAGAAGTATGTCCAGAAGAGAATAGCCAGAATGATGTGGGAAACTCAAAATGGTGTGACAGTGAACTTCGAGGAATTAGCAATGCTTGTCCCGGAGGAAAATGAAAGTCTGAGGGACCATGTTGATTGTTGGAAAGTCTCTGATTGTTGTAAATATTTTAAGAGTCTAAATTCCAAAAGTAAAAAAAATAAATTACAAAAGTAGATGAAAAGAGAAAAAACCAACAATCCTGCTACTTTTTTCCCTTTAAACAATAGAAAAAAATACTGAGATTGTAATTTCAAAAAAGCATTTGGAAATGTGCATGGAAAGGCAGATTTTGAGATGTGTAGAAAAAGTCTACCATTAGAAAGAGCTAGCTAATAATAATCACAGATATCCTGTAATAAAATGAGCTACCTTATGAAAATGGTGAGTTACTTGTTAGAGGGGATGCAAATAAAGTCAGTCTGAAGCCTGGTGGGTTTGCTGTTGAGGGAAATTCATTTATCAGTTAAGAGTTTGGTTGAATTGCCTCTGAAATTCAATGAAGAACTAAAGACAGTAATTGATCTCAGATGGCTACTCTTTAAAAATGGAGTTTAAAAATGAACTGTTGAATTTGGAGTCAACCAAGATGTCCTGCCTTAGGTGAATGGATAAATGAACTGTGATACATCCAGGCAATGGAACGTTATTCTGCACTAAAAAGAAATGAGCTACAAATGATGAAAAGACATGGAGGAAACTTAGATGCATATTATTAAGTGATAGAAGGCAAACCTGAAAAGGCTCCAAACTGTATGATTCCAACTATATGACATTCTGGAAAAGGCAAAACTATGAGATAGTAAAAGGATCAATGGTTGTCTGGAGGGTGAGGGGAGGGAGGGATGATTAGGCAGAGAACAAAAGATTTTTAGTGCAGTGAAACTACTGTGTATGATATTATAATGATGGCTACATTTGCCAAACCCTATAGAATGTATAAAACCAAGAGGGAATTCTAATGTAAACTTTGGGTGATAATGATGTGTCAATGTAGATTCATTGATTGTAACAAGTACAGCTCTCTTGTGAGGGATCACCGTAGTTGGAAACTATGCATATAGAGGAACAGGGAGTATTTGAGGACTATGTACCTCCTGCTCGATTTTGCTGGGAACCTAAAACTGCTCTAAAAAATTAGGTCTTTTTTTTTTTTAAAAGTGAGTTGTGTACCAATTCATAGAATTGTGGATCTGTCGTCTTTTGCTTTTCGATCTAAGGCTTAAAACTTTTATTTTCAAACTTTGACCATGTCTATTTTTATCAAACAAGTTTATTTTCAGTTTTACAGAAAATGTAGAAACTTTTCTTGAGACTTGGAACCAAAATTACTTAAACCTTTCCCCTTAAATATCAGTTACATAAAAATCTAAATTTAGTCGCAAAAATGTTTTTGACTTATCTGATAATATATACAAAATCTTGACCTGAATAATATGGTGCTTTGCTATTCAGGACAATGAAAGAGGGGGAAAAACAGGCAACTGTAAGACTGCAGTATGATTTCCTTCCTTTAATAAATAGAAATTAAGAATCCAATCCCCAAGGGAGATGTTAGTACTTCAGGAAATGAAGAAGAATGCTTGATTTTCCCTGGTTGCCAATATAATTCAGATTCTAGAGCAGTGATTTGGAAACTCCAAAAGGATAGTTGCTTTTGATTTTCATTGTTTCTGAAATTCATCCCCTCCTAGTAACCTGTGGTCTGCATCTAGCAAATGGGACTACTGAGTTTCTGAGGTGTGTGTGCCTTGACACGGCAATAACACATCTAGTCTGGAGCACATGGAATAAGGCATTGCTTTGATTTTTATCAACTAAAAGATTTAAAAACTGAAAATATTCTTAAAAACAGTAGTAAGAATTCTGAGGCCTTTACTGTCAGATTTTAATTCAAGTCTGTCCTAGGTCAGCATTTTCATTTTCTTTGCTTGTCTGATGTTTATCTAGAGGCTGCTCATATAGGAAAAGAAAGTGATATCTGGAAGTCCCTTTCTTACAGTCAGCATTCTGACTCAAATTCTAAAGAGCCCTACCCCCCCATAGGAGAATTATTCAGGTGTTCATGCCGGCCTACAGAGAAATGATGCCTGCATTTTCTAATATTTGGTAAGAAAATAGGATCAGAAGTGAACATTTTCTTATTTTTTTTAAGACTTTATTTATGGGCAACACCTTTGGGTCCCCTCCCTCCTTGGGAACTTGTACAATCATTTTGCTATCACTCAATAAACCTTGCTTTGCTGCCCATCAAAAAAATGAAAAAGATTTTATTTATTTATTTGAGAGAGAGAGAATGAGCAGGGGGAGGAGGGGCAAGCAGACTCCCTGCTGAGCAGGGGGCCCAACACAGGGCTCCATCCCAGGACCCTGAGATCATGACCTGAGCTGAAGTCAGATGCTTAAATGACTGAGCCACCCAGGTGCCCCAGAAATGAACATTTTCATTAAATAGAGCTGGGAAGCGGAATGTCCCAAGAAGAAAAAGTTTAGAGCTGAGAGTAGACTTGAGGGTCAGGCCTACCTGATGCTGGGTAAATCAACCCAGGACCCCCAGCATCTGTATGTAGCTTGGTCCTGAGAGGTTGGAGGAATACGTGTCCCTACTGGACCCTTTCTGCACAGTGCCTTCTGGTCAGTCAAAGGTTTATGCCTCTCAGAAGGCTATCAAAGACTCATTTTTTCTCCACAAGCAACCTCATTGTTTTCTTCTATGGGTAAAAGTCATGTTGTGATTTTTTCATGGTGGCTTCCATTGAGGAGGTAAAATGTTTCTTGATTTTTCCTCTTAGACCTCTTCTCTTTCTCCCTGCTTACTGCATGGAGTACAAGTGCACTAGTAGTGATTATAGAATTCTAAGGTTCCATGGAAGTGTCATTTGGAGGTTCCCTAGGATGTGACAAAAGAGGGTAGGCAAAGACAGGGCAGGAAAATGTGGGCAGGCCCTACACGTGCTCATAACTCTCCACGACCTTGTTTTTTAGTTCCTTCTCTCCCATTCCTCCTTCCTATGTTCTGTGCTCCTAGCCCACCAAGCTGTTTCTCATATGTGCTCATGTTTTTGGCTTGCCTGATAAGACTTTCCCCCATCATGGCCTGCTAATTCTCTTTGCTTCTGCTGGCTCCCTCACAGGTGGTTTGGTGCTGCCATATGTTCTGTGTTTAATCTCCTTGCATTGTCTCAAGTTACTTGCAATGACCTGTTGAAACATGCCTGTTGCACCAGGCAGTGACCTTCCTGAGTGTAGACACTGTATTTGATTCGTGTTTTATCTGCAGGGCTTAGCAATTGCTTGGAATATAATTGATGATAGGAAATGTTTTTGAATGAATGAATGAATAAATGAAATGCTTCTTTTCCTAATATGCCTTTCCTAGAGGTTGAGTCTCTTCAAGGATGTAATCATTTATACATATCTTTATTGAGCACATGATAAACTCTGGGTTTGGTGGAAGACATCAGGAACTAATGCTTGCTTTCCCCCTATTATATCCATAAACTCTCTTCCTGAAAATAGATGGAAATACCTCCTCTAAGTTCCACTTAAACATTACTTACAATAAATGGCTAGATGGATTGTAGGGCTTAGACTAGTAAAGCTCTACCATTATTGATTAATTCCCAATTGAATGCACTGAGAGGGCATTTACATTTCTTTATAGAGTATGTAACATTGATTTTCAAATTCACCCACTAGAGTATGGGGAGTTCTCAGAGGATGCAGGAGGCAGGCCCAGGGCACAAGGGGGAAGACTCTGACTGGAGGGTTTAGTACCCCCCATCTAGTACTCTATTTTCAGCCCCGTTTTTTTTTTTTTTTACAGTCATTGTCCCATAAAACTCCTTTGAAGAATGGATTCGCTGTCTAAAATAATGCACAAATCATTGGTATTATTTCTGAGAAGTAAGGTTAAAGAAAAGAAAGGGGGGTGTGTGTGTGTGTATTATTTACTTATTATTGTGGTAAAAAACATAAAAAGTTGACCATCTTAACCATTTTTAAGTGTACAGTACCGTCATGTTAACTATATGTACATTGTTGTGCAACGGATTTCTAGAACTTTTTTATCTTGCAAAACTATATTCTTTTAAATACAGTAATATTTGAGCAGGATGACATTTTACTATTAATTGCTCATTTCAGTCTGATTTTAAATCTATTTGCCTCCCTTTGGTCAATTTATCATCCTAGCCTAATAAAGGATATTTACTTCCTTATTACTTATTTATTTCCTATTTTTTCCCTCTTGTATTTTTTGGGTGAAGAGGACATATTGGCATGATAAGTGTTGACCCTCCATTCTTAAATACCATATCTTGGCTTTATTTATGTAATGAAGCCTCTCAGGGCTAGGATTTAATATGGATCATCTAGTTCAACCCCCTTATTCGACACATGAAAAAAAAAATACGTCCAAGGAAGCTAAGTGACTTGCTCACAGTCACGGAAGTAGATAGTAGCAGAAAATGGACTAGTTTTCTTACCTCCTGATCCAATATCATTCCCCTACTTTATTAGCTTTATTTCAAAATCAAAAGTGGGTGGATTATCTGCAATCTTTTACATTGAATTCTTTGCTATGTGCACATTCCAATCTTTTTTTGTTAAGTATTGGTGGTGGGAGGAAGAAGAATATTAATGATGGTATATGTCTAATTGTTACCTGCTACAGGCAAGACACTAATTAGGGACTTTACTTAGGCTGTCTAGCTTTTTTTTGACTTAAAAAATTATAGTAAAATACGTACAACATCCAATCACCATCTTTAACATTTTTTAGCTTACAGTTCAGTGAATTAAGTATATTCACATTGTTGTATAATCATCACCACCATCCATCTCTATAACTCTTTTTATCTTGTAAAACTGAAACTTTGTAGCCATGAAACACTAACTCCCCTTACCCCCTCCCCCAACCCCTGGCACCCACCATTCTACTTTGTGTCTCTATGAATTTGATTACTCTAGATAGCTCATATACGTGGAATCATACAACGTTTGTCCGTTTGTGACTGGCTTACTTCACTTGTTTTATCCTTAAGCTTCATCCATATTGTAGCATGAAAGTGTCTGAATGACCTTTTTTTTAGAGGCTGAATAATATTCCATTGTGTGCCTATGCCACATTTTGTGTATCTATTCATCTGTCAGTGGTTAGACTGTATCACTTTTGAGGGAGCATTATTATCCTCTTTTCATGGATAATGAAACCAAGAATGAAAAATGCTCAATAACTTCCCACTGGTCACAGAGCCATAAGCAAGGGAGTTACAAACCAAGTCCATATATGCATGAATCTTAAAGTCATGTTCTTTTCAGCATCTGAGGCTTTCTTCCAATATCTGCAACATATTTTGCCTACATTAGCATGGTGTAGGGGATGGAAGTCCTTAATATTACACTTCAGATGCTTTATTTCTTTTACTTTAGAGGTAATCTAGAAGGAGCATTCACTAACCTTTTAAAAATTGATCAGGTTTTTAACCTTTAAGATTTATTTACTTGCTGGGAATAAGGTATTTATTCAAAGTGATTTTATCATAGTATGAATAGATGGCCATATTCAAATAAAAAGTGGATTTTTTTTTTCAAATACATAGTTCTTGGTAAAATACAACATGTAAAAATCAACTTACAGTGTTCAGAAAAATCATTACGCCCTTTAGAGTTGGAGGAAAATATTACCAGCACGGGCTTCTCTTCTGTGAAACCAAGCAAAATAAACTGAGCTTTAAGGATCTATATCCCCACTTTCACGATAATAATAGCTAACATTTACTGCCTTCCAGCTATGTGCCAGGCATTATGCTAAACACTTTACATACATTATCTCATTACATCCTCTCAGCGGCCCTGTAAGGTCAGTACATCCAGTATTCTCATTCGATAAAGGGGAAGTGATATTGGGAGAGAGGTTAGGTAACTGTTATGGGTGAAATATATCCTCCCCCATAAAGACATGTTGAAGTCCTAATTATTAGTATCATAAAATGTGATTTTATTAGGAAATGGGGTCTTTACAGAGTTAATCAAGTTAAAATGAGGTCATTAGGATGGGCTCTAATCCAGTATGACTGTGTCTTTATAAAAATGGGAAATTTGAACACAGAGATGGAGACATGCAGAAAGAAAAAGACCATGTGACTGGAACGATGCATCTAGAAGGCATAGTATGCCAAGGGTTGGCAGCAAATAATCAAAGATCAAGGCCAGGAAGGTTCCCCCCTTGGGCCAGCAGAGAGAGCATGGCCCTGCCAACACCTTGATTTCAAGCTTATAGCCTCCAGAAGTGGCAGACAATAAATTTCTTTTTTTTTTTTTTAAAGATTTTATTTATTTATTCGACAGAGATAGAGACAGCCAGCGAGAGAGGGAACACAAGCAGGGGGAGTGGGAGAGGAAGAAGCAGGCTCACAGCGGAGGAGCCCGATTGTGGGGCTCGATCCCATAACACTGGGATCACGCCCTGAGCCGAAGGCAGATGCTTAACCGCTGTGCCACCCAGGCACCCCAGACAATAAATTTCTGTTGTTTTAGCCAACTAATTTTTGGAACTTTGTTACGGCAGCCCTGGGAAACCAATACTGTAACTTTCAAGGGTCGAACTGACAATAAGTGATGGAGCTGGTATTTCAACATGAGTACCTAGTAAGAGCTCAATAGGTGTTATCTGGTGTTACTATTTATAACACTATTAGCAATGATATTCAATACTGCTATTATTAATGATAAGATTTAGTGCTATTCGTCCACTCTACTACAATTGGAGCTTGGTTGTCTTAGAGTCAAGAACCTATCAATCGCACTCAAAGTGGAATATGAAATCAGCTATCTATACTTGAGCAGCTTGCCAAGTTCAGACACCAGATAGCACCCACTTAAAGGAAATGTGCCCTTAACAAATGTGTAATACCTACCTGAAACTGTGTGAGAGAATATTTGTGAATGATACTAAATATAGGCCTTGTATATGATACCCCCCAAACCTGAACCCTACATCCTGAGAGAGTGAAGAGAGCAAATTGTTGAAGTCCTGCATTTGGATGAGGATTTATCTGGAGAGGATCATTATAGCTCCCAACTCTGCTCTAATGTCTAGCATCTCATCATGCATCCACGGAAACATAATTCAACTTCTTAATTTTCCAGACCTGCAGATAATTGGTTCCATAGAGACAGAAAGACTTAGCGCTCTCAACACGTACGCCAGAGACACTGCTTACTAGTAGTCAGAGGATCAGTTCCCTTTGAAGTTATAAAAATGTGTGTGTGTGTGTGTGTGTGTGTGTGTGGTGGGGCTTGTGCGGGTGGGCAGAGAATCATTTCTGGGTTTTTTTAATTACAGTGGATTATGATTTTTTTTTAAAGGTAAAGCAAACTCAACAGCACCAGATCCAAATTTTTCATCATCTCCTTGCTCTGTGCCTCAGCTGAAGTCTCACGTGGTTTGCCACGCTGAAGATTACACTGGAATTTAGTGGAAAACAAAGCAAGCAGTTTTTCATCGTTTCTCAAATTACCTCCATCCTCATCTTTGGAGGAATTACAAATAGCTAATTTGGAGAAATTACGAGGGCAGAGCTGGTCTTGTGGACAAAGCCACAGGCAGGACATTTGGAGATGTGGTTTCTAATTTAGGTTCTTTTGCTGGCTTGCTTGGACCCTCTGGAAAATCACATGGTTCCCATGACCCTGATTGAGTTACTTGTGAAAAACCAGAAACACACAGCCTAGAGCTGCATTATGAAGTGGTTGGGAGTGTTACTATGGAGGATTTGTAAATATGGTGATCTTCAAAAACAAAGGGCACTCTTATGGAACCCCATTCTATGTCAAAATTATTTGCATGACACAATGCATCCAATTCTTAGACTAGTTGGAGAGAAGAGTATATAGCTAATATTAGGCAACATTTTTTACCTCCTTTTTCACCTAGCCTTTTATCATAGCCTTGGAGTCAAAATAATTCCACATATCTAAATTACATTCCAGTTACACTTTGTGACTCTGGCTATCTCCAAGGGTGAAAGAGTCAGGGCCAAGCAAGCAGTTACAAGCAAATAGCAAAAATCAACTCAGACATGGGATGTGACTCTTCAAGTTGTGAGCGCCATTTCTTTATCCTGATCTGAACTCTAGCTCTGAACTATTTTCCCATATAGGTCAGCTGCAATGAATTTTATTTTGTTTTGATCCCTCTTGTTTTGGCATTTGATAATAGTTCAATTGCTCTATTACCTTGGAGTCCCACCTCTGACATTTTTGCCCCTTGCTTGAGAAATTTAGATCCAAAAGAGCAGATCTCACAGTAGCTGAGAACAGTAGCGATAGATGGCAAATTCACAACATAGTCAAGGGTTCCAGTGTGTGGCCCATCTTGGACTCAGTGCTAGAGAAATTCAGAGAAGGGAGAGCAAAGGATTGGTTTACCTATTCCTGTTAGGGAACAGCTAGACTTGTTGGTTTCTAAATCCTGCACACTATTTCCAGATTAATCTTAGATAGCCTTAGTTTTGCCCCCTTTCAGGCCTCCAAAAACCTTCAATAAGCTGTCAGTTCTATCAGTTAGCTTCCACTGTGAGCCTAATCCAAAACTTAGTGGACTAAAACAATAAGTATTTATTACTTGTAATTCTGTGGATTGGTTTTCTGATCTGGGTTGGCTCTGTTGGTCTGTAACATCTAGGATAGCCTCATTCCTTTGTCTGAAGGTGAGTTGACCGATTGGTCTAGGAGTCTTATCTGAGATGACATGTCAGAAGTACCTGTCTCTCCTCTTCTAGTAGGCTAGCTATGGCTTCCTCACATATGCTCTCAGGGTTCCTAAGAGCAGTAAGAGAGGGCAAGCACCAGTGCGCTAATGCTTCTCAAAGCTTGACTTGCATCACACTTGCTAATGTATCACTAACCAAACTCAGAATCAAAACAGGTATCAGGAAGTTGTGATTTTTGCAGGGGGTCATCGCTATACTGTTTAATAAGATCCAAACTCCTTAACATGGATTCGTTCTGAATACAATCTACCATTCCAACACTAATGTCACACTATATCACTAGCACTTATGTTCCAGCCAAACTGAAGTTGCTGTTTCTTATAGCTGCCGCACTTCTGGTCTCCTTGCCATTATTCATGTACTTGTCTCTGTTGGAATGCCTTTCCTCCACTTGCCACTTTGGCCACGTTCATCACAGAATAAAAATTTTTTAAGTCTCCACAATGTGCTAAACAGTATGCTAGGTGCTGGAGATAGAATCTTGCAGAAGCTTAGAGCTACCTCTCCTGTATTAATTTGCTAGGGTTACTGTAACAATGTGCCAATTACTGGGTGGCATAGACAACAGAAATGTATTTTCTTACAGTTCTAGAAGTTAGAAGTCTGAGATCAAAGTGTCAGCAGGATTGTTTCCTTCTGAGGACCAGGAGGTAAGGATCTGTTTCAGGTCTCTCTCCTTGGCTTTGGGATGGCTGCCTTCCCCCTGTGTCTTCACATATTCTTCCTTCTATAAATATCTGCATCCAAGTTTCCTCTTCTTCTGAGGACATCAGTCATGACAGATTGGAGTCCATCCTTATGGCTTCATTTTTACTTAATCACCTCTTGAAAGATCCTATTACCCAGTCACATTCTGTGGTACTGGGTATTAGGATTTCACCACACAAATTTCTTGAGGGGAATATGACTGGGGACATGATTCAACTCATAACATATCCTTAAACACCCCACTTACTTTGCCACCTCTTCTTTATTTTTTTTAAAGATTTTATTTATTTGAGAGAGAGAGAGAGAGAGAGAGAGAGAGAGTGAGAGAGGGCACAAGCAGGGAGAAGAGGGAGAAGTAGGTTTCCTGTGAGCAGGGAGCCTGATGTAAGGCTCAATCCCAGGACCCTGAGATCATGACCTGAGCCGAAGTCAGACGCCTAACTCACTGAGCCACCCAGGTGCCCCAACCACCTCTTCTTCAAAGCCCTTATCATACTTCCTAGATAAAAGCAAATTTTATCTCCTTTTAACCTTCCTTGCTAACTTATTTGTCCCTTTTATGATTCTAAACATTTACTATCTGATGTTATAGTTATCAATATCTCTATTTCTCCCATTCATTCACTATGTACCAGGCACCAGCCATGTATCACACATTGTGCTCAAAGCCAATTTTTCAGAGTAGCAGCAGACAGGGCTGGTGCCCTGCCAGTTTTCCTGCGGGCACTCACTGCTGCGATATACTGATGGTATCCTATGTGAGGTCCACAACTTTCTGCTCTAGTGCTTTCTACCAGGTACACAGGGCAGGTGGGAGTCCCAGAGAGTTAATGCCCCTGGGAGCAACCTTCAGCCAGCGGTGGATAGGAATTAGTGAATAAAAGCCCAGCTTCCTCACCCCTGAAGCTCTTCTCTTCATCCAAAGGGGGATGAGGGTTGGTGGATAAGCAGCACAGTTTCCTCACCCCTTCAGTGGAACAACTTAGAGCTTTGATCTCCCAGAGGTTCCTAATGGTCTGGAGCCTTAGCTGCCCACAGCACTCACTGGCTAGATGAGTCATACTCTTGTTATTGTCTCCTTCACCCATTCTTGCCTTATTTCCTGCTTCTCCTAACCACACCTTCTGGCATTAACTCCAAACGAACTACTTGCTCTCAAAACCTTGTCTAGGGTACTACTTCTGGGGCAACTCAGCCTAAGTAAAGAGGTGAGCATAGAAGTCATAGTTTCTGTTTTTCCATAACTTATTCATTAGTGGGGGATACAGACATGAGATTGGAGAATTACAATACAATATGATAATTGTGTAGTCCGAAAGCAATTCTAATAAAAATAAGAAATATTATTTCCATTTTACATATAGGGAAATAAAGGCTTGGAGAAATTGGAAAGTGGCCCAGGGGCAACACAAACTGATGGTTACTGGGGATTTATGCCCAGGTTGATAAGATTTCAGAGCCAGGACTCTGCCATTTGGTTACCTTCCTCTCACTCGCTTCTTCCTCCTCCATTGACAGATGGTTTCAGAAGAGTTTGATTTATTAAAAAAAAATTAAAAAACATAACAGGGCTTGAAGTTATGGGCCATAAACATCACCCAGGTGTCTAATTAATGGTTACAATCCATCACGTGGAGCCCTGGCATGGAGTCATGAGGCACTAGGGCCCAGAGCTGCCCCAGGCCCTGAGATGCATTCATCCCTCCAAGCCAGCTGGTTACTTACAGCAAATCCCCTCCCTGCAAGCACCAGCCAGACTTGGGAACACATGGTTTGCTTCTTGTAGCAAAGCCAGTGTACCTGGCATCTTGGGTAATAGCAGCTGCTAGGCTGTCAGCTTCCAAATGGTAGAGACCTCTTTCCTTCTCATCCTCTCCTCCTGAGTGCTGCAGTATCAGGATGGGGGCAGGGCTCTTTGGCCTTCACCAGGTCACCTATGACAGCAGTTCATCTTGGGCAGCTAATTGCTCCATTCTCCAAGTGACCCTTTTGACTGTTCCAGGTCACCAGGGCACCTTTTCCCATGGGAAGCCAGAGAGACTGCTCCTTACCAAGGGCTGGCCTGTCTGGAGAGCAGCACTGGGCCCCTGGGGAGAGCCAGGGAAGCAGTCTCGGTGCCAATGGGCTACGGGGCTGTCCCACTTAGCAGGGATGTCACAGCCAGAACTCAGCACCTAGAAGGCCAGCAACCTGTTTCACTTTTCCTCTCCTTCTTGGATTAAAAACAAAAAGATCAAAACCCCCAAACAAAAACAATCATAACATAAGCATGGATATCTGTTCCATTCTGTTTTACCAATTCCTGTTATAGAAAACTTTGGTCTGAACTTCTGTTCCATCAGACCTTGGCTGTGTGATTTTGGGCAAGTGTCCTCCCTTCTCCCAACTTCTGCCTTTCCTGCAGTTAAGCAAGGGTAAGCACTTAGCTAAGGCCATGTGGCTAATGTGGCACGTTGAGACTCTAACCCATGCTTTTTTTTTTTTTTTTGGTATCAAAACCCATGTTGCTGTCTCTTAGAGAGGGACTGACATAGAGTAAAGGCTCAGAAATTCAGCTCTAGGACACTGCGCTGCCACCAAAGTGAAATTGTGAAGGGGAAATAGTATGTGCTTTTTGTTCTCAGTGTCACCCTTTTCTGTCTTCCTAAATTTCAGGCACCCAGAATCCTTGACATGTCTGCCCTTCCCTCTATTATACCTGGCTTCTTAGAAAGAGCCTGCAGTTTGGATTCTCCTGAAATCCTTGGACTTGGGTGCCAACTCTGCGACTTACTGGCTGTATAATAGTGGATATATCACTTCTACTTTCTGCATCTCTATTTCTCATTTTTTAAAAAGAAGAGGCTAGGGTCATCTGGGTGGTGCCGTTTGTTAAACATCTGACTCGTGATTTCGGCTCAAGTCATGATCTCAGGGTAGTGAGATCAAGCTCCTCATCAGGCCCTGTGCTGGGCATGGAGCCTGCTTGGGATTCTCTCTCTCTCCCTCTCCCTCTACCCTTCCCCACTCCCCCCCCACCCCAAAGCTCATGTGTTCTCTCTCTCTTGAAAAATAAATAAATAAAAATTTTCAAAAAAAGAAGAGGCTAGTCTAGATGATCTTTAAATTTGTCTTGGTTTAAAATAGTAGGTTCAGAGTCGACTGGTTGGGTTTAGAATCTCTAGGTGTATGAACCTGGGCAAGCCTTTACCTTCCCCAGGTCTGGAGTTACTTGTGTGAAATGGGAATAATGAACCACTCCCTTTATGGGTAGGGGAGAGGAAGTGTCAATGTGAGTGAAGCATTTCTTAAGACAGGGCCTGGTGGGTAATATTCCTAATTAAATTCTCTGATCTAAGGTCAAGTCAGTCATTTCCACCTCAACTTGAATTTCAGCCATGGTGTTTCCTTTCTCTGGGGGCAATTGCTTTATAAAGTCATTGTTAGCTATGAGGGGATTTCAGTCAAAAGGAAGTATTTGAGGGGCTTTCCATGTTCCCTGGAAAGCATACCACTTGGGCAGCTGCTCTGACAACCTATAAAAGGTGTTTTGTGTGGAGCAACAAAGTAGTTAGGCCATCAGGTCAGGTTTTTTTTCCCCTACAGAAGCTCTCTGTGAATTCCCAGGAATTGCATACCCGAGTCTTCCGTTTGAGAGCATGTTGTGTCGGAGGAGGAGTAAGGTGGAGGCGTGTGGCTGAAGGTGAAAACCCAGTCCTGGTCTCATGTTTTCGTTTTAGAGTTTAGAAAGGCTTCCCTATGCTTTTGCTTTCTCTAGGCTCTGCTGGCTTGGCATTCTCATTCAAATCAGACACCAATCAGAAGGGAGTGCACATCAGTCAGACACACTTGCACATATGGGCTTTAATTACCCTATGTCTTCCGACTGTTCTCACCCAAAGGAAATCACTGTAGTGACGGAGGATCTGGACTTTATTCTCAAAGGAAACATTCGGTGAATAGAAAGCGCAAAACCTGTAAAATGCGATGGAAATTGGCATACGACAGAGATGGGGGCAAGCCCTGGAAACTTGGTCAGATGACTCTCAGAACCCAGCAGAGAACCTCCAAGCCCTTGACTACTGAATGCACCACTTTTTCCCAGAAACTACGTACTAAATATTTCTGCCTGTGTTGTTATCTTCCACAACAGAAATCTTTCTAATCATAGGAACATAGTTTCATGTGATTCAAAGGGATCTTAACGGATACATGGTCTATCATCCATTTGATACCTGAAACCCCACGATGCCATTTCTGCACACAGGTCTGCTAATCTCTGCTGGAATGTCTCCAGTAGCAACAAATTTACTTGGCTCAGTCCACCTTTACGCAGCTATCTTCGAAAGTTCTTTCACAATGAAGTATTATTCCAGAAGCCTTTGCTTCTAGAACCTCTTGGGGCCATTCAGCATATGTATCTCAATGTTTCCTAAAATTCAGTTATTCATGCACCACTTTTACAATTGTTCCATATCTTTGCATTACCTGTAATGTTGTCAACTTAATATTTTCCTTTTAACTGACTTTTTTTTAACTTAAATAAGTTTGTCCTAAGCAAAATGATCTGTGATCCCTAGTTTGAAGGGTGAGTATTGTTTTTTATAATATACATAAGAATAAATACATGTATCAGGTAAAGCCATCTGTGGGATGTCAAGGGTGGCACACTGTACTTCTGTACTCCAGCAGTGCTTTATCGTATTTAGTAAAATGAAATAAATTAGGGGAGAATTAATATAATAAAGTGCTTACTATATGCCAGGTATTGAGTAGGTGCTTCATATGTGTTCTCTCAGTGAATAGTTTAGAGCTTACAATAAACTTCTGAGCTCAGTGTCATTTTTGTACTTGTTTTGCAGATTAAAAAAAAAAAAGAAGACTCTCAGAGAAAGGGAAATATTGCCTAAAGTTAGATGGTTAGTGAATGAAAAAGTTAGGACTTGAATTCATGTCTTCTGGTTTCAAGTGCCATGTTTTGCTCACTGGACTACAACATGACCAGAAGTTGTATTTACCCCAGAAAGAAGATACTTCCAGTGTTTTGGTGCCTTTGCTTTCTTGTCTTAGCCAGTGTGTAAGAAGCTATCTTTGTATCCAGACGGCTTACTGCCGATGAGAACAGTTGTTCATTCTTCAGTGAGTGCTCATAAAAGCTCTAGGTAGCCAGCTAAGTTGATAGACATATATGTGGCAGCTGTATCTTAGCCACAGTTCCTTTCTTTTGAGGAATGTCTTGGTCTGTAATTGAGCCCAAGGCATGCTAGACAGGAATAACTCGGGTCGATATAAAAGTTTGGGATGGAGTAGAGAAAGGGACAAGAATAGTTTCTCTAGCATTCCGCATCTAATCCTTTCAGCCTTTTTTGTGCCACTTTGAAAGGGCATTGTGTACCATGAAGTGTGGTTGGAAGGTAGAGATGTGAGAAAAGGTAAGGACAAATTATGGCAAACCTGTAGGAAATATTTGCTTATTCAGCAGAGAGACAAAACCCTTTCAGCCACCCAAGATCCTCGGGCAAAGAGAGTGATGTCCTTTTGCCCTTTTCTTCTTCTGTTTATCTATGGCAGGTTCAAGTGCTTACCTGCAGTGTTCCCCAACAGCTCTATAGAATATTGATATTTAATAATATCTTAGGGGTTCCTGGGTGACTCAGTCAGTTAAACATCTGACTCTTGATTTGGGTCAGGTCATGATCTCGGGATCATGAGATTGAGCCCTGTGTCAGGCTCCACGCCTAAGCCTGCTTAAGATTCTCTCTCTCTCCCTCTCCCTCTGTCCCTTTCCACTTTCTCTCTCTCTCTCTCTCCTCTCTTAAATAAATAAGTAAATAACTAAATAAAATCTTAAAATGAATTCCATGAGAAAAAGTTGGTCCCATGACCCAGTAAATTTGGGAAGTAGTCCATACTATATTCTCTTCTTATTGATCCTAAATGTATGTTACCCGTTAAAGGCTCTGAGAAGAGGTTAACTGATAACTTGGTTTAACCCATTTATTTGACCACTGTCAGAAAAAGTTGAGAGACTGAAAGGGCCAAAAGAGGTTTCTGGGTGTGCTTTCAATTGAATATGAGGCATTAGCTGCCTCATTCTTTTGGCTGTTTTGATTTTCTAGGGACCTTGGGCTTTTACTGTCTTTGACCAAGCTATTTTATTTTATTTTATTTTATTTTATTTTATTTTATTTTATTATTTTATTTTATTTTATTTTATTATTTTATAATAGTTTTTTATTAGATTATGTTAGTCACCATACAGTACATCCCTAGTTTTTGATGTAAAGTTCCATGATTCATTACTTGCATATAATACCCAGTGCAATGCAATACGTGCCCTCCTTAATACCCATCACCAACCTATCCCAATCCCCCACCCCCACCCCTCTGAAGCCCTCAGTTTGTTTCCCAGAGTCCATAGTCTCTCATGGTTCATTCCCCCTTCTGTTTACCCCCCCTTTCTTCTTCCCTTTCTTCTCCTACCGATCTTCCTACTTCTTATGTTCCATAAATGAGTGAAACCATATGATAATTGTCTTTCACTGCTTGACTTATTTCGCTTAGCATTATCTGACCAAGCTATTTTACAGATCCATAAGTTGTAGACAACTAATGGTAATGCAAATGATGTTTGTTATTGCAAGTGCAAATGCAATTTTCCCCCCAGTGGAGTTGCAAGGATGCATCTGCTAGCAAATTTATTTCAGCATTTCTGACTGTCTGTATCTGTCTGCTCTCCAGATTCTCCTTTGTACTCATTTTTTTTACATCTTGTTCCCTCATTATTTAATGAGCTAAATAAGATCTTTGAGACATTGTAATTTTTATATTTATAGAAGCATAATTTTTCTCTTTTCTAAAAATTATGTTTTCAATAGCCAGAAACTCATTTGTTTCTAATCTGTTATGAATTTTGTTTCTTAACACACCTGTGCATCTAGCTGCTGTGACTTACCAGTTCTGGCCCCTAGCATCTCTTTGTCTTCTAGCTTAGCACCTTTAGGTCTGAATCTTGCTCTACTGAAAGTAACCACTTCCTGTTCTAGGACTCTTTCTCCTGCAATGCCTGCAGGCCAGTTAGCCTCAGGATGCATTGCATCCAACATGGTTTCTCTACTGGTCCTTCTAAGAACATATTTTTTTTTTTTTAAAGATTTTATTTATTTATTTGACAGAGATAGAGACAGCCAGCGAGAGAGGAAACACAAGCAGGGGGAGTGGGAGAGGAAGAAGCAGGCCCACAGCGGAGGAGCCCGATGTGGAGCTCGATCCCACAACTCCGGGATCACGCCCTGAGCCAAAGGCAGACGCCCAACCGCCGCGCCACCCAGGCGCCCCTAAGAACATATTTTTTATTTTCCCATCATCACTTCTGGCATCGTTTTCTAATTTTCTTGAGCTGCCATCTTCCAATCTTCACTTACCCAATCCTTCCTATCTTTCCATGCAGCTGTCCTGAGCTATTCTAGCCTGAATTACTTTCTTCCTCCACTGAAGTGCCTTAATTTTTATCACTCCTATGGGGTTTCTTCATATACTTCCTCATGCTATTTATGTACATTTAAAAAAACTCAACAAATTCCAGAAAAGAGAGATAATTCTTCATATTTTTTTTGATGAAAGAATCATATGGTCAGTCCTATATGTTGATTTGTTCTCACTGACTCAGTGAAAATGGGAACAGTAATGATGCATGTGCATGTGTATGTCTGTGCACACAAATGATTTATTAAGGAAGGACTCCCAGAAAAGAGCCTGGTAAGCATAACAGGAACCAGGGACTGGGATGAAGCCAGCCAAAGGTGAGAGTTCAACAAAATCTTTCAGCAGCTACCTTCAACCTGATCCTACAGGGAACTATGGAACACAGACTGTGCCTCAGAGTTGTCCTGAACAGGGAGCACCTATGAGTTGTTGGGTAAGGCTCAACCACTCATGTTCCAGGCATTTGCAGGTGCAGAGTGGCTCAAATAGCCTGAGAGGAGCCCTCCAAAGATATGACACAGTGATGTCATTAGAAGCAAAATCATACAGGAAAAGGATGTATAAACATGTTAAACAGAAATCTTATGGGATCTAAGTGAAGCACCAACATTGGCCATGACAATGGTGCTGTTTCCTTAAAAATCTTCAAAATTTGTGATAAAATATATACAACATAAAACTGACCATCTTAACCATTTTTAAATATGGTTCAGTGGCATTAAGTACATTCACATTGTGCTACCATCATCATCATCCATCCACAGAAAAAAATTGAAATTTTTGACCTAAGGAACAATAGCTCCCTATTCCCCCCTTTTCTCAATTCTTGGCAAACACCATTCTTTCTATCTCTATGAATTTGGGCTACTCCGGGTACTACATATAAGTGGAATCATACAATATTTTTTCTTTTGGGGAACTGTGATGCTTTTAAACAAATGCCAATAATCCTTTAAAAATAGTGCCGTGTACTGTTTACATCACAGAAATGGCCTCTTCAGGCCTCTCTTATTCTTAATGGGTACTAGAGACCCCTCTTGTTCCTGCCAGGAATTTCAGATAATCAAGAACGGGCCCAGGAGAATCCTGATTTACCCGGAGCTGTAAGACACCTGATCCTGGCTCTGAGATCAAGTCACCCCGACACCTCTTAAAATACAGATTCCGAGGTTCTTTCCAGATTTATGATTCAGAATCTCCTGTGCTGAGAGTCTATGTTCTGTGTAAGAAAATTCTTCTTCCATGTGAATTTTGTGTAGCCACAAAAACATTTCACAATCACCAATCTCAAACAGTACTTTTCAGCCTTGTTTTGAAGGCACTAAATTCTTCCTAGAAATGACATTTCTCACAGGACTCCATTGTCCCATACAGAAAAAAGTAGGGTTGTTCAGATGATGGCAGAGAGGATCCTCAAGAATTGGTCACATTTCACCTTCTTCTGTAATTCCTGCTATTCCATTTCAGAGCTACACGGCTTTTTGGAAACAGCTTGAAAACTAATGATCTAAAAATATATATTGGAAGCTTCTTTTTTCTACCCATGTGTGATAGTTGAAAAATACCTCTCCACCCTGACTAGGATATCCACACAAAGTCCCTGGAACCCGTGAGTGTCGCCTTATTTAGAAAAAGGGTCTTTGTAGATGTGATTAAGTTAAAGAGTTTGAGAGGAGGGCATTACCCTGAATTACTCCTGTTGGCTCTGAATGCCATCCCAAGTGTCCTTACAAGAGGAAGGAGAGGGAGATTTCAAGCCGAGGAGCAGACACAGTCACATAGAAGATGAGGCAATGTGAAGACAGAGGCCAGTATTGGAGTGATGCCACTGTAAACCTAGGAATTCTAGGGCAGCCACCAGGAGCTGAAAGAGGCAAGAAATAAATTCTTCCCTAGAGCCCCTGGAGACAGAATGGCCCTGCCAGATTTTGGACTTGTAGCCTCCAGAACTGTGAGCCTGTTGTTTTAAGCCAGGGAGCTAGTAGTAACCTGTTACAGTGGCCACAGGAAACTAATATGCCTTGTAATTAAAAAATAATTTTCAAAGGTGTTAAAAATTTCTATAGCTACTTTCTGTGAAAACAATCATTGATTATTGTCATCACTTCCCCTGGCAGAATATGGGCCCAATACTAACATCTTGGATAGGCACCAAAATGGAATCAGAAAACTTCCTGTCTCTTTCTTCCTTAGGGGGAATAATGAATCTCTATCATTTCAGCTAGTTCAATTTTCAAGTGTTTCTCTATCAACTTAGCCTTTGGAGAAAGTTTCAGAGTACAAGCCCTTTTCCCAGTCAAATTTTCCCCTTCAAGGACTATATTTTGTTTCTGTGGTACTAATCTGTTTACATAAGTTCTGTCTTGGGGAGATGAAAATGTAAATGGCTTGGAAAAAAAGGACTCTGTCTGCAGTAAGAGATAATGCACCTTTTTATTTAGTGGAAATTAAACTACTACTGAGTTCACATAATATAAATATTTAAGCCATTAAGTGGCATTTTATGCAAATCAATAAAAGAGAAGGAAACAGCACTTGCAGAAAAATAACTTCAGTTTTATAGAAGTAGCAAGGCCACTTTTAGTCGGTTCTTACGTACAGGAAAATCATTAGGATGGTCATGTTCTGTAAGTCTCAAAAAACAAATTCCAATAGGTATTTAAAATCCTAATAATTCCTTGTGTTTGTGTAGTACTTTGCAGTTTGCAAAATGCTTTTGTATTCGTTTTTCTCTCGACCTGGCAAGTAGATAAAGCAGGGATTTCCAGCTGCTGTGGATTGCATCAGGTTTCTGCTCCCACTCACATTCTGCCAAATTCACATACTGAAGTCCTGACCTCCAGTATCTCAGAATGTGATCTCATTTAGAAATAGAGTCATTGCAGATGTAATTAGTTAAGATGAGGTTGCACTGGGGGAGGGTGGGCCCCTAATGCAGTATGACTGGTGTCCTTATAAAAAGGGAAAACCTGAACATGAGCACACATAGAAGGAAGTAATGTAAAGAGATGCAGGGAGGAGATGACCATCTATAAGCTAAGGAATACCTGGGGCTTCTCGAAGCTAGAGGAGAGATCTGGAACATCTCTCTCTCTCAGAGCTCTCAGAAAGAGCCAACCTTGCTGCCACCTTGATCTTGGATTTCTAGCCTATAGAATGTGTTGTGAAACAAGACATTTGCATTCTTGAAGTCATCCAGGTGTTGGCACTTCGTTATGGTGGCCCTAGCAAACTAATACATCAAGGAACTCTTGCCAAGATCATATAAAAATGGATCCAGGGGCGCCTGGGTGGCACAGCGGTTAAGCGTCTGCCTTCGGCTCAGGGCGTGATCCCAGCATTATGGGATTGAGCCCCGCATCAGGCTCCTCTGCTATGAGCCTGCTTCTTCCTCTCCCAATCCCCCTGCTTGTGTTCCCTCTCTCGCTGGCTGTCTCTATCTCTGTCAAATAAATAAAATAAAATCTTTAAAAAAAAATGGATCCAGGACTAAAACCTGGATTTTTTGATTCCTTGTACAGTAATGTAAAAATTTCAGATTCTGTTGATTATAGGTGCCAGACCTGGGTTAGAGGATATGAGACATTATCTGTAGGAGTATCAAGAGTAACAGTTAAGTGGAATATCATCCTCTTCTAGGGGTGAGATGAGAAGCATAGAGGGATCCATACACCAAACACAGTTATGAACTCTGAACCATAGTAAGCAGCTGGGTTGTATGGTTTGCAGGCATATGCTAAGGCTAACATATTATCAGTTGGTTTAGGGGTTAGAAAGCTATGGTTAATGACTGAAGAAGTCAAAGAGTGAGTTAAAGCTAAGCTCACCCTTCCAGGTGCAAATACGGGAGGGGAGCTCTGTCATCAAGGTGCAGGGATCTCTATGGTCTGAGCCAGCTCAGGACATTCCCTGGTGATTCTGTCTGGGGACTGTTCTTTGGGACTTAGAGGCAGCACATTCCCACAGTCAAGAGATTCCCCCAAGGATCATATCAATTATCTTTGCTCCTGACTTTTTTCCACTTAGTTCTTGTTTTTATTTGGAGACATGATGGGGGAAATAACAGGTTTTAAAGAAGGATGTATGCTAGCTGACATTCTCTGCTGGTCCTCTGATAAGAGCCCGGGTGTGTGCTCATAACTGAAGACAACTGCAGGTTCCCTGCCTCCTACCTTTCAAAGAATAAGTGCAGATACAGCCTGCTGGTGCTCCCTGAGAGTCAGCTGTGTATGTGATGAAGACAAAATGTTCAGTCCAATGGGAAGCATGTGAGGTAGGTTCTTTTGGTTGTGGGGAAGAGACTCAGGCTACCTTCAGGGTATTATCATATTATCATATTAATTCATGAATTAATAAAGAAGGCAAAAATATTGGCCATGCTGTTGATCCTTTCAGAGGATTGTATATGGTCTGAGCACTGGAGAGATTCAGCACCTCTTCGATGTCATGCTGTCCATCAGCAGAGTAGATTCCTAGATTTATACTCATATCCTCTATTCCTCTTTCTTTCTGTTTCTGTGATTCCTGCCAGTAGAATCTGCAGAAAACAGAAAACCTGACATATGACAGAGATACCATGACCAGTAAAAGTTCTGAAGCAGAGTAAAGAGCATCTCCCTACAGAAAGGCAGGAGGTGGTAGACAGCCAGATGACTGATCCTTTGAATAATGGCAAAAAGATTTTGTACCAAGAATTTGAAGAAACAAAAGTGGGCCAGCTACAGTCTCAGATTCAGTTCGCATTTGCTAAGAACTTAACACAGGCTATGCAATGCCCTCGATGCTTTTACTTATTCCATTTTCAAGCTGAAAGTAGAATTCCTTTTGAGGAGGAAATCATTTCCATTTAGGGAAATGCTTGGGCTGACAGCTTTTCTGAATGTGTAAGAAGTCTTTCCTACACCTCACTTTTTATGGGCAGAAGCCAGATATGGAAAGATCTCAAGCTTGGTATAATAAAGCTGGAGAATATCCAGTTTCCAAAGACAGTCCAAGAAAGAGGGGGTTATAGCATTATGTAACTTAATCCTCACAATGGCTGTGGGAGAGATACTATTCTTACCTTCGCATCATAAAATAGAAGACTGTGCGCAGCAAGGTTTGGTAATCTGCCCACGGCCACACAGTCACCTAATGAAGTTTGAACGCATTTTGTTTGATGGGAAAATCTGTACTTTTAACCATTAGGCTATATCAGTTAGAAACATTTGCCTATGATTAAGTATCTAATGCCATACGAGAGAATAAGTCTTTAATATTTCCAGGTAATTTGCCACTTGGCTTAAAGAATCCAACTCCCCGGTCATATTTCTAAGTGGCTAGTGTGGTTTGTAGCAGTACAACCTGCACAGTGTTCTTGCAGACAGTCATCATGAGGGAGACTAGAGCATCATCTGTTTCCTCCTCCAAGAGAGGGTGTAACAACAACAAAAAATGGCATCTAAGCAGAGGTGCTTCCAGTCAGACTTAAGCTCTTTGGCTTAGACTTGACTTTGTGATATTTTATGACTGAGAGAGAGAGACGCTGAAATTTAATGCTGGTTTGAGATAATGCAGTAAACTCGAATGCTTAAGTGATTTGCAGGGAAATTACTTACCAACAGAAAATAGAAAACAGATTTTGTTTAGAATGCATAAGCTGTTTAGAAGTCTTACATTTGGACTGGACAGTCCATTGCTCATGTGGACTTGTTAGCGAATTTTAAGCTTCTTGGCAGACTTACATTCCTCAGGTCAGTGGTAGGGATGGATTGAGTGTCAAATTTCATTTGTGGAGACCATGTGTTGGACTCAAAAAATATCAAAAATAGCTTTTAATTTGCTTCCCCTGTAAGCGGATTATATAGAATTTGATTTTCACGTTCTGAGGATCTTACTTCTAACCCAGGCACTATTACTAGAGCTGTCAGGGGAAGGGAGATGCTCATGTTCTGCAAAGCCAAACCATCGTGTTTCCTTTGAAATTAACAGCAACAGAAGACAGGAACAATTTCTTTAGATATACTTTGCTTTAAATCCTGAAAAACCTAGAGATATTACACACCTACCTGACTTTGAAAACAGAGGATTCCTGTGGGATGTTTATTTCTTTCATAATCAGAAGATGAATTGATAGTGCGTGTGCTGGGGTAGAGGAAACAAATAGACAATTTCCAAATGTTTTTGCAATGAATATAACTAAACTGTCTTAAAAGAGCCAGACTAGTCAAAATAAGTGCAATTATTTTTTTAAAAAGTCATCTTTATAGGAGAAGCAGTCTAGAAATATAAGCTGGGGAAAGCAGAGAGAGAGAGAGAAGGAGGAAGGGAGGGAAGGAGGGAGAAGTTATTGGGTGTTAGTTTTCAAAGCCTGCATTTATCTGACAGTAGTTGCTTAAATTCTTCAGGTTTTTAACCATAGTGTATATCAAATGAAGGTGGAGGAGAATAAAATTCAGCCAACCATTGTACAATTCAGGATGCAGTCTGTACACTGTGACCAGGGTTCTTAGGATGAAAAACATTAATTTCTCTTAGTTCCTAAAAAAGTTTTGGAACCTAAGTGTCTATTTCCAGTTCTGTGGAAATGCATTTTTATTTATTTATCATATTCATAAAATCCACTTGGTCCCATTTAGCCTCAGGATACACATACAATACCATTTTAAAACATCCAGAATTAGTAGCCATTTAAAGAAATCCCTCAGAAATCCCAAGTTTTCTAGCATTTTTTATTTTTTAAAAAGGAAATGCAGGCGGGATGGAAGGAAAGATAGAAAATGGAAAGCAGATCAAACTAATTGTCCAGTGGTAGCTTGAGTGCTGAGTCACTCTTTCCTCATTTCATAAATGACCTGTGTTGCAAGGTAGTGTCTTTGGAACACAGTGGCTGGTCATTAAATATTTGTCTTTCTTTGAAACTGTTAGAAAAAGAAACTTCCAAATTGAGTGATAAGGACCATAACATTAAGTATTATTTATACATAGCACTTTAGAGATTACAAGGCAAATATCACACCATTACATCCTATTGGCTACTGGGATTTGTCAAAATGTAACCAGAAATTGGGGTGAAATGGAGAGGCATGGAGGGGAGAAGTGTGAGCCTTCACTGGTAATAACTCCTTATTACTTGATTTCAATCATGGTTCTTTTACTATTGGTTGTTAACTTTAATTTTTAAAAATTTTTAAAATAATTTTTATTTTGTTATATTAGTCACCATACAGTACATCCCCAGTTTTTGATGCAATGTTCCATGATTTATTATTTGCGTGTAACACCCAATGCACCATGCAATATGTGCCCTCCTTAATACCCATCACCGGCCTATCCCAACTTTCAAAGTTAAGAATTGGAGAAATGAATAAAAGGTGTGAACCCATTCCTTAGGAAAATAAACATGCAAATAACCAAAACTCTATCTGAACTTTCAAGAGGGTAATGGATGCCTTATAGGCTGGCGGTGGACCTGCCTTAGAGAATTTGACTTCTCAGTATAAGCGGGACAGTACAGTGCAGATAGCTAAGAGATTACAGGTAGGGATCTTATACTTTTATTTACCACTTTGTGCCTAATATCTGACACTTTAGGTGGTACACAATAGGTGTTTAATAGACACATATTTAATGAATGAATGATAATGAGACTAAATTTCTAAATTCTATTGTTCAACCAAGCATCTCAAAATTTTAACATGATCATCTCTTGATTATTTAGGTCTAGTTTTTTTGGTTTTGAAGAACATTAGCAGGAAATATTCAATTTGTGTCAGTTTTTATTTTTAAACTCCTGCTATGCCCTCATGTCTTATTCCCAACCAAGAGAGAACTTACAGAAAGTAACTGGTTCTAATATCTATAAGTCTTTGTGAATTTGAGTGAATCTTGTCTTTGCTGAAGTTGAGATGCTAATTTAATATCTTCTCTCCCAATATCCCACTGGGATGTTGGAGAAAGAAAGTGATGTGACATATGTATGAATTTTCTTTAAGTAGGGCCAAACATTTTCCAAAGCATTCTAGCTTAACCATTGGTATGGGCCAGGGATAAGGGTTCACCCTGTTGATCATGGTGGAAGAGATGTACTATATGCTAATAAATGCTTAGTGGCCAAGGTTTGACCTGCCATGTAAGTGATACCTTAGGACAGTATTTTATAATGGGGTTATCTCAGGCAGAACTAGAAAAAAAATAAATTGGAAGGGCTAGTTGTCTGCCTAATATTGAACAATGACTCCCCTGGTTCTTTCTCTTCTTATTCTTCATCTCCCATTCTGTCATCATCATCCCAAATAGATTAGCCCACATTTCCTCACCAGGAAACTGATATTGACCACTGTCTGCCCAATATACTCTCCTTAAAGCCTTTTTGTATCATCTGCATTGACAATTTGGACATGTAAGCTTCTCTCTCTCTCTACCTTCAGGAATGCCATTTAAATATTCACAGCTGTTGTTCTTAAAATCACAACAGGCTCCTGTAAATCAGCACACCCATGAAAAGTCCCCTTCTCCAGTCTTTATTCTCTCATGTGATTAAAGACCTTTGCCCTATTGTAAGACAAACTTGTTTTAAATCCAAGCTCTTCTTTTTACAAGCTGTATGTGCATAAGATTTCAACCTCCTGATACTCACTGTTCTTGTCTGTGAGGATATTTTCATAGAGATATTGTAAAGCATAGATAAGCAAATGTCTATACAGCACTTAGTGTCATACCTGATCATGGGAAAGAGCTTTATAGCTGTTAGTTGCCGCTGCTCTTGTCATTGATTCTGGTGATGTTTGTTTGTTGAAGAAGCTGTCCCGAGCGCTAGTCAGCTCTGAGTTAGAGTGAGTGCTCTGACTAAAGCAAGGGGATTTCCTCCAGGGGACTCCAGAGAGGTCTTCAATCAAGGAAGAGAGATTCAGCTGTCTGCCAGTGCTGATAATCTGACACTCTGAGACTTCTTTTTTTTAGGGATGCTTAAGGGCTTTCTTTCTTCCTGGCTCAAGATGTACAGGGGCTTCATCAGGGGCTGAGTTTCTTAATATTCAAGGAACTGATGGAATGAGCTCTTTTTAAAGTAGAACTTAACAAAGAATCCTAGAGCTTTCTGCCTACACTATGAGAGCAGTTCCCAGACCTGCAACAAGACTGCTTTTGGTTCATACTAATTTTGCTGGCCCCAGAGTCTGTCTTTGTCAACAGTTTAGAGTTTCTCTATTAGACAAATTGCTGCATCAGAAACTGTTAACCAATCTCCTCCTACCCATTATTTGATTAATCAGTGCTTTCTATACCTTATGTAAAACATATTGCCTAATGCCTAGAGAATGTGGATGGCTCCCAACTGGTGGGCTGCTCTCTGTTTCTTCCTGGTTCTTCTGTTCCCACTACTGCAGTTTCCTACTTGCCAAGAGTCAGTTGTGTCTCTGCCCATATCTATTTGTGCCAGTTCTATTTGTTATGTAATCACATATTCAATTAAATGTTTCGTGACTGATTTAATATAAGTACAAAAAGAGAGTTGTTGGTTCCATAAATATTTTGGAAAGTAAGTTTGAGTTGCTGAAAGTGCTGTTGAATCACATGTGGGTGCAACAACTCTGAAAGTCTTGGGGGTGGAGGGGATCATAAAACTAGAAAGAAAGAGTTTGCACTCCGATGGTTTCACAAAAGTATGTACATTCTCACTCTGCTTGATAGAAAGCAAACCTGGAAATCCTAGTAGATGATGCATTGTTTGAGTTGTTTATGCAAGAGAGAGAATATGAACTCTGATCTTTGGACCAATTTAAAGTCAATCACAGCAACAAAACTTGGTCTACATCAAAAGCGTAGAAATGGATCCAATTTATACATTTTAAGTTAAAATAAAAATTTAGGGTATGTATGCATAATTTTAAAGAATTTTCCAATTTCATCAATATTTTTTATTAACTGAGAAACTACCCATTTTGTCACAATGGATGATTACAGAAGGTTTCTACTGTCCGAGGTACCCGCCGTGATACACAATGAATCCACTAGCCACTGCACAAGTCTTTTGGGAACAATCATGGTAGTGGGTTGTGCAGGTAGATTCACAGTCTCTTATCTGGTGTTTGAGCTCATAGTGCACAGCAGGCACATAAGGCTAAAGATACAGCCTATGGCCAAAGAAAATATATGTGGCTACCTACCTATATTAACTAATACTATATGGATAATTTTTCATATATTGCTTTATTCAATCTCCAAATAGCACTTGGGAGATTAGTAATTGTTATCACTGTTTTGTAGATGGGGCTGCTGAGGTTCAGAGAAGAGAAGTTAAATAACTTGGGCTTCGTCCCACATGAAGTAGAGACAACTAAGGTGGGTCCTAGACTCCAAATCCTGTGATTTATTCATCAAGACTAATTTACCTGTTGACCTGGATAGTGACATCAGCTGATCCGATCAGTCCTGAGATCCAGGTCTCAAAAGCACTGACACTGAGCTTTAAACAACTTCTGCTAAATATGGTTCTCATAGTCTTAAGATTTTGATCAGTTGGACTAGTTTCAGGCAGAGAACTTGAGGCAGGCCAAGCTCTAAGCCTGGGCTTCTAAGTCAGGGATTGGTCAAAGCAGCACAACTAATGAGCCCCCAGTGCCCTCCACTTTCCTGTGAGCTGTGCTGCAGATGTTCTGTCAGCAAGGGGACACACTAAAACTTTCAAAATGAGCCACCTTAACGAGAGGGAAATGCTTTTGGCAACACATATCATTCACATTGTTGCAACACCTGCTTGTTTTGTTGCAAGATAAGAATCTGTCAGAAATTCCATAATTCCCCCTTTTTAATCTATATAATGGGAGTTATCTGGCTAACACTTTTCCCTCTGGTCTACAATTTGGGACATGGTATTTCATCTCAGCTAGCATTGTTTTATCATTAAAAATACTGTTGGCCCTTTTAAGTTAGTATTGAATCAAACTCATGTGTTTGCTTTTTGTTCTCCAGAATACTTGTGGAAAAGTACAGGAGAAAAGTGCCTGGCTTTTGATAAAAGCCAGAGGGGGGAATAAAACACTTTGGCAGTTTGAATGAATATTTTGTAAAAATTTTTGTGTGATCCATCATTATTGGAATTACCAGAGGAACTCATTAACCACACGTATTTCTGGACTTTACCCCAGATCTGCAAAATTAAATGCTGGACAAATGGAACCTGGGGTCAGTCTGAGAGCCACTGGCTTAAATGAATTATGTGGAACAATAAACATCTGTATCAGTTTCCTAGGCTGCTGTAGCAAAGTACTTCAAACTTGGTGGTTTAAAATAATAAAAGCTTATTCTCGTATAGTTCTGAAGACCAGAGATTTGAAATTAAAGTGTCAGTGGGGCTGTGCTCTCTCTGAAGCCTCCAGAGGAGAGAATCTGTTCCATGCCTTTCTCTTAGCTTCTGGTGCTACGGTAACCCTGGACTTGTAGGCAAATCACTCCAATCTCTGCATCGGTGTTCATATGGCATTCTCCCTGTGTGTCTGTGTCTCTCCTCCTCTTCTTGGAAGGACACAAGACATCTTGGATCAGAGCCCATCCTAGCAAGTATGACCTCATCTTAATTTGATTATATCTGTGAAGGCCCTATTTCCAAATTAAGTCACAATCACAGGTACTGGGGATTAGGACTTCAACATATCTTTTTAGGAGAAACAATTCAATCCATAACTACATCTTACACATTTGCTGACAGGACATTTATATCAATGGGAACAATACATATTTTATACCCTAAATGGGAAAATTGAGCAGTACTTATGATTATGAGAAATAAGTATTCAGTTCAAATTAGAGATGTTATTTCATGATAGCCATTTGAAATTCTGAGATCATTTTTAACATGTGTTTTCAGTCATGAAACTTCCTTCACGTAAAGAACTCTTGAATTTCTTATTTTTTAAATAATTTTTCTACTAGCTGGAAAATAATAGTGAATTTCTCCTTTTTGTAGCTTATTCGAGAATCCCCAGTAGATTGCCGTGATCCTATGGTGGTTAGGACTCTGCATTGTGTAATTTATTCTGAAGGAAAACATTATATATTATTAATTGCATCCATATTCATCCAAAACCATTCACAAGAAAATGATACATAAACTTTTGTATTATGACATAAAAATGTTTTTTTATTAGAAACTTTATTTTTTCTCCATTGCTAGGCTGTATTTATCAGTACCAAATTTTCTGTTCATATTTTCCCCAGCTTTATGGAGACATAATTGACATATAACTTTGTATAAGTTGAAAGTGTACAACATGTTGATTTGATACACTTATATTTGCAAAATGATCACCACCATAGGGTTAGCAAACACATCCATCACATCATATAATTATCGTTTCTTTTTGTATTGAGAACATTTAAGATTTACCCTCCTACTAATTACATCTATACATGGTATTATTAACTATAATCATCATGTTATATATTAGATCCCCACTGTACATTTTTCATCATAGAACTTTCAGTTTGTACCCTTTGATCAACATTTCCTATTTCCCCATCCTCCTGCCTAAAGGTAAACACCACCATTCTACTCTCTTTCTCTGAGTTTGGATAAGCCCTCATAGTGGAGGGATTTGTGTTCTAATGGTATAGACTGACAAGTGATTCAGACATTACATACAGAGGAGCAAGTATTATGGTCAAAGTACAGAAAACTATGGGGAAGTGTGGCAGGTGGGAGAGGTAAGAAGATAAGCATGGAAGGCTTCCAGGAGGAGCAAAATTTTGAGTAAGGGGTGGAAGGAAAAGCAGAAATTTGTCAAGTGCAAAGTGTTGGGAAGGGTGGACAAAAAATTAGTGTATCTGGAAAAGGTCCAGGGGTTTGTGAAGATGGAGCAAAAGGAATGGTGAGCTGATGCTGGGAGATAGAAAGGTTGACGAGGTTGGACCACTAAAAGCCTGTGTGTTTTGGGTGATTTGCTTTTTTATTTTTTTCCTTGAACAGAATTTGCTGAAAGTCGAACACTGTATGATGGGATTCCTTCTTGCTAAACGCTGCGTATTATTGCATATTCCTTTCTTTCAGATTGACAACACTTTCACTATTAAAGGCTCTAAAATATTCTGTAGAAAGGAAATCTATTTTACTTTAACTTAGCATTTCCCGAATTTCCTTGATAATGAAATTCCATTATGGAACTGTGAATCTAAGTGTTTCCTGGGCTTGCATCAAAATAGCCTAAGGGGACAGGCTGTCTAAGGGAAGAGGCGTCAGTGATTAAACTCGGGAGTAACTCTTGAAGAGTGGTTAAAAAGCAATCTCATAATAGTCTCAAGTGGGAAGCATTTAAGGCTGCTCCTCTGAAGTAAGAAATAAGACAGAAGCAGGAGGAACGACAAAGAAATTATATTAAGGGGTGTAAATGATCCTAAGATTAAGAATTATTTTTTTAAAGAACATTTTAACTTAAAAACAAATGATTGTAAAGGTAATACATATTTATGGGTGAAAATGCTTAAAACAATACGGAAGTATATAAAGTAAAGCAAAATATAAACTGTTTTTATTCATATATATTTATTAAAAAATTTGATCGTGCTCTACTCTGTTTCCGATGTTGCTTTTCACTTAATTATGTATTTCAACTATGTACATGGAGCATTATCACATTGTATTGGCATGCCATAATTCTTTTCTCTAAATCTTTAAAGATAGAATTATTTCTTATGTTTGGTTGTTTCAAATAGTGCTGTGCTAACTATCTTTAAGTATATGTCTTCGACACCTGTGTAACTAGTTTCTAGAAGTGAAAATCCTATGTAGATACAGGGCAGAGATTGCTAGTTGCCTCTAAATATCCACGATTCCCTACTTCTTTTATAACATAACTTTACATTTATTCCTGGCAGTAGTGCAGCCAACTAAGGACTATATTTCCTAGCCTCTAGTGCAGCTATGTATGGCTGTGTGACTTTTAATTAATTAAATATGAGCTCAAAGCTATCTAATTCCTTTAATAAGTCTCTTCACTAAGAAAAGAGCAAACTTTCTTTTGTCCTTCCTCTTTCATGCTGGCTAGATTTGAGTATCCCCTTGGATCATGAAGTGACATGCTAAGGACACAAGGGAGTAGCAAGACTGAAGAAGCCTGGGTGTCTGATAACTTAAAGCTACCATAGTAGCCTTGGAGGGCTCCCTCTGAGTTTCTTTTACATAAAGAAAACTAAATTTCTATCTGTTTAAGCTACTACATTTTTGTTTCTATTACATACCCTCAAATGCGATCCTAACTTAATTGAATCAGATGCACATTGAAAAATTTAAAAATAATACCCAAATACACTAAAAGGGGATTATAGCAGTATGAACTCTGACTAGCAGCGAATGAGACTGCCGGGAAAAGAACCAAATTTGGTACAAATGATGTGGTCCTTCCTTATCATTTTCTTCAGGAGAATTTTAGGGGCTTTCCGAACTTTTGTTTTAAGCCTCCAAACATACCTAAGTCAACAGCATTCTGTAAAAAGGAAGTAGAGTCATACAAATTTCAAATCATATCTTGACTTGGTCACTTACAAACTATGTGACTATGAGCCTGAGCTAGATTAGAAATTCTTGGAACCTCAGTTTCCTAATTTGTAAGGTGGAGTTAATAACAGTACCTCTTTGGGTTATAATGAAGAGTAAATAAGGTAATGCATGTAGTATACTTAGCATAAAGTCTTCTATAAGACACTCAACAAATGTTAGCCATTTTTATTTTTCGGTAAGCAAATTAAATATCTGCTTTTGTAAGCTATTATGTGGGACACAGTTATGGAACCCAGTGCCTGTAAACAAGTAGCTCACTAGACTAACGGGTGTAGGGGGGGTTGGGGGGAGAAAGCAGGGATCTCAAAAAGGGAAAGTACACAATTAAAGGAATTAGGGGAGAGGGAGATTACTTCTGTTTAAGAACATAGTGTCAAGAAAAGCATCTCAAAGGCTTTGAAGGATGGGGAAAATTCCAATTGGCAGAAATATTAGAGGACTTCATTCTAAACCAGCCAACGTGGCAGCAAAAAAAACCCAAAAAACAAAAAACATGTTGGTATGAGTGGGTTGACTAGTGAGCCAGGTGGCTGGGGTGCAGGGAACATGCAGGGTAAGCACAGAGAGTGTCAGCAGAAATATAAGGCCAGATCCTAAAGGACCTGTTCTCATTGAACAGTTTGAATGGAGACTTAATGCATGGAGAGTCAGTGAAAGACTTCAGTGTGAGTGTAAGGGCAGACAGATGAAAGGTGTGGTATGTGAAAGTTAACCTGGCACTGGTGTGCACCATGGATTGGACAGAGCTAAGGCAATAGGTGGGGCTTGGTAGCTACTGCCCAGTGTTGCATTGTCACAATGGGAACAAATAGGAACATATCCCTGCACAGAATATCCACTGTTAGAATTTTTTCTAATTACCATTTGGAGAAACCAAGAGGTAGAGCAGCCCTATGTCTTCCAAGGTTGATAAATGAGTCAGTAATGAAACCATTAGCAAGTTGCCTTTGATTCCTGCTTCTTATCCCAGGGCAGGTTTGTCTCTTAGCAACATATTTTGAACATGGCAACATGTAGAGCACTCTTTGAATGAATAAAGCAAAATGGAGGGAAATGTGAAAGTTACTTTGATGTGAGGAAGTATGTCTCTGGGGTATGTGTATGCTGGGCATGTGCTGGATCCCCAAATTTCAGTGGGAGCCAGTGAAATGTACAGTAGGAGATCTGATGTTCAGTGACTAGAAAGTTCCTTTCTCCCTGCAATTGGAAATAGAACATGGTTTTAAAATGCATAAATTAGGCACTTACAGAAAATTACCTATTTTTGTTATTAAAGAAAGGGACAGCTAGGTATGAGAGATGACTTTACAAAGAAGGCAAAGAATAGCTACAAAGCAAAAATTAAAGCAGAATATCCATTACCTCAACCTCATTATCTGCTTTGCCACACACACTTGTCACATCTTGAAGGCCTGCACCGTCTTTTAGAATTGATTTGTCTTTTAAAATTGATTTGTCTTTTGCTTAAGATTGTGTTACATACAGGTAGCTTCTTGCTGCTTTTATACTGTCATTCATTAAACACATATTTACTGAAAACTTATGATATGCTAAGCATTTTTTTCTAGGCTTTCAAGTGTTCTAAGCATAGATTTCACATGGTGAAGTTTGTTTTTCATTTACTTGGCTACCACTGTCAAAGTTTGATGAAGAGGGGAGAGAGACTCTGCAGAAAGGCAATGAGGAGGGTCTTCTCACACCTGGCCAGCTAAGGCATTGTCAGAACAGGTAGAGTTTTCTATAATGCATAATACATTATCACAGGTTTAGTGACTTACAACAACACTTCAGTGTTGCACAGTTTCTGTGTGTTACCTCACATCCCTAAGCCCATGAATGGCTTGACTGGGTTCTCTTTTAGTTGGGTTCAGGGTCTCTCAAAGACTGCAATTAAGGTGTTGGCTGGGTTGCATTCTCTTCTGGAGATTGGAGTGGAGAAGGATCTACTTTCAGCTCTCTCAGGTTATTGGCAGAATATTTGTATTTATTTATGTTTCTGGGAGCTTCAGTAGTTTTGTTGGCTATCAGTCAGAGGCACCTCTCAGCTCTTAGAAGCCTCCTTCAGTTCCTTGTCATGTGGCCTTCTCCATATGCAATTTACAACCTCTCGGCTCACTTCTCCAAGACCAGTAATACAGAGATAGCCTCCAGAGCAAGACTGCTAGGAGTGTCACACAATATAATCATGAGGGTGACCTATTTTGTTGTATTGTATTGGTTAGAAACAAGTCATAGATACACCACTACACACACTCAAAAGGAGGAGACTATAGAAAGGTGTGAAGACCAGAAGGCAGGGACCAGTGGGGATCATGTTAGAGGCTGTCCGCTGGAGAGGGCACTGGAAGACAGATAGATGCTCAAGGGAGGCCAGAATAGATCTTATTTAATTTTCTATCCTCATTGCCTGGTTCATAGTGACTAATGAAGAAAGTAAATGTGATTAGGCATCTTTACTGATTAAATGTGAAGAGTGATGGAATGAGTATGTAAGGAGGAAGCTTCAGGGATGATTCTGAGGTTTCTAAACAAGGTTCACTGAAAACTGATGCAATTTTCTGGGATGGAAAATAGCGGAGGAAATGTTGAAGGTTAAGGATAATAGGTTAACTCTGAGACACGGTGCAGGTGAAGAAGTCTTCGACAGCAGTTCTTCAACTTCAGTGGGAGGATTCCTCAGGGATCTTAGCGAAATGATTCTGATTCAGCAGGTGGGGCCTGAGAACTATAGTTCTAAGGTCCCAGGTGAATTTGATGGAGTACAAGGACCACATTTTGAGTAGCAAGGTTCAAAAGCAAAGGGCTAGTAATGTTTTTGTTTCTTCAAACGTTTTGTTTTGAAAAGCTACCTTCTTGTACATTTGTGAGTTGATACCTAATATCTTTCATTTTGTTTAAAACAAAGAATATGATTTCTAGTATGCTGTCACTATTCATATTTTAAAAGAAAACATTACATCTCTCTTTTACACGTATCATACATTTGATCATCAACATCTATTTAACAATATACTTGGAGAAGTTTTTCTTACATAGTGAAAAAATTATACATCATTTCTTTCTCTCATTGAACTCACATTTCCATTCTACTTTTCCACAGAATTTTATCCTAAAGCGATACATATTTCTTTTGAAGGCTTTTGTTGATCTATTTGCTTAGTTACTGCACAAATGTGCATATAAATTCAAATTTTAAAAAGATTAGAATTTTTTGTGTCTGTAAAGTCTAAATGTTAAAAATTTCTTCTGTATTACTTGTTACAGTTAGTAGACAATTGATCACATAATACACATAATGCAAATTTCAATAAACACTAAATAGAATTGTATTGGAAATATATCTTTTAATGAGATAACTGGGGCTGATTTTCTTTTTTAATTAGCTCCAGTATTGAGGATAAGAATTACTTATTGTTAGAATGTGACATGATGCAACATAAGTTCACTGTCACTTCTCTGTTTTTTTTTTAAATAGCAATGTTACTCAATGCTATGAACACCTTTAAAGATATATGCCAAGAATCATATAATCTATCATCAAACTCATTTTAATGACATGCTAGTGGATATGTTCGTTAAATTCTCCTTCAAATTCACTGAAAGCAAAGAATTGGAAACCACCTGACTAATCTTATGATAGTAAAAAATCATAGGTGAGAGCTGTGCCTTTCTTTTGTAAAAAGGGAGAAAATTGCATAGGAGGAGAGGAAAGGCAATAGGCAAATGTTGACTCATTACATTTTCTTAGGAGATAGGTTTTAGGGAAAAGTATTCCCTTGAAACTATTCATGCCCACATAGCCTTTGGAAAATCTGTGCATAGGAGGGCACAAGTTTTACAGTTTGAAGACCTGCAGTGGAGAACCAGAAATGAGTGACACTCAGGAGAGACTGGGCTGAAAGCAAAGTGAGAGGGACATACAGACAGAAATCCATGCACATTAAAACCTGCATTGCATGGACATCATTAATTCAGAATTTTAGGAGTAGATTCTGGATCAAAAGAGATTATGCCCTATGTATGGAAGGGAAAAAAAGTGGCTAGCACACCCAGGGGCCAGATAGGCTTATAGGGAGACAGGATAATACAAAGTAGCTTTAAATCCTCTAGGACATCTTAAATCCATGTGTACAGAAGTAATGATGGGTGATTGGTATGTGATTATAAACCACCCTTATCTATTTGCTAGAGTTAGCTCTCTGCTCGGTAACACTTTGTCAGTTTAATTCTAGTTATTCTGTGTACATAGTGTGCCTGAGTTAATGAAACCTCATTACTAGAAAGAAAGGAAAAAAAGGAAGGAATCAAGGAAGGAAGGAAGGGGAAAAAACTTATCTTTTATTCAATCTGCCTATCATTATTCTATTTCAAGTGGCTAAATCTAGGTGACTTTAGAAGATTCTTTTAATATCAGGTGTTTTGGTTCTATGAATCAGTCACATTTTAAAGGTATATAAAATAGAATGAATCACACTTTTCCTTTTTGCTTTTATTTTGAACAGATCCTTGGGAAGGTCTAGTCAGATATACTTAATTTATTTTCATAAGGAGGCAAGGTGTGAGAAAGAGACGGTGAGAACTTCTATTACCAAAGAGGTGCTAGAACTCTCTTATTTGCAACTGTATCAAATGATTGGTAAGGAAATGTTAAAATCCAAGGCTGCAAATGACTGCCTTAGCTGAACAAGTCAAGGAAGACAATTAGAGGGTTACAAGCCACATTCTAAAGCCAAATAACCATTCTCAAAAAGAATGTATTATCTGTCTGTGGCATCCTCAGATCTGTGTTGTGCCTACCTCTGTCATTTCTTTATGCCCTTTGCTTTCCAGGCTATATAGGACTTTGCCTGCACTGTTGGTATATATCTATGATCAAATACCTTGTGACATTTAAGCTTAAGCAGCAAGATATTCCTGAGAACAACTGTGGTTCAATATTTTCCATAGGACTAATAATAATCTGCCGCCTTAACAACTATAAAGAGCAAGCGATGCCTCATGGAAAATGTGGACTAGATTGGATTTTCTCAGTACAGATCACAGGGTTAGAAGAAACCTTTCTTTGTTCCTATAAATTCATCCAGCTTTGTTCCCCCCCCCCGCCCGCTTATCATGTGAGAAAGTTGAAGGAGGCATAATAAAGGTTCTAGGTTCTTACCTACACATTTGCTATATCTCCCCCCCCACTTCTGTCCTATTTCTCCACTTCTGACCTAATATTCATGTGCACACTTACCCGTTAAATAGGTTAGAGGAGATGCTGTCACTCCAAAGCAGCAAGTCAGCAGGGAGAATAATCTAGGATCAAAACTCCACTCTGCTGCAGATCTTAAGTATAGAAAGGCAAAGCTGTTTTTGCCTACATCTTTTATCTTTTCTTCATCTGCCAAAGTGTGCTTGGCATTTCATAGGGGCTTAATTCTTAAGATTGGATGCAAAATTTTGCATGTTTGTGAATTCTTTTCCATAGCTTTCATCAGAGCCTTGAAAAGATGCATTTCTCCCTAAAGGTAAAGAACCACTAATGTGATGGGCTTGTTTTTCTTCATGACATTAAATGACTCCTAGAGTTACCCTCATGAGGTGTAGAATTCATGGCACCTCTCACTCCCCACCCAATCTTTGGAGACCCTGGAACTTCAGCTAAATAAATACCAAAGTTTGCCCTCTGGTGTGTGTTTTCTTAGAGCAACTTTTCTCCCTAGCTCCAGAAAATCTCAATTGCTTTTTTTTCATCAAAAATGTGGTGGAGATCAATGAAAACACTTTTTCAAGATCTGCTATGCAACTGGGAGATCCTGTCCATATAATCTGATAGTAATTCATTAGTGCCTAACTACCACTACCTCTCCCAACATTTATTAGGTTTTTACCTTGTGTCAGGAACCATGCTAATCACATCATACACATTATTTGGTTTAATCTTCGTAGTAACCCTTTTAGCTATGCATTATGGTTATGGCCATTTTGGATATTGTCATTATGGGCAAGGAAACTGTGACACAGAAAGGTAAGGACCTTGTTTATAGTCCTATAGCAAATACGTGACAAAACCCAAACTCATACCCATACAACCTGTTTGTGGAAGCTGAGCTCTAATTTATCAAGCTGTTCCTGTCAATTAGGTGACATCCATAGTAGTGTGATCAATCCACCAAACAAATGGGAAAGCACAGAGAATTAATCGGAAGCCTGGTACTGGAGAGGGAGCATTGGGTTGGGGTTCCGGGAATCTGTTTCTTAATATCCCCTTGGTCATCAACTTCTGGAGTAATGGTAGTACAGTTATTTAATATTTCTGTGTTGATTTTTTTTTTCAAAATGGGAAGTTACTCTATAAAATTTTCATTTATCATCAAACTTAAAACAATAGATACAAGTTTGATAAAGAAAATCATAATGATAATAATTATGACAATAATAATGCATCCATAGATTCAGATTAAAGGCCTCAATGAAGAAAACCCCCAGATTTCCTTTGTGCCCAATGTCTCCTGAGCATGGTTCTTATTGTCTAGAACTGAATTCTAATCTTTTCTCCAGGTTCCTCCCATTTCTCTTTCTGAATCTCTTCCGTGCATTTTTCCTTTTCTCCTCATCCCACTCTCTCCCTCTCCTCCCCTCCTCACCACTTTTCCTCCCCTTTCCCCCTCCTTACTTTCCCTCCCCTGCTCCCCTGTCTTGGATTACAAAGACTGCACTGTGCCTGGTAGAGTGCCTAAAGGGTGCAGGGAGAGATGAAAATGAGGCCAAATAAGTTTTAACAAACTCTGTCTCTTTTTGCAGCTGCTGTTTGGAAAGCAGGCTTCCTGCCATTCTCGGGCTGAACCTGCCAAATGCCTTATCCTGGGCTGAGCCCCAGGACCTCAGCCACAGACTACTGTCTATGGCATTTCCAAATGCAGTCCCTCAGCTGTGCTGCAGGCAATAAATATCTCTTTCTGTAATAGGGAAATGGGTCCGTGAAATCTACCCGTTCATCCTTCAGAGCCTCCACTCAGCCACATCTTTATTTTTACCCAAATTGCATTATTGCTCTTTAAGATAGAATCTGGAGACATTTATCAAGTGCTTGTGTGCCAAAGTTCTGGGTATTCGAATATTCTCAAATTCTCCAAGGGAGAAATCAATAGAAAATTGTAGCCAGAGGACTGATTAGCAAGATAATATGGAAGATATTTTTCTTTCCTAGAGACTGTAGCCAGCTCAAATCACATCATTTAAAATTTCTTAGCCCCTTGCTATTAAAATGTAATTCAGATCTTAAGGTTTGAAATGTTAGATTTATTTTCCTAACATTAAAGAATAGAACTGGGAGCGTTACATAGCACTACTTTAAAGTGGCAGATAAACCAAATGATAATAATATCAATTATTATTATTTATGCATACACATTTCATGTGCCAACAAATGCATGGAATTTCTCTTTATATCATCTCACTTAATGTCCAAAACAGCTTTGCAAAAAAAGATATTGTTAGCTGACTTTTACAAATAAGGAAAGTGAAACTAAGTTTGCCCATAGGTTTTTCTTCTTAATACTCTAAATATTAAATTTACATGCTGAAAGTAGGCATTCTCATACATTGTTGGTAGGAGTGTAAAGGTAGCAGATAATTTTGCAATATGAATCAAAATTAATTACAAGCATAACATAACCTTTTACAAAAAAGAGAATATACATCTATACTTATGCATGTGTGTGGATATATATGTATACACGTGATCACAATTTATATCCATTTTTTATTTGGGCAAAAGTTATAGAAGGACAGACATGGTTATCTCTAATGAATGATACTGGAGGATTGTGGAGAGGAAGAAGTCTTTTGTTTGTAACTTTATGCTCATCTGAACTTTTTATTTGTGTATATAATAGCCATTCTAACATGTGTGAGGTGATATCGCCCATGGCTTTTTTTTTTAAACTTTTGATTTATTATGTTTTGCCAAGATCATGTATTACTTTTATATTATAAAATATAGCTTAAAATGAAGTGAAAATGAGCATATTCTTTGACTCAATGATTATATTTTTAGTAATTTATAATAAGGAAATTACAAGGCAATTGTACAAAAATATGCAAAGAAAGGTATTTATTGTACTGTCATTAGAAGCATTTAAATAGTACAGATGTTCAATTATATAAAATATGGTGCATTCATGTACTAAAATACCATAAAATGATTTTTTAAAATAAATGAGCAGATATGTGAGTATCAACATCAAATTCCCTCCAGCTAATGCCCACCAGGCACACACCTGGAGCTGAACAAGTTGGGATTATTCCTCATTTCAGGGAGGGAGAATCTCACCATGGGAAATGTGGGGCATCTCAGTTAGAGGGTGCTAGAAATGACTTATTGGGGGATTTGGCCTTTTGTCAGGTGGTTTGGGGAGGATTTAAGGAAGCAGGGCTTTGCTGTGGTTTGGATGCTGTCAAGCAGGGGAGCAATTCCATGAAGATATATCTTGATAAATATTTCTAGAAAGAGGACACAGTAAGCAAGATTAAATCTATAGTTGATAAGGAAGCAGCAGTCACTGATATTAGTCAGGAAAGGGAAATGTCTGGTTATTTTTGTGGCATCTTGGGCAATGTTCATGTTTTTGTTTGTGTTCAGGCATGAGTACCAGTTGTCTTATTTCTGTCTTGATCCATCATGGTCACAGAATGGTTTTGTCTGATGTTGATGTTGTATGAAATTGTTTATATTTAACAGAGAACATCAAGTACTACCTGATAGCACTCGGCCAGCTGTCAAATGTCAGAGGCTTCTTTTTTCTTTCTCAAAAGACACTCATAGTATAATCAGTAAAAATAAATAAATAAATAAATAAATAAATAAATAAATAAAACCACATTACAGGACAGTAATTCCATTTTAAAAATATCAACACAAAAGTATGTTCAGATATAGAAAAAAGATTGGAGGAATATACTCTTTGTTATCAACAATGATTTCATTAAAGAGGGTTAGATTATGGGAGATTTTTTTTTTTATTTTGTGTGTGTGTGTGTGTGTTTTACTTTCTATTTTCTGCATCTCTGTTTTGTTTAAAATTTTTTAAAAATAATGAGCACATAATATTTTTACAATAAGGCAATTTAAGATATTTCTAAACTGAAAATAAAACTGGAATGTCTATCCAAGTAGCATGTGCTTCCTTCTCTCCACCCAGAACTTACATGATGAATGTATTCTTTTTTCCATGCTGGCTCTCTCCATGAAAGAATTTAGAGATAAAGCCATATCTTTGATATTTTAAACATATGGTGGCCACAGTTTGAGTTGTGCTTTGTCATTCGAGGAATAGGGATAGGGCAGGTGATTTGAATTTTAATAAACAAGATGGTCTAACCCTCTTCCATTCCTACTTTCTCTTCCTTCAGGATAAAGAGGTATATACCTATATGAACTACTATGAGCACATATAATAGGAGGGTCCCAGCCCATGGTCCCAACTTAATTTTTGACAACCTTCTAGTTCTAAAAATTGTCCTGGTTTGGATGACAGGTCACATAGTCACACGAGGAAAGGCTTTCCAGAGGAGAGATGACTGGGCTGAGTCATTTGACAAATGTGGAGGAGATTAAGTTGGAAGACAGAATAATTGGGCAGGTAGTGCTGTATGTGCAGAAGACTGAGGTGAGTGGAAATAGGGCACATTTGAGGAGCTAAATAACCATGGTGGCTGCAGCTTAAGAGGAGTTAGGGAAATGTAGTAAAAAATAAAGCTGGGAAGAAGATTTGAGAGCTGAATGCATGAGGCTTGTCAACGTGGTTAAGGAATCCGGACTTTATCTTGAGAGCCATGGGAAGCCACTGACTTGTTTTAAGCAGGGTATGACATGATCAGGTTAGTATTTTAAAATGAATCCTTTATCAGTAGTGAGAAGAGGGACAGTAGGGCTAAGAGTTGGTTCATGGTGGCTGTTTAGAAGGTTGTTACTAAAGGCCAAGTAAGAAGTGATAGTGCCTTGCACTACGGTGCTGGTAGTGGAGATGTTGATAAAAGGACCAAATGGAGAGATATACAGGAGTTAACATAGCATTCTTTAAAAAATTATAAACTGCATTTATTACTCCAAGTCCTAGACAAACAATATACATACAAGAAAACCTAGGGGCAAATAATGAGAATGGCTTATAGGAAGTTCAACCTTAGTATCAGCAAAAGTTGATGGGTTGATTGCATTATCATTTTGTCCAGCATGTTATGCCAAACCAAAACTGCCCCTCCTTTCTGCACCTATGAAAGACATCACTAATTGATCATAACACTTTCTCCTACTGAGCCCTGGCAGGGTAAAGAACCATTTCCAAATCAACATTCCAAGAAGGCTCTAAGAATTATTCAGGATTGCTATGCATGAAAAGTCTATCTTCCATCTTGCTTATTTAGGAGACAAATTATTTCATGGATGTTCTAGCTGATTAAGCAAGTCCCCTACCCCTTTATCTTTCTCCCCTACACTAGGCCATCTGAGCATCTGGATGACAGAATTGGAAGAGCTCTGTGGACACTGCATTATTTGGATCCAGATGGGTCTATGCTTATCTTATGAAATTAAAAATGAGATAAACCAAGGGGGATATTAAGCTTATTCATTTTAGATTGAGGACATATTTACTGTTAAAGTGCACCTTCAGATTTGGCATTTGCCTTGCAGAGGAATTTGGTGTTTTTAAATCTTTTTCTCTGCTTAAAAAGATATATCGACTAGGAAAAGAATGGAGTAGGTTAAGCACCCTACATTTATAGTGTGCTTGTGACTGTCTTATATGCTAATAGACAAAGTGGGTGGAATGGAATTGCTCTTAAATAAGTAAAAAACTTAGCATTCAATTACCTTAAAAAATGGGCTTAATTTGGAGAGTTTCATATAACATATTGCCAGTCAAAGCTTATTTTTTTAAAAAAAACTTTCTTTTGCTAATGCAAGGCAGAGAAGTTTTGTGCACTAGATAAATAGACCAAGGTCTTTTTGGGGAGAGTCAGAGATCTGGGATTCTTATTGGAGAAAGTGATTTAATTTTCCCAGGATTTTTTTTTTGAGAAAAATGATAATATGTCAGCCACCAGCAGTCATGGGGATGACCCCCAAGGGTGCACAGAGTTTTGCAAAAGCTCAACTCTGTCCCAAGAGGAAAAAAAAAGAAACCTTCCCATCCACTGTACCCGCTGAAAAAGACAACTATCCTAGGACTGTTGCTTCTTACAGAAATTGTTTCAGACAGCTCCCTTTTTTTCAGACTCTCTGTCTTTCCTTTGTTGTTTTATTTCCTCTGATTGTCCACTGCAGGGGAAATACTTTGTGTAGCAGAGGGAGCAGATGCAAGGACTCTGAAGTCACATAGGGCTCCCAGCAAATTCGCATGCTACTATTTATGAACAGTGTGATTTTGACTATTTCACTGAACACCTTTGAGTATTTTTTTCATGTGTAAATGGGGATAGTAATAGTTTCTACTGATTAGAGTTCTTCGAGCATTAAATGAATTTGTGCATGTGAAGTGGTGAGCAACAGATAGGTATTAGCAGTTGTAGTATTTTTACTATCATTTTTTAAACCAGGCTCCATACCAGCATGGAGCCCCAATGCAGGGCTTGAACTCATGACCCTGAGATCAAGAGCTGAGCTGAGATCAAGAGTTGGACACAACCAACTGAGCCACCTAGGTGCCCTGCTATTATTATTTTAATCTATAGGGGTTTGATCTAGCCTGAGGGCCTCATGCATGTGCCAACTCCCATAGCTGTGCCAGCCATACCCCTGGGCACTATGGCATTAGAAGTGACAGTGGAGGAGGTGGTGGTGACCAGGAGGGAGAAAGTGAGGCTGGGGGAGAAAGGTGTGGTACAAAGGGGTAGGCTACTAGAACACCTAGAATCAGGAAGCATCCCATAGCTGAAACTCTGATTACTGCATCTACCCACCAGAAGGGGTACTTATCCAAAGCGCAGTGAAAGGGCACTAAGATAAGAACTAATAATATGAAATTCTCTTGTAATGCCTAATCACGCTTGAAACATAGTCTGTCAAAGAACTTTTGCCCTTGGCATTTAGAATAGTTAAAGGTTTTAATATTAAGAACAACCATTTTGAACAATAGCGCTTGGACCACTTAAAAGGGAATGTTGCAAATAGCCTGCCTAATCAAAATGCAAGAAGTGATTTCACCTAACCATGGAGAATGTTAACTTGCTGACCCGCCCATATAGCAGCTGGCATAGCACTTATCTCCACATGCCTGATTAGACAATTGTAGTTATTTTGTTTCTGTCAAATACACCTGGATTCTTAGTAAACACCCTGACTTATGTCTATAGGGACTCAAAATAGAACCAACTTAAAATCAGGATAGAGCTATTTAGGATTCTAGATGTATATAGAAAAATTGATCATTTTAGGCCAGGAATCACCACAAAATAATCACCTTAAGGTCCTATTTGCCATGGGGTTGCATGGAGCTATATTTAACAGGCACAACCCCTGATTTAAAAGAAGTTATCACCTTCTTGCCAAGACAGTTGGGATAGTTTTAGGGACCAGAGAGCCAGCCTTTAAATCCTGGCTCTGCCATTTACTAGCTTTCTTATCTTGACAAAATCACTTCTCTCTCTGTGCCTCTCTGGCAATTTTAAAGGTACTACCTTACAGGGATGTTTTGAAGATTAAATGAGTTAATAAGTGTATAGTCGTTTGCCCTAGATGCAGACAGGAAGGGGAGGGATGCACTGTTTGTGGAGAGTTTGGCAAGAATAATGAAACCAACTAAATGTCTGGATGCTTTTCATTTTCATATGCCTATAGTCCTGGAACTGACTGCTCCTTCTACCCTCACCCTTGATTACACCACTGGGGGACAGTATTAAGAGCACCGCTTGGCACAGAGAACTCTCAAAGCATTGTTACTTGCTATTATTTTTCCTTGAAGTTCCAGCTCTCATTACTCCCTCAGAATCCTTCAATGACTCCCCACTGCCTAGAGAAATGTGGTTGAGATTCAGCCCACCATTCAAGGCCCTCCTTATCAGATTTGGGCATATTGTTTTCCCAATTGTATACCCATTAGACACTTTCTTTTCACTCACAGGAAAACCAACAGAATTGTATTTTCCCTGAAAGCCTCGAGGCATATGCATATAACATATTCTTTCTCCTATCTCTTCAGGACCAAAGAACTTGTGTTCTTTAAGACCTCACTCAAAGGATATCAATTCCAAATTCCTCCATCAAAGTCATTGCTCTTGCTTAGAACTCTCCTAATGTTTCATTTATTTTTTTCTGAGTGTTTTCTTTTCCTTCTTTCCACCTTGTTACATCAATACTTTATCTCTCCCACTGCACTCTAAATTCCCTGGGACGGAATCTAAGTCAAATTGACCTTTGATTTCTCACAACACCTTGTACAGCACTTTACTCCCCCTGAATATTAATAAAGACATGTTGAATAATTCTAGGAACTACTGTGGAGTGAAATCCAAAGCCAGTTTTTCTAAGGAGATGAGACTCAGACATTGCCACCATGGTCATCACTCAACAGAAACACTGTACTTGATAATTAGCCACACTGTATATTTTTCAGGCTCTTTCTGGAGATTTAGAAATCTGCTAACATGAGATAACTCTGTAATTTGGTATTTGAAAACTTGGTGAAAGATGGCCATTCAAGTTATAATACTGAGGGCCCATTGTATGGATAGCAAGCATGAACTTGAGATGGCCTTAGAGATAGAAGACAATGTCCTTGCCCCTGGGCAGCTTACAGTCTGGTTGGTGAGAAAAAAAAAACGTTATGCTAGAAACTAGGTAACACTTAAGCAATGTGTAAGCGTGTGTATATAGGTATATTTGCTGTGTACGGAGGTATAGTTGCTGAAGAAATGTCCATATATTTGTGGAGTAAAGAAGTTACCTTAAAGGTTAGTGTCATTCAACGTCTTTTTGAAAGGAGGGCAGGGAGATAATGTGCTGGCTGTTGTCTGTTTACCCCACTGGATCTGTTCTCCACCCTTGCTCCCCTTGCTCTGTGCCCTGGAGGCTGACTTCGATGGAAGGTATGGATAGTCTACCATTCTCTCAGCTTTCCCTTGTGTTGAGTCAAGGAAGGCACTGGCAGGAGATGGAAGGGCTTGAAGAGCTGGGGAGGAGGAGGTTGGGATGGGTATGGGTCCCTGATTCCTGACCTTCTCCAGAAGGTCCACACCCTGCCAGGCAGCCCTCTCTCAGTGCCTAGGCTTTAGCTACATCGTCAGGGTTCCTGAAACTTCTCTCTCCCCCTCACCCCTTTAAGGGCTAGAAAGGGATAGTAATTCTTTGTTATTGTAGCCCCAGGATGCTTCACGATCCCTCAATGATGAATTTACCCTAATGCTGCCTAGACCTTGTAAATAGTCCTCTCCAATTACCCAGTGTGAATGGGCCATCTGTTTCTAGCCAAGATCTTGACTAATACAAGTGAAGAGGTTAATGCACCAGCTCAGTTCCAAAAACACCTATTGAACATCTTTACATGTCTGGCATGGTTCTAAGCATTGGAAATAAAATGACGTTAAAACAAAGTCTCTGCCATTAAGGAACTTCTAATCTAGCAGGGAAGACAAAGGTACTGAATGATTTTAAACTGAGAAAGGTGTTTAGGAGAATGTATTATAACAGGGTAACAATGGGGGAGGCACTGACGAAGGAGATGAAGAAAGCTAAAACCAGCTGCCTGACATGTTATCATAAAAATATGTTTAGAATCTTTAGAACTAGGAGGATTAATAACTGTTTATCTGGACTGATGCCTTTATTTTACAGGGGAGGGATTTTAGAGTCCATTGAATTCAAATTACCTGTCCCCACTCCTGAATAGTGAAAAACTGGAATGAGACCCAAGTATTCCTCCTGCTAGTCCCCTGTCGTTTCTCCCTTTTCCTCTAGACTATAGATAGTGCCAGTTCTAATTTCTACCTCTGTCCCCCCTGCCTCTGCTTGGCTTCTTCCTCCTGAACCATTTTTCATTTCAAAGCACTTGAGTACTTGGAGCAAGGAGAGTGAACTTATTGATTTCAATATTCTCATTGTCACAGTCAGAGGGAAAGGTGAAGAGGGCTGAGACATATGGAGGTGAAGTGTGTGGTTAAGGACAGACCACCAATACTAATCCACCCGCCACTAGAAGCAATCTGAGTGTCGGCAGGCTTTGAAGTGTTTCCAAGCCTCCTCCCTGTGCTTGTAAGCTTACTGGATGCTCGAGCAGACTGGGCACTAATAAACATCCTGTGTGGGGCTGATTCATCCTGTCTTCTATCAGCACCAGAGACAGGCTGAAATACAGGGCAAAATTTTCCACTAGGTATTGTATGTGATAGGAAAAGAAGCTTCTTTGTATAAAATGACTTTGAATGTTACAACTTAATTTGCTTGGGAGCTGAAAGATGAGTGTTATTCATACAAGTAACTGAATGACTTGGGGGGTTTTGAATAATCACATTAACTTCCATTTATGGAGTGATTGCTATGTGGCACACACTACTGAGGTCATATGTTAATTAATGTGTTAATTAATTTAATTCTGTGAAGGAGATGTTGTTATGAGTCTTATGATTATTTATATTATTATTATTTCCACTTTACAGATGTGGAAACAGAGGCACATAGAGCAGAAGTAAATGGACCAAGTTCACATGTCTTGGAAATGATGGAGCAGTGATATAACCCAGGTACCTGACACCAGAGCCAGTCTTGCCACGATGTTAAGATGTTAATATAAATAGTCATCCAAAAGTTAGTGTGCTTTGTAATTGCTTTTCTTTGGTTTCCTTTTATTTTCTGGAGTACCTTCATTTCCAGACCAGAAGGTGAGGTTTTTGGGGTAGAAATATAACCTCTGGGAGCAGGACCTTCAGCCTAGTACCTCATGAGATTTTAAGCATCAGATCTTACCTGAGTGAAGGGAGGAGACTTTCTGAGTCACAAATTTGACTCAAGAAAGGAGTAACATGAGTAGTATGTGGGGAATAAAAATGTTAGCTCAATATGGAGTCTACAGGGATGCAAAGAATTGAGGTAACAAGGCCTGGGTCTTCAGTGAGCTAACTGGCACAATGAAAGCTCCCTTTATGCTAAGGTGACCAACTGTCCCCACACTGGCATAGAATGGTTTCTTGGGACCTGGGGCTTTTTACGCTAAAACTGAGAAAGTTCTTGGTATCAAGATGGTCCCTGACTTATAATGGTTCAACTTATGATCTTAAGACTTTATGATAGTGCAAAAGTGATATGGAGTCAGTAGGAACCATACTTGGAATTTGATCTTTTCCCTGGCTAGTGATATGTGGTATGATCCTCTTCCGTGATGCTGAGTGGCTGCGCAGTGAGCCACAACTTCCTGTCAGCCACATGACCATGAAGGTAAGTGATTGATATACATATAACCAATCTTTACCTATGTAATCTGTCTAGCTTTCATTTTCAGTACAGTATTCAATAAATTACATGAAATATTACATAGTCATTATAAAATATGCTTTGTGTTAGGTGATTCTGCATAACTGTAGGCTGATGGAAGTGTTCTAACCATGTTTAAGGTAGCCTAGACTAGCCTGTGATGCATGGTAAGTTAGGTGTATTAAATGCATTTTCAACTTATGATATTTTCAACTTATGATGGATTTATCAGGATATAACCCCATCATAAGTTGAGGAAGATCTGTATAGGGATGAGTTGTTTACCCTACTTTACACATTGTTGGGGCCAGTTGAAAGTTACTTCTTTCCCAGAGCCTGAAATCAACCTTACCTAAATCTGTGTTTCTTATCACATAGGGCATGGACCGCCTGCGTCTGGGTCACATGGGACCCTTGTTAAAAATGCTGCTTCCCATACTTCACTTCAAAACTATAGAAGTGTGATATGCAAGCAAAGTTAGGTTAGAACTCAGGGAATCTACCCATCTAAAACAAATCTGCCAAATGATTCTTATGGTCACAAATATTCCCAAAGTACTTACTCAGTCTATGAGGAAATGAATAAATAGCAATTTTATAGCTTCGGGGTTCTGGATGTATCATTCTCAGAGCTACTCTTTCTTTTCTTTTCTTTTTTTAATTTTTATTTAAATTCCAGTTAGTTAACATACAGTGTAATAGTAGTTTCAGGTGTACAATTTAGTGATTCAACACTTACAAACAAACCTGGTTGGTGCTCATCATAACAAGCAAACCCCATCACATATTTAGCTGATCCCCTCACCCACCTCTCACTGCTACTCTTGTTCTGACTTGGTGCCTCAGTTCTAGTCAGTAGGATCCTGCTCTGTTTTTCCATCCCTATTTGGCCCACAATTTCAAGAACTGTATTTCTGGTCTCTTCTTCCTATTGTAATCCTAAAGGCTATCTTGAAACGTGATCCAGCTCTCATTTTCTATAAGACCAATGCCTTACCCTGCCCTCCTGTTGTCCTGAATTAGTTTGTCTCCTAAAGTCCCATTACCTGCAGAACTGCGGGCAGTCAACCTCTAGTCTGTCTGTGTCCAGCTTCCCAATGTCATGTTCACATCTAATCAAAGCCAAGATTGAGAAGTAAAGCAACTGTTTCCTTAGTTCTCATAAGAAACTGTCTGTTGTATGGTTAATAGGTTGAAACATTTACATTGGCTTCGAAAACTGGCCCCTTTGGAACCTGTATCTACCTAAGCAAAAGCACATATATATTTATTTTAGCAGTGAATTTGATCACAGTTAATGCACTAGTAGGACTCCCTGCTCTCTGCTGTCTCTATAATCTGGTATACCACTATTTGCAGTTAAGTAGCAGCCCTCTATATCATTCCCTTACATTTGCCCAGAGAACACTTACTCAAGCATCTGTTGTCCTCTGAAGTCTTCCCTGACTTACCAGGCAGAACTGATTTTTTCCTCTTCTGGAAATGTCAAACTTCTACAATATCGTCTGTAGCAGGGGCTGTTGATAGTGCATCCCAAGTCCTCTTGGCTACTTCAACAACACAACTTCAGCAGCTGTGGTGGGAAGTTACCCCCGCATGCCAACGGCTTCCTACTTCAAGAGCTGCATCTCTCTTCCTGTCTTTCGAAGGGTGTTTTCTAGCTGATAGCCCAGGGGTTTCCAGATCAGTGAGGAAGAGCAGAATGGAAGACTCAGCTCATCCATCCCTAAGCAGATCAATTCTGAGGTATGCTGTCTGTACATTGTTCCAGACAAGGTCCTGTGGAATTGAGGTCCAGTTGCTCACATAATAACCTGCTCATTTATGATTCTAGAATCACCTTCCAAATGAACTGCATGTACTCCTGTCTTCGTAATGGAGTCGCTTTTGGGGAAATCCAAATTAAGACACCATATTTTACATATTGCTAGATGTAAATATTTATATGTCTGTCTCCTCTCAAACTAAATGTTTCTTTATAGATGGGATTATATCTTACATGCCTTTGTATTCTAAGATATAGCCTGATACCCAATAAGCACTCAGTGAATATTTGTGTGTGAATGAGTGAGTTTATCTACATTCCAGTGACATAATAGTGTTTCTGAGGTACTATAAAATCTTAAAGTATGTCTAAAAGCAACCATTGTAGTCCTTTAGGAATTTTAGTGTAGTAACATTCTTTTAAAAATTAAAAATCTGCAAGATTCTGCAGGTATCTTAATATTACCTCTCTTAGTGGTTAACCAGAATACCCCATTCCTTGTATTGAAGCAGATAAGAGAGAATATATTATACATTTCTAATTGTTATATTTCTTTTTGCCTAAACCAGGATAAAATCTGGGTCTCCATGGCATTTAATAAATATTAAACCTATATTGAAAGCAAGTCTTTTATCTGTAAATGATGATAGTAAGGATGAGTGATATGGGACAACTCTTAATAAATTGAAAACTCTCTTTTTAATGTCTTACTTAAATATGTTTTTAAAAATGTATTAGATTCTGAGAAAAATTCAAATTAGTTTATCCCCAAAGGACTAGTCTTTATCTTCAAGTGGAGGAAGAACTCACTCTGGCGATTGTATGTCCTTTTGTTAATATTCTCAGAAAGCTAGCAGTTCTTGAGCAATATTATTAAACCAATAATTTATTCCAATTTTCATCTGGAATCGGTAAGACATTTATCATCAGTGAATTTTTCCTCCATTTAATTTTTTTCCTTCAAAGTTATGCACATTCAATTGCTTCAGCAGTGAAAAAACAGAAAGCCTGCAGAATTATGACTATGTCACTTTGCTTCTAGCAAAAGTACTAGAAAGAACTGAAGGGAAACGATATGAACTGTAATAAAGAAAGATGCACTGATTGACCAAGAACAAGTTCTAATGAATATTTATGGTTAAAAATGTAATAATTTCCTATTTATCAGTGTTGCTTTACACCAAAGTAAGTCATATTATATTCATAAGAACAACGAAAAGACTGAGCTAATAAGAGGGTTTTTAAATAATTTATATCAGGAACATTGCTGTCATGAGATATTCTTTTTAATAAATCAGTCTAATCACATATTATTGAGTTTTTGGGTACTCCATTTTTCATTAAAATATATGTTGAGTCAAATATGGAAAAACTTGATAGTCTTACTACAGCTAAGGATTTAGTCATAAAAGACTTTTTAGGAAGAACATAAATGTTAACATGGGACTTTTAAATCAACACTAAAAAATAGCAAGAAATCCATTATTTTTGCATAAAATCCAAAAAGAAAAGGCTAGCATTACAATAAAATAATCAGATTTTTAAAAATTAGCTATTAAAGAAGTTATGGTAGATATTTATTGTGTCAATTTTGATTAATCTCAACATTGCTCCTTATTATATTGTAAGCTCCTCAAGAGTAGGGACTTTTCATTTCCCTTGGTGAATGTGCATAGTAGAATTTCAATTATCTGTTGAGCAGACATTTTCCCTTTAAATATTAAAAAAATATATCTTGGAACTGTGGAAATCCTTGTGAAAGGACAAAAAATAGAAAATAGGACATTGTGATTTATTTCAACAACTCAAACAAACCGTCTTCTAAAGCAAACATATGTCATAGATGTTTGGTTATTCCCCAAGAAAAATAGATTGTTCTATACTAACAGATGGTAAAGCCTCAACATCGGAAATCACCATATTCCAAAAATCTAGATTTCTAGTTCTAAAAGCAAAATAATAAAAATAATTATTATTTTCAAAAAAATTAATTATTATTCTCATTATAAAGAGCTATACGTTTCATTCTTGCAAAGTAAGTTCCTGAAAAGTTCAAGTCATGTAAGGCTTTGATATTCATCTTAATCTTCAACCAGGGAGCAATACCAAGAAATGGTCCTCCTAACTCAATTACTCTGTTATATATCTAGATAGGAAGTCTTAGTGTACATTTAGCCTGTGAATTGAGATTCTTGCATCAGGAAGAAAATTGACCAGCTGTGAGGAAGACAAACCTGTATAATACTTTGCAAGTGTTTTGAGGTTTATTTGTTTGTTTTTTTAAAAGATTTTATTTATCCATTTGACAGAGAGAGAGACAGGAACTGAGAGAGGGAACACAAGCAGGAGGAGTGGGAGAAGAAGAAGCAGGCTCCCCGCAGAGCAGGGAGCCTGATGCAGGGCCCGATCCCAGGACTCTGGGATCGGGCCCTGAGCCGAAGGCAGACACTTAAGGACTGAGCCACCCAAGCGCCTGGTGTTTTGAGGTTTTTAACTGGAGTTCCCTTTACTTGCACCCTTTCATTGTTTGTATTCTCAAACAAATTGTTCTTGTCTCATTGAATCTTAAATATTCATTGCCCCAGGTAAGGGAGAAATACAGCAGAACAACAGAGAAATTACTCTGAATACCAAAAACTAAAGCTTTTGAGTTGCAAGAAGCTGGGATTAGTTTCAAAATTTGAAGTTCTGAGGATTCAGGGTATAAAATTTATGCAGTAAATAGAGTAGATGAACAGAAATACATTATGCTCCCCAGCATACTTAGCTTTAGGGCGAGATCACTACAGTGTGAGTTGGGCTCTCTGGGATAACTAAATTTGAGCAAAGCAATTGATTTTACGTAATATCCTTGAGAAAAATGTCTGCCATACTGTAATGATTTATGGGGATTTGAAAGTTGAATGGTGTTATCAGATCGACTTTGAACCAGGTTGCTGGTGGCATTCTATGAGGCTTTGCTTTGTTCAAAATTTTAATAATTTCTATAACATATAGAAAGTTTGCCAATGAGGTTTGTGGGATGCCTAAAATTAGAAAAGAGTAAAAATCTTATTAAAAATCACATGGAAAATTTAAAGAAAACCAGCCAAGTAGACAAATTGGGCCTGATTTAATAAGATATAAATATGCAAGGATAAATGTAAAGACCTGTGTTTAGAATTTTTAAAAATCTGTGCAAATAAGGGGCTGGCAAGGCCTGCCTGAAAAAATGGTTCTCTGAGCAAGACTGGGGGCTCTGAGTTAATTTCATGCTCAAAATTAATGGGTGACATTTTTGCCAGAAAAGATAATGTTTGGTTGGCTTGTATTCAAGGGTTTGGGAATGAACTCAATGTACTTTGCTCTGGTCAAACTATACATGGAAGAGTGTGTTTAATTCTGATTTTTATCTTCTGCATTTGATATCAATAAACTGTAGGACATCTAGGGTATGTGGCTAGACTTTATATTCAGCAAAAATGTTTCTGAATTCTTCTTATGTGCCAGACACTGCTCTAGGTACTAGGAATACAGCCGCAAACAGGAGTTAAATACGGTGGAGTTTCTGGAAAGGGGGTAATTAATCTGGAGATTATGTGGGGCTCCTTGCTAGCAGACATCTGTTGAACAGCTGACACGTGAAAAAGAATTAGCCTGATACTATGTGGCTCCAGGGGGGATTAGGCAGAAATTATAAGGATGCAGATTTCAGTTATAGCATCTGTTCACAAGTGGAGAGTGTGGCCTTGGGTTGGAGAGTACCTTGTCATTTTCCAGCAGAGGCAGAAGTGCATCTGTCTGGGTGAATGATGTAATGCAGAAAACAGCACAGTACCCGGGCACTTCACAGGTGCTCAGTCAATGAAACAAAAATAGTTGTACAGGGTTTTTCTTACCTCTTTTGGGAGTATGTAATAGATGATTCAAGAATTCTAGAGAACAGGAACTCTTACCTATAATTTTTTTCCTCTGTGCCCACCACAGAGTTTGGCGTATGGTTGGTGGCCTTTAAATATCAAATACATGAATGAGAGATTTGTATCATGTCTAAGACTGTGCATTAATAATTATGATGTTAAAGCATCATAGTTCCAGTTCCATTTATAGTTCCAGTTCCATTTTTAGTGACAATGAGATTTGACATTACATTTTTCCATCATTGTTTTTTTTTTTTTTAACCTGTTACTTAAAATCTCAGTCATTCTCTGGAGCACATGGATCCTTCTGTCATTTCATAGAATGTCAACATTCATTGCCTTGTGGATTTACTTAGAATTTATAGAAGATCCATAATTTCATTCTCTAAATCAGGTAGGATCCTTTCAAAGCTCAGCTCATTCTATTATAACTCGCATTATTCTGATACACACAATACAACTTTCTTATTTATGAAGTCATCTTATTTCTAGGAGGTTTTCTCTGTTTATCCCTTTTCCTCTCAAAATAAACACTGTTATTTTCCATGTCCTTTTTACTCACTCTTCTTTCCCCCCTAAACTCATTCTGGAAATAATTGATTATATTTCCAGTTCTCTCAGAAGCTGGATAAATGTGTCAATGTTAAATATCCTAAGTTTCCTTTACCATCTTTTGAGTGCTTACTGTGTGCCAGAAGCCTTACGTACCTTATCTCCTTTAATGCTCCTGACAACTTTCTCGTGTGGGTGTGTTTCTTCCCATTTTACAGATGAGGACAAAGAGGGTTAGAGAAAGTAGATAATTTCACCAATGCGATACAACACATTAGTGAAGGAGCTAGGGTTTGAACCACTTCTTTCTCTTCATCCCACAGTCTATGGACTCCTCACGTCAACTAGAATTTTGGATTGAAACTATGAACACGTAAAAAGGAGAAAGGGAGAACTGGGCTTTGTTTTGAATGTGGTTTATTTTTATCAAATTAATTGCATAGCTCCTTTGTACAACTAACTATAAACAGAGATTCAAAAGACCGAAATCTCTCAAAGTGTCCTCAGAACTTCAAAGTTAGGTGACTCTCTACCAATCAGAATAGAAAGTTTCTTCCAGAGGTTTCAGGCCAACCTCTGGTTTTGGGACAAGGAAAGGCATACTGACTTCCTCAAGACCACCTAGCTGGTTAACAGCACAAAGAGGACTAAAGGCCAGGCTTCCAGATTTCTAGACTATCAGACTATTTCTGGGGAACTTTGAGTGAAATCATGAATATTTCCCCCTGAATAAAAACTGCTCAAACACAAGACACAACAGAAAGGATATATTTTGATAGTTTCAAAAAAAAAAATCTTGATTTGAGATCAAGCAAGTGTTTATAAAGCATTTCTGAACTCCTTGGAGAAAGGTACTTTCTAAATAAAAGTTTCATTTGATCATTTTGAAATGTTTATTTTAGGCAAGCATTCTTTTCATAAAATATTTACATGTGCTCTAATACAAACATTCACATTAGTATGTGCTAAAGATCTGAAATTTACTTAGCCAAAATTATTTACTTTTCTGGGTCCAACCAGCAGGATTTCCAGAAATCCAAAAGAGATAAAGGGATTTCCTTACAAAGCCTGTGAAAGCATCAGATAGGAATTTGGAAAGGGCAATTCTAAAATAAGGCTCATTTAGAATAAGAACTTCCTTAAGATCTTGACTTGAAGTCTACACTAGCTCAAACACCTGCAAAATGAGCAAATAAGGCATGATTTCCTCAAGACATTATGCCAAAATCTTGCTAAATTCTCTTCACTGCCAAGGACTCAGTTAATGTTTCAAAAAATGAAGCACAGCAAGGTTTAGCAGTTGTTTTTTTTTTCCCCCCTGGATTTCCGGAAGAGAAAAAGTAATATGGAGTAAACTTCTGCCTCTATTAGAGGTGATCCTAGAGGTGTCAAGTCTTATTAATGTTGGCAGCAAACCTTGTGGGAGGTACATTTTGAATGGAAAATAACCCCACCTGTTCCTTTGAGCTTATTTTGAATAAATCTGGGAAATCATAAAGAACAAGCTCTTTCTGATAAAAAGGAAATTTCATCGCCAGAAGTCCCATGATGTAGCAGAAAGAGCATCAGGTGAAAGTAGCGGAGGATTTCTAGGTTCTTCTTCCATCAGGTAATATGTTCTTAGGTAAACCACTTACCTGACTTGGGCCTCAGTTTCCCCCTCTGGAAAAGGAGGGCACTGGACAATTTCTGAGTATTCTTTCATCCCTGTCCTTTTCTGGAGCTTTGGCCATGGCTTTTTCCCCACCCTTCTCATGAATCTGCCTCCCAGAAACACTATATCCTCACGAGGTACAGCTTCTTTCTGCCCTTGCAAATGGCATTTGCAAGGCAAGAGGCACATGCATCAACTTCTCATCCTTTCAGTCACTCTTCTTACATGTTGGAAACTTATCTAGTAAAACTTCCTTTGCTATGAAGTTTTTCTTTGCTCTCTTTCAGAAAAGAAAGTAGCAATCACTTAAGAAAACTATGTAAGTCAGGTTTGTAATGTTTGACTTCCTGAAGAAAATAAACCCTTTCAGCTTTGCAGCTAGTTGGTTCTTACGATGCAATAATGACAAGACTAAATGTTAGAGTAGGTTTTGGCAAGAGTTTACAATCTGTTAGCCTTTGCTGGATTTATCAAACATGATTGAAAGCAATGAGGCCCATTTCTTTAAGAGTAGACTATGGTTGAGACTTTTTACTCTGTGGCTACATACATAGAACTAATTAGGTCTTTGGATCCAAATTGACTTAACAAATTGAGTCGGGGGAAAAAAAACAACAAACAATTGGTTACATCTCAAGAAGTACCATCCGCCAAAAGAGTTAATCTGGTTGTACATCTCAATAAGTGCTTTTCAGTTTATAGATCAAGACTGATTAGCAGGTTGTGAGATCCATGTATTGGCTCATGGACAGTATTTAAAAACAATAAAATAGAGTAGAATAGGAAATACCAGGGTATATCATGATAATGGTTAGTATCAATTTGCAAAAATTAATTTTATTCATATAGAGAGAACATATATATGCAAATATGGTTCTGGTCTCAATGTGAATTTTATTTGTCACTCTAGGTCTGGTTAAGAAAACGTCACATTCCTGGGGAAACAAGTTCTAAGATGAGATTGGTGTGCAGTGGGTTTGTTGGGAATTGCAGAATAGGGACAATATGTGTAATAAAGAGAGGGAGCAGATTTGGGCAGAAGAAACTGAACAGAGATGCAATTACCACAGATGTCTCAATCTATCCCTACGGTGAGCTCTGGAGCTTAGCTGGCCCCACAGAGTTGGCTTAAATTGAGGAAGGAGGCAGGGCCTTTGTACCCTCCGCCCCACCCCCAACCTGGCCAGATACTGGTTGTGGGCTGCTCCCAGGAAAGGGGTGTTACTTTGAGTGAAGTGGTTCTCTTTACTGGCGGAGGGCAGCTTCAGCAGAGGGACTCTGCTCTGAGCAGTTAACGTCTTGCACAGCTGGAGGAATGAGTGCCTCGCTGCTGACAGGGGCCATCTGATGGGCCCACAGCATCTACAAGGCCACTACCTACATACAGCCTGAATCAGACTACCCCCAGTTGCAGCACAGGGGTTCTCGACCCCAGCATTATCGAAATTCAAGCCTGGAAAACTTTGTGGTGGGGGCTATCCTGTATTGCAGGATGTAATAAAGAGTCTGACTCCATTTTTGATGGTTGACCACTGACAACTTTCAAGCCCCACCATTCCTCACCCACATCTGAACAAGCTCTAAGAGAACCAGATGTCCCTTGCCTTGGTTCCAGCAGGGAAGTTCAAATAGGGGAAACCTAGGATGAGAATCCTCACCCTTGCTTCACCTCCTAACTACAATAAAAACCCAAACCGTTTTCAGACTGGCTTGGGCACCTGCCCTGCATTCTCCAAGAAGTTTCATTATGTGAGCAATAAACCTTTTCATACTCTCTTAGTGCGCGGGTGCGCAAGCACGCATGCGTACACACGTGCGTTTGGCGTCATCAGTCTTGACACCTGAGCTAAAATTTGAACATAGGATATTCAACAGCATTCCCATTTTCTAGCCAAGAGATAACAATAGTAGCCTTTCCCCTTCAAGCTGTCCCCAGGCATTGCCAGATGCCGCTGAGGGACCAAATCACCACTGGTTGAGAACCATTGCTTCAGAGCATGAATGAACTTCTGCTAGATGGGTAATTGATATCAAGATTTAAGTCCAGTGCACTGTGTTCTAAATATTTTTTTGTAATAACCAGCAAAGACCTGTGGTAGTTCTAAATTATCACGACTCAACAGGATGGTAAAGATAATTTCATGGGTTCTGTGTGATTAGTTAAAATGTCTGGTTTCCTATTTCTAATCTGGCCATAAAGTCAGAGTGGGTGGTCTGGTGAGAAAACAGACAGGAGGCTTTAAACTTTGACTGTTTTATTTATGGGATACATTAGCTCCTTCTTTGGAAGCCACATAAAATCATTTGGGCCCAGTAAAATGGGATAATGTGGTGATTTGCATTTGTCTGCCACTGAAAAAAAAATCCTTTTTTATGAAGTAGGAGTGAAGCAGAATGGTATAGTTGGATTTTAATCATTAAAGTTTGACCTACCCTCTTAGGAGCTATTATGCAATTTTAAAGATTAGAAACTACAGAGAGCAAGAGAATAGAGGTGGCTAAGATGGAAGGAGTGGCTTTTAAATGAGTAATTGCTGAGGATGTTTTTGCTAACAATTGGAGACCACAGAATCTCACAATTTACCTTGGGTACCTTAATTTTTAAATCATGCTTACCCTAAAATATGGGGATTGAAATGAGGTAGAATGGCCTCACAATTATATTAGGCTCACCCAATAATTATTCCCAAATATTTATTTGGGATAGTAGAGGAAATCTCCAGCTCTCATTTAGGGATTCACTTTTGTTCATGATAATGAATAATATTGTTTTCATGACTTGAAAGTTAAAAACACTGCTATTTCAGTGGTGCCATTAACCAAAAATTTTAAGAGTGTAATTTTTTTTTTAATTAACTCATCTGTGAAAGTACTTTAATCTTGACACATACTAATGTATGTTTCAGCCTTGCATAGTTTGGTTTGGTCAATTCAAAGGTGATTTTGTTTAGAAGAAAGTGGCTTTTAATGGGGAAATTAACAACTCATCTGTGAGGAAGTCATTGTCTCATTTCTGGGCTTTGGTGCCAAAAGCAAGCTGGGAGGTAGCATCAAGTCTAAGGAAAGTGTAAGAGCTGGGAAATACCGTAGAAATCAGTGCAAAGACTGCTTCTCTAGACAGAATTCTTTTGATTGCAAGGAACAGAGGCTACTCACGTTAAAGCAAGAAAATTGGATATTACACAAGGATTTGAACATGTTTCATGGAATCCAAGAAGAGGACACAGAGCATTGCTTGACTTCATAAGAACCAGAAAGCTGGCGAAACTAGGTCTGCCTTCGCCATCATCTCTCAAAATCGTTTGCCTCTGCTTCAGGCTGACTTCATTTTATTGCTCTTTGCTATGGATTATTTTCCTCTGACATTCCTCAGATTATCAAGGGTCCAAAATACTGGACTCAGAACAGGAGTACATGACTTTTCCTAATTTCACATATTTATTGGCCTAGAGTCCCAAATCCAAAATCTCTTGGAGAGTCTGATTGGCTCAGGCTCAGTTATCTGTCTACCCTTCTTCCTACCAGCTGTGGCTACCTGGACCAGCCCCTTGTGCAGCATATGCATGGGTAAATATAACAAACCAGGTGTGCTAGGCTTTCATTTTAAAGATGAGAGAACTGAATACCTGTGAGGGGGTGATTTATTTTTATTTATATAGCCAGTTATCAACTGCTAGACAGTAATGGAAGCCAGGGCTCCTTATTTCTCTGTTCACACCACATTTCCCCTTTTCCTTTTTTAATCGTCAAATGTGTATTAAATCTGCCACACCTCTCTAGAATTTCTTCGTAATTAAAGGGAAGGAGAACACTCTTGGACTGGGAAACTGAGGCAGAGGGTGATTGGCAAGTCAGAGATACATCTAGATTTTCTGCCTTACTATTCTGTAATTCAGTAGGTTGTCAATTCGATTTCTGTTCAACAGATTTACTGAAGTATAATTTATATACCATTAAATTCACCCACTTTAAATGTACAAGTCAATGAATTTTAGTATATTTGCAGTTATGCAACCGTCACTCAAATTTAGTTTTAGAACATTTCCATTGCCTTATACCCATTTACAGTCACTCCCCACTCCTAACCAAACCCTAACAAATCACTATTCTACTTTCTGTGTCTGTATGTTTGCCTTTCCTGAACATTTCATAAATATGGAATAATATAATAATGGGATTTTTTTGTGCCTGTTTTTTTTTCACAAAGGGTAATGTTTTTGAAGTTCATTCTTGTTGTAGCATGTATCAGTACTGAGTTCCTTTTTACTATGAATAATATTTCATTATATGGATACACCACATTTTGATTCTCTTTTTACGAGTTGATGGATATTTGGGTTGTTTCCACTTTCTGGCTATTGTGAATACTGCCTTCATGAATATTTGTGTATAAGTCTTTTTGTAGATATAGTTTTTCTTTTCTCTTGGGAATATACCTGGTAGTAGAACTCTAAATTATATGATAACTCTATCATCTTTGACTGTTTAAGGAACGGCCAAGTTGTTTCCCAAAGCAGCTCCACCATTTTACATTTCCAACAGCAACATTTGCAAGTTTCAATTTCTCTCTACCCTCAACACTTGTTGTCTGTCTTTTTTATTTTAGCTATCCTAGTGGATGTGAACCAGTATATTAATATGGTTTTGATTTTCATTTCCCTAATTACTAATGATGTTGAACATCTTTTCATGTGATTACTGACCATTCATATATCTTTTTTGGAGAAATGTATATTTAAACCTCTTGCCCATTTTTTTAATCTTTAAAATCAATTAATTAATATATAGTGTATTATTAGTTTCAGAAGTAGAGTTTAGTGATTCATCATTTGCATACAACACCCAGTGCTTATTACATCACATGCCCTCCTTAATGCCCATCACCCAGCTGCCTCATCCCCTCACCCACTTCCTCTCCAGCAGCCCTCAGTTTGTTTCCTATAGTTAAGAGTCTCTTATGCTTTGTCTCCCTCTCTGATTTCATCTTTTTTAATTTTTCCTTCCCTTTCCCTATGTTCATCTGTTTTGTTTCATATGAGTGAAATCATATGATATTTGTCTTTCTCTGACTTATTTCGTTTAACATAATACCCTTTAGTTCCATCCACGTCATTGTAAATGGCAAGATTTCATTCTTTTTGATGACTGAGTAATAGTCCACTATATATATGTACACATCTCCTTTATCCATTCATCTGCCAATGGACACCTGGGCTCTTTCCATATTTTGGCTATCGTGGACATTATCTTTTGCCCATTTTTAAATTACGTTACTGTCTTTTTATGCTTGAGTTATGAGAGCTCCCTTATTGATTTGCAAAAGTAAATTCAATTTTGCATACACAGCAATAATCTAATTCCTTATTTTTTATATTTTTCAACTATAGTGTAAAACAGGCATTATGCTAAAATTGTTATAAAACATTATCTTTGTCCTGTGTATCTTGTATTTGAGCTATAACATATTTCTGAATAATATAGGAAAAATAAAATATACATATGGACAAAGGGCAGTGGCAATGCAGAAGAATAACCAATTCATAAGTACATAATATAAAATAATCATTTATTATAATAATTTATAACTATAATAACATATATTAGCTATAACAACATATGTTATAGTTATATATTATGAGAATGAAATTATTATATATATTTATATGGTTTTATATATTATATATTTATGTATTAATTATACAATATATAACATTATAAACATAAAATGGTTGCCAGGTATGAAACTTACTGCATGTGGGACAATATGCTAAGTATTTTGCACATGTAATTTAATTCTAATTTAATTTTACAGAAAATGTGTCCCTGGATTTTCACATTCAAAAATTATAATATTGGAAATTGCATATGATATTAAACCAACTTGAGAAATATATATTAACTGTCTACATACAAATCACCTTGGATGACACTACAAAGAAGTATGTGGTCTTGCCCCTACAAGTCTAGAAGGAAAAGTATATACTCACAAATTACTATTTTATAAAGGCAAAATATTATCATATCCCTTCAAATAGCTATGAAGTCATAGAAAAGAGAGAAATGATAACTTATGAAATTAGGGAAGACTCCTTGTAAGAGATAGTAATTAAACTTTACATTGAATAATGCAGACAATTTTAAAAATGAAAGTGGACCTAGTGAGGTGATAATTTATTGTTCATCCTTGGACAACAGGAGAGGGAGCAGAGTGAAAGGAGAGCTTATTAATAATTACACTGATGCAATATGAATATACTGGGAGTGCCCTGGGAATTGGATGTGTGAACATCCTAGTCTTTGGAGGGAAGACATAAGTGGATGAGACAGGAGCAAAAGCTCAAAGGTGGGAAAGGGAAGGCCATTTAAGGAAACAGCATATGAAATGATGTTGCTATGCTTAGCGGCACTCTAGTTCACAGGAGCCATGTCTATTGGGTTCTGTCCTCTCCCATCTTGGGTCATGAATCCATTTCCCCACCAATTCCCCACCCTCTAGGGATAACAGATGTGGCTCTGGGAAGCATGGAAAGTTGGGGACTTTGGATAGTCAATGGTCAATAAGGTGGATCCTGGAGGTCATCACTCACTAGGTTCCCAATCCATTTTCTTTCTCCAGGTGGGGTTCCTTTTCCTCCCTCCCACTTCAAATACTCCAGTTTTTCCACTCCTACAGTCTAAGTTATATTTATAATCCCTCCTCCCCCTTTCTAGCCCAGTTCTGTGGGTTTTTACAGAAGAGCAAACTCTGCACATTTTTCTGTCTCCAATTTCTGCCAGCTAATTATTTGAGTCTTTGTTTCTGGTTCAGTGTGAGCTGAAGAATAAAGGTGAGTTATAACACTGCCAGTACAGTTAATCTAGTATGGTTGTTACCTAATTGTAACTAGGGCAGCGGTGGTGGGACTGGAAAAATTCATGAATGAAGAACAGATTTGTTATGAGTGAAATTCGTGGGGTCTACTTTCAAAATGCAGAATTTCACAGAAGTAGAAAAATTCAGTTGATTTTCAACAAGGGTCACAGAATAATGTCACACATGGCAAAGGAACTAGGTATTTACTAGGGAGATCAAAGTAAGATTCTGGAATATGAGGACAACTAAAAGGATTGGTGATGGATGAAAAATGGTGCCAAAATTTTTTTTAAATACAATTTTGTTTTGAAGAAGTCCTGTGAACAAATTAGGGGCATTAAAAACTAGGGCCTAATTTAAAGAGATTTAATTTGGTGGGGCGCCTGGGTGGCACAGCGGTTAAGCGTCTGCCTTCGGCTCAGGGCGTGATCCCGGTGTTGTGGGATCGAGCCCCACATCGGGCTCCTCCACTATGAGCCTGCTTCTTCCTCTCCCACTCCCCCTGCTTGTGTTCCCTCTCTCCCTGGCTGTCTCTATCTCTGTTGAATAAATAAATAAAACCTTTAAAAAAAATAAAGAGATTTAATTTGGAAGAGCATGAGCTATACCTTTCATAGAATCTGCCCATGCACCTATCTAAACATCTATTATCTGACCTTCATCTTGAGAACAATTGCATTTCATTTATGTTCTAAGGATTACATAGGCCCTTCTCATGAAGTACCAAGAGGAAAACTGAACATGAGACATGAGAGTGGGATATGTACATGTGGGATTTATTCCAAGATACTGCCTGGAAGTTCAAAGCCTCCTAAAATGCTATCCTGAAGAACCTTCAGCTAGTTTCCCATCTATCAACATTTCACTGTGCATAATAAAACATAATATTCTATGACTTCCAGAGCCTATATAACTCTTGATTTTCATATAAAATCTTAATATTATAACAGCTTTAAAGTAAAGAAGAACTCTGATTTCATGTGCTTCTAGAGCAATTTAATAAAGACATCATTGTAATAAACCAGCAACATTTCAAAGATAACCACTGAAGAGCTCCAAAATGAAAAGCAATGATCTTTAATGTACACTAAGCTAATTAAACAAGAACTTGGTAATTTAAGGTTTTTCATTTTCATTGAGTGTCAAAGTATAATCAAGATAGTTAAAACAATATAATGAGATACTGTTATTTTTATTCCAGTGATGATCCTATGAAGCGGGGATCAACACCTTGGAACCATCATTATTCCATTAAAAATGAATCAGCATTGAATGTCTGTTGAAATTTATCACAGTCTGATTATGAAGCCACATTAGCTATAGTTTATGTAAGCTGCAAGCACATAGTAAGCTCTTGACAGATTATTATTAAGAGCACAAATTCAACAAGAAGTGAATAAATCTGTAACATTACTTTAATAAATAGAGAAAGTTCTTTCTTTATGTCCTAAGTATTATAGAATTTTACCCAAGTGAAGAGCACTGGAGTTCATCTTGTCCAACCTAGTATTTAATAAATGAAGAAATTGAGAATTATTAAGTGATTTATCCAAAACACATAGCTAATCAGCAATTGATCTAGAATCAGAATTCATGTGATAGAGTAAAAGTGAAATATACTAACAGGAAGTAGTGTTCTTCATAGAGTACTGCTATGCTTAGCTGTGACTTGCTGGTAAAAACCTCTTTACAGAAGGATGTTTGTTTTAATAAGAGGTGGAAGGAAAAGTATATCTTTCTGGCACTTATAAACTATGGCCAAGACACTTAATCTCAGTGTCATGATTAACTGGTTAGCTAATGGAGATAATATCTGCCATGCTCCCTTCTTCATTTGTTATGGAAAATGAATGAACAAAAAATTCCTTTATTTATTCTGTACTTTATTGGACACTTACATATTTATACTGTCATGTTGAACATTATCTCAAAAGTAAATCTGATTGGATCCTGTCTTTTAAACGCTTGCAGGATAGTCAAAGAGCTTAGACTTGTCTGTCTTCCCCACCAGAGTGCAGAACTGTGTTCATTGCTGTATCACCAGGATCTGGCTTATAGGCAATGTTCAATAACTACTAAGTGAATACATGAATCAAGGACCAATTGAACATACAGAAATAACTCTAATGTAAGGTAAGAAGTAGTAAGAGTCCTAAGGGCACAGCAGGTTGTATTCTCTAGGTGTTTGTAGGTCTTTGTTAGTTTGCAAAGAGCACATGAAACTGATGTTAACACCTTTAACTCAGACTCCACGAGTCTTGGGTTCTAGAGCCAATCCTAACACAGTAACTATTTCTACAATATTGATCAAACTACATAGACTCTATTTTATTTGTAAAATGGAAATGCTAGACCACAGAGACCGGCCAATAATATAAATGAATGAAATAGAATAAGGGCAAGGTAATGAGGCCTGCGAGGGATTGTATCAATCTAGAAAGCTTCCCTGTCTGCAAAGGATCACTCCTTCTTAATCATGCAGATTGTTTCCCTTCAGGAATAAGGACCAAGTGCTCTCTAATCTTTCACATTTTCAAGACAAATCCAGATTTTTTCCACTTTTAGGGTTTTCCAATTTTTAAATGTTAGCAGCTAATTCAGTTAAAAAAATGCAAGCCAAACAAATCTGTCTCTGGACGAGATCTGGCCCATGGGTCACTATTATTTTACATCTAGATTAGATGATCTTCAGGATTCTAATAGTCTCTAATCCTTCATTTTGCTTCATGTCTTAAACCAAGATTGCTAAGCTTAGGAAATGACACATTAATTTTGGAGTGACCCCAAATTTTTCCCAAAATACCTCTTAGTCAACTTTTACTTAGGAAGTTCATGCTGACGGTTTGTTATGCAGGTATGGTCTATCACATCACAGCATAAATATTGCTTCCTGGAATTTTCAGAGGATAATTAACATTTGGAAATCAGGCAGAGATCTGGAATTGCTGCTAATCATAGACAGAAGGACAAAAGCAAGTAGTTTGTTTTTATTAGTGTTTCTCTATTCAGCTTATCTTGAGATCTTTTTATGAACTGTTTTTCCAGAGAGTTTGCCCTTACTTCAGTTTTGACAGCTTAGAACTAACTGGATGATGTTCTTGGCTTTCCCAACGTGCATTTCTCTCTCTGATCTGTATATCCATTTACAATGAGCTGACTGTTTTAGAACAGTAGATGCCTTTTATTATTGCTGATACAGGTCTTGGGTGTTTTTTTCCCCCCACATTTGCACCATGTAGATTGATTTCTTTTATGTTTATTCAGCTAAAACTTACATGCCTTAGAAAAATTAAAGTTGTATGCCATTTGTCATTTTATCTGGCCATGTCTTTAAATACTGCCTGTTTTTTTTACTGAATATTTGCAAAAATAATTTGTTTATAGAATTGATATGAAAGCAGCCTGGTAGCATATTGCAGTATCTTCTATCCATTGACCTGATACAGTACTTCTTCCTGTTTCCTTTTGTAAGACATGCTTTTTAGGAGGAGGAATTCATAGGCCTCCTTTTACTTTCCTGTAACACAATCTGCCTTCAGTAATTTATCTTCGTTGCACTTTTTTTCTAGTATTTTCTGAACTAAAAATTAAAATAAAAGTGAACATGGAATAGTATGGTATCTGCTCTGAGTTAGATTGTCTAGGTAAGACTTTCATCTATTTCCACCACTTACTGTGTCACTTTGGGGCAAGTTAACCACACCCAACCTCAATTTCCTCATCTGTAAAATGGAAATAATAACAGTGCTATCTCATACAACTTTTTAAGAATTAACTATTAAAATTAATAGTAGATGGTACACAATAATTATTAGGTAATAACTGTTAGCTGTAATTTTCATTGTTATCATTTTAAACTGTCTCTTAGGAAGGATAGCATTAGGCTACAAGTAACATTAGGCTGCAGATTAGGGAGTAACATTTCCACTGCACTGTCCCCTTTTCCAAAACTCCCATCTTCCTTCCCGTTCTTTCTTCCTGCTTTCCATTGTCCTCTCTCCCTTTTTTTTTTTTTACTCTCTCTCAGTCTTTAACTCATTCTTGAATATTCGAGTACTTACTACATGCCAGGCATGGGCAAGAAACCACAAAGACATTAGTGATCCAAAAGACTCAGTCCCAGTTCTCAGGGAGCTTGCAGGATGTTGGGGGCAGGAGGCAGCCATTAATCCAGAAATGTCATGAATATACAATTCCAGACAGTGACAGCTAATCAAAATTAATGAACACCCTCAATTTACCCTTGCTTGAAGAACTGTGATGCATAATAACATTAACAACTAATATTTAAGATGTTTACTGCTTGCAAAGCACTTGTGCTTATTTTATTTGAACCCTATAATGGTGGTGTGATGTAGTTATTATTAATTCCCACTTCATATATGAAGAAGCTGAGAAGTTAAATGACTTGTTTATGGTCACACAGTAATCTTACTGAAAGACTTAAAACAGGGGCGCCTGGGTGGCTCAGCCATTAAGCGTCTTCCTTCGACTCAGGTCATGATCCCAGTGTTCTGGGATTGAGCCCCCTATCTGGCTCCCTGATTGGCAGGAAACCTGCTTCTCCCTCTCCCACTCCCCCTGCTTGTGTTCCCTCTCTCGCTGTCAAATAAATAAATAAAATCTTAAAAAAAAAAAAGACTTAAAGCAGGAGCTTCTGTCTCTATAGTCTTTAAAAATCTGCAAAATAAGATTTTTTTTTTCAGAAAAGATCCATTTATTTTCATATTACCCTCTCATCAAAACTAGGACTGAATTGCCATATGGGAATATAATATTGGCAACATTTTCTAAGACAGTGACATCTATTTTACCTGGACCTTTTAATGTTTCAGACTTAAGACATAGAAGAAAAAATAATATCTAACATTGAATATTTTGCCTACTCTGTGCTTATAGCCTTCAGATTCTCCACAGGAAATAGGTTTCACATTTAAACAGGGTATTTGAAATATTATCTGAGGAAATATTAAGGAAAGAACTATTTACAAAATGTGGGCAATTAAGGAAAATCAGAAAGGTTGGGCGAAGCATGTCAGGGCTAGCAAGGGCTATAAGCTGCTAATGCTTACTCAGATCTGAAGAGGCAAGAGGATAAAGCAATTACTAGAACCTGGAAAATGCAACTATAGTAGTAAGAGGGGGCTCTGAGGTCAGAGCTGCAGTGTTTAATAGACTCTGCAGGAGTGGGGGGAATACATACCCCAATCTCAATTTCCCCTGTCCATCATATCTTTTGCAGATGATTCCCATTGGTCACACCCAGCCCTAGGGTAAGGGAGTTCTTTTTTTTTTATTAATGATTTTTTTATTATATTATGTTAATCACCCTACAGTACATCCCCGGATTCCGATGTAAAGTTCGATGCTTAATTAGTTGCGTATAACACCCAGTGCACCATGCAATATGTGCCCTCCTTACTACCCATCACCAGTCTATCCCACTCCCCCACCCCCTCCCCTCTGAAGTCTTCAGTTTGTTTCTCATAGTCCATAGTCTCTCATGTTTCATTCCCCCTTCTGATTACCCCCCTTTTCTTTATCCCTTTCTTCCCCTACCGATCATCCTAGTTCTTATGTTCCATAGATGAGAGAAATCATATGATAATTGTCTTTCTCTGCTTGACTTATTTCACTTAGCATTATCTCCTCCAGTGCCGTCCATGTTGCAGCAAATGTTGAGAATTCGTTCTTTCTGATAGCTGAGTAATATTCCATTGTATATATGGACCACAGCTTCTTAATCCAGTCATCTGTTGAAGGGCATCTCGGCTCCTTCCATGATTTGGCTATTGTGGACAATGCAGCTATGAACATTGGGGTGCATATGGCCCTTCTCTTTACTACGTCTGTATCTTTGGGGTAAACACCCAGTAGTGCAATGGCTGGGTCATAGGGTAGTTCAATTTTTAACTTTTTAAGGGACCTCCAGAGGGAGTTCTTTGATGTAGTCTATATCATTAACTTCCCAGGAAATAGAATAGGATGGGGGGGGCTGAAGAGCAGAGCTGGAGAAGAAAACAAAAATATCCAGCACCATCCACCTCTTTTGCTTTTCAGTATCTATTCTTATTCTTCTTGATGAGAAATTTATGTACCCATACAAAATATTTCATTTTATCGTATTTCATTTAATCATGAGATGATAGCACTATAGATATACTCTCACCTGAAATATAAATGTTTAGCCACCACCATTTCTTAATACTTAAAGGGGGAGGGAAAGAGACAATGTGAAACTTAGCTTTAACACTCCTGTTTCTGTAACTTCCGTCTTCCAACACCCACTTAAGGGCCCTTTTATCTTCTGCAACTACCTAAAATGGATAGGATTCTTTACCAAGTGCCATGGCCCAAACCTGTATTCCTGGGATCTAAATCTTTTCTGGCCCTGTCTTTAGTAGACTGCTGCAGTGTTCCATTGACCATTGTTGAGGGGGCACTAAAAGGTACTAAAACTCAGTGAATCCTCGGATTCCAGACATTGTCTTCCTTGTTGCACTATATAGCAACCATCCATTTGCTCCTTGTTAATGAAGAACAATCACTTCACCAGGAGGGTGTTCCTCTTCTCTGGGTGAGGGGACTTCTTGATGTTGAACCCACGAAACTTGTATTTGGTTCTAGAGGCTAGAAGTCCCAAACCACAGTTTGGCAGGGTTGGTTTCTGGTGAAGTTTCTCTTCCTGACTTGCAGATGGTGCCTTCTCTTTATGTCCTCACTTGGTCTTTCCTTGGTGAGTGTGCATGGACAGAGAGTGAGTGAGAGTGTGAGAATACAAGAGCTGCAGAATAAGAGTTTTTGAAATTGTCAAACTCACCTGGCAGCTTATGGAAATGATTGTGCCTCTCAAAGGACTTGTATTCAAATGGTTTTTGGGGGGCCCAAGCTCTAAACTTTAATCCCTGAATAGACCAGTTGACCAGTCATTGGCTGTGTTTCTATTCCCAGCCAGTTCTGCCCAAAGCAAGTTGTGAATACCATGCAGGGACATTGAGATTATAGCCTTGGTCTATCAGGACCCACCGTTGCTGTTGGGAAAGCCCACTTAAGGTCCAGATAAATATGCAGATGCTTTTCTACCCACTTGGTTGCCTCTATACCAGAGTTCCTATTGTTGCTACCCCCCACTGGTGTGATTTTCTTTCAGGCTGCAAAGACAAAAAAGACAAAAGTAGAAAATATCCATTTCTTTCTTAGAAATTCTTAGAATACCTAAGAACAGTGTTGCAAAGCCACCAACCATAGCTGGACCAAGTAGGAATTCCATTCCTCCAGGTGTGTGTGCATATGCTTCGTTGGGCACAGTGAAACCTGTGGTGGCCTCACATTTCAGGAAACAGACATGGGACTGGGTCATCACACTTGGGATACGTACTCAGCGGAATATATAGGGAAGCTTTGCATTTATTTCCCTTGAAACTACACCTTTATACAGTCCATCACATTGACTTGCTTGCCTGATGGTAAAATGTGGTTCTAACGGAAGTGATTCTATTCTATTACATTCAGGAGGATCATAAACAGCTATATAACACAGGGCAGCCTCAGCAACTAGTTTCAGGCATCAACCATAGGCATGCTCCCTACTCCATCCTTGAGACTGACTGGTATTTACAGCCACAATGCAATAACTCACTCTCTACTATTTGTCCCAGATGACATAAAGCACTGTCTTCAAACGAGATTTTGCCTTCACTTTTAGCAAAACTTTTCATGATTTGTTGTGCAAAGGAAACATAGGAGCAAAACATAGGAGCAAAAGGAGTCTTGACATTTTGGATTTGAAAGTGCTTTAGTTCAGTGCCTTCATTTGCTGATAAGTTAACTGGGGCATTGTGGTAGGCAAAATCATGGCCCCTCAAAGGTGCACATGTCCTAATCCTCAGAACCTATAAAATATTACCTTGCATGGCAAAAGGGACTTTGCAAATGTGGTTAAAGTTAAGGTCCTTGTGGTGGGAAGATTACCTTGGGTTATCCCAATGTGCTCATTCTAATCACACGAGTCCTTAACAACACAAGAGAAAGCAGAAGAGTAGATCAGAGAGATGCAGTGTGAGAAGAAAACCACCAGTGGTTGCTGGCTTTGAAGCTGAATGAAGGGAAACTTCAGCCAAAGAATTTAAGTCCTGTAGGAGTTGTGATTGGCTCTCCCTCACAGGCAGCAAGACAATAGGAACTTTGGTCCAACAAAAGCAAGGAACTAAATCTTGCCAACATTCTGAATGACCAAAGACACAAATTCTCCCCTAGAGCCTCCGGAAAGAAAAACAGCACTGCCTATACCTGATTGTAGCCCAATGAGACCCATGTTGGATTTCTGACCTATTTGTATTGTTTTAAGCTGATAAATTTGTGGCAATGTGTTCTAACAGCAACAGGAAATGAATATAGGCATAGAGAGGGAAAGAAACTTTGCTAATGTCACATATTTAATTTATAGCCCAGCTGGGAGCTGTACCCAGGACTTTTGACAACTTATTCTAGGTCTTCCCCACTGATCCCAACTTCAATTCCTCTCTGGAGGAATTCCTTCCCTTATCCTGGTGATCATTCCTCAAATGAATCTGAAGTTATCTTGCTTCTTTACTTGGTTTCATATTGCCTGTGTCACTGTCTAGACTGGAATCTCCATTAGGACAGGGAGTTTGTTTTTACCGCTTACTACTTTATACTTAGTTACCAGTACAATGCTGCATATGGAGTAGGACTCAGTAAAATATGCTGAATGAATGAAAAAAATGAATAAATGAGTGAGTGCATGAATTAAACTATATCAAAATTAATGACAACGGAGCTACCAAATGGAAAGAATTTCATAAACTGGTACTCAAATTTCTCATTTTATAAATGAGGAAATCTAGGACTGAGCAGATGACAGATCCAAATCTTAACACATCCAGAAGTGCTTAGGCCTTCTGACCACCTGTACAGCACATCTGTTTTTCATTTGATGTGTACCAAAATGTCACATTTTAAAAGCAGTGTGGAAGTAAATAGATGCTGTGCAACCGAAGGGTAGGAATTGGAACTGATACTACCTGGGTGTACATATTTCTGAAAATATTCAGAGGCACTACCTCTCCTGAAGTTGTTTGCCTTTTTTTTTTAAAGTATCTCATTTAAATTTCAAACAGATTAAGGTCTTTATTTTCTATTTTTTTATAATAATTTTTATTGTGTTATGTCACCATACAGTATATCCTTAGTTTTTGATGTAATGTTCCATGATTCATTATTTGCTTATAGCACCCAGTGCTCCATGCAATACATGCCCTCCTTAATACCCGTTACTGGCCTATCCCAGTCCCCCCCCGCCCCGAAGCCCTCAGTTTGTTTCCCAGAGTCCATAGCCTCTCATGGTTCATTCCCCCTTCTGTTTACCCCCTCCTTCATTCTTCCCTTCCTTCTTTTTAATCTTTCTTTCTATAATTAGCTCAGATAGACCACAGGCATCTCAAACAAGCACTTTCATTCATTTTTGAAAAAACATGATAAAGCTCTTTAGTAGGAACAGACTTGGAAGCTCTGTTCAGCATCCTGATTGTGCTGGTCTGTGTTAAAAGGAGTCATTGCCTGTCTGGGCTATAAGTTTGGTTTTTAAAATCTACTTCTAAGTGGCTCATTTGTTGTTCCTATTTCTTTTCTATTTTATGCACCCAGAGTCCAATATTTTAATTACTACCTCCATGTGTTGTAATCAAAACTTTTGTGTGTGTGTATGCTTTATGCTAGAAAAAAAATGTGGAATAAAGCAATTTCTTATGTCATCTACCAGCTTCATCAACAAGTATCTACTGAGAATTCTCCAGGGACAAGAGCAGAAATGCCAGCTTTGAGGGAACATGCAAGCTTAGATCAAGGGCATCTGTCTCTGCTGTGACTATCATGGACAGATGCTTGGAGGACTCTTTCTGAGAGGGTCACAGCAAAGCCACCAACTCTTGTGAAGCCAGACTACAGTCCAAATTGTGGTTTGCACTTCTGCATACTAGTGGTGCTACAAACTGAATGCTTGTGTCTCCCCAAAATTCAAGTGTTGAGACATAGTCCCCAGTATGATGGGATTTGGATGTAGGGCCTTTGGGAGGTGATTAGGTCATGACGGAGAACCCTGATGAATGGAATCAGTGTCCTTATAAAAGAGGCCCCAGAGAGCTCCCTTGCTCCTTCAGCCATGTGAGGACATAGCAATAAGACAGTCTGCAACCCAGAAGAGGGTCGTCACCAGAACCTTGACCACACTGGTACCCTGATCTTTTTTTTTTTTTTAAAGATTTTATTTATTTATTCAACAGAGATAGAGACAGCCAGCGAGAGAGGGAACACAAGCAGGGGGAGTGGGAGAGGAAGAAGCAGTCTCCCAGCGGAGGAGCCTGATATGGGGCTCGATCCCATAATGCCGGGATCACACCCTGAGCTGAAGGCAGATGCTTAACCGCTGTGCCACCCAGGCACCCCTGGTACCCTGATCTTTTACGTGCAGCCTCCAGAACTGGGAGAAATGAATTTATTTGTTTAGAAACCACACGATTTATGGTTCTGTTTTAGCAACCTGAACGGACTAAAACATTTGGGGTGTGATTTTCTGTTGAAACATTTTCTTTTGATTTACAAATCCTTCCTCACTCTTCCCACACTGGCTTCATCTCCTTTCTCTTTCCTGAAAAAAACAGCCCTTTCCCCATCAGGGCCAAGGATGAGAAAACCAGGACATTTTAAAATTGGAAAATAAACAGACCAGCAGGCTCAAGGGGGAAAAAAGGTAAAAACATCAATTTCTAGTCATGGGTGACTTGAGTCTTATTACGTTTCTCTTTCTTCTTGTCCTGTACTGCCATTTCACTTTCACCAGGCAGTGTCTTCTGTTGGGCCAGAAGGTCAAGTCAGATATGTCTTCTGGGCTGTCTGGAAACACAGCCCGTGCCCAGGCCGGTGGCTTTTATCAGCACAGCAGCTTCTGTCTGCTTCACTTCAGCCTCCTGCCTGCAATGAGGAAGCACAACGGGGCTCCCACGGGTGAGTGCCACAAATCAAATTGTCGTTCCTTTCATAAACCTGACCCAGGCAGTCACTCCCATGAGACAGCTGTTTTCCAGGAGAGCTTTTTCTATTCTGACAAAACCCATGAGGCAACTGTTTGCAAAGAGATTGAATCTAGCTCTCCCATCAGGATGAAAACTTTCAAAATTACACTCTAGGCAGTGCCAAGTCACAGGAGACCTGCACGGAGTCCAGTCTCATTTTGCTGCTCACCAGCTGGTCCACCTTGGGAAAAATATTTTAACTTCTCTGGGCCTTGTGGCTTTCCCATCTATAAAGTGAGAGTTGGTCTGTATCAGATATGACAACATGGAGGCCTGGGGTCTGAATTCAGTCTGTGTGTGTATTTTATTTGTTTATTTTTATTTATTTTTTTAAAGCAAGAATTTTAATGTCTTTAGTTGTGACGGTTGCCTACCAGTTTCTCACAGTCTCCCCCAGTCTGTCTTGGTTTAAACTGAGTTTAAACTCATTTACCTTATTTGGCCCCTGCTGGCATTTCATTTCATACCCCTGGACTAGATGACATTAAAGTTTATTCTTGGATGTCATAGTTTATGATTCCCTAATTCTAAGTCACATGAGATGGAACAAAATAGAAAGTGATGAATTAGACATTTCAAGTATGTGTTCAGCTAGACGCTAGATTCTAGAGAACTAATGATTGTTCCCATTTCACATGTCCTCCAATTTCCATGCATGGTACATATTTTCAGCAGCACCCTGGACTTTGGGAAGTGTGTTTAACTTGGTGCCTCATGAAAGAGAAGAACATGAGAGGTAGTGGCTGAGCAAGTCAAGGGAGTATGTGCAGCAGTTTTAGACTTACAGAAAGGAGAAACTCTGTGGTAGATAGCACAGTAGCCGTGATTCCCTTTATGCATTGCTTTCGTAAGGTGAATTTGCAGCTTCTCCCACTGAGGTAGAGTACATTTTTCCACCCCTTTAGCCTAGGCTGGCTTTTGACTTTCTTTGGGCAAGAGAATGTGGCAGAAGTGACCTTATGCCAATTCCAAGTCTAAGGCTTAAGGAGTCTGGCACACTCCATTGGTTGTCTCAGAGCCCTAATTAATACCTGATAGCTGTCAAATGAATGAGCCCTGGTTGACTATCTGGAAAATGAGAGACATGTGGCCTCATTGCCCACTTTACCCCAGCCAACAGCCTACCATCCTTGAAGCACAGTTGCCTATTGACCAGCAGTTGACTGCAATGGCATGAATGAGCCCCCCTAGGGAACAGAAGAACCTCCTCCAGCTGATCCTAGTCCAAATAGCTGAGCCAAAGTTCATAAGCTAAAGAAATGGTGGTTGTGCTGAGCACTGTTTTGGGGGTGGTTTGTTACGCAGCAGCACCTGGTACAGATTCATGTGCTCAATTCATTTCAACAAACTCAACAAGTAGCATGTGAGAATACAGATAAGTAAGATACTCTCTCTGTCTCAGGAATGTACAGTTTAGCTGAGAAACAAGAAAACTAGATAGATATTTACTGGGAAAATGAGATATGGCAGGTGTCATAATGAAGGCACAAAGCTTTGGAGTTTGGATTGGAAAATACTTAGTCAAAAAGGCACCATTTGAAGTGGATATTAGATCATGTGTAGGATTTATACAGGTGAAGATGAGAGATGGGTTTGTTATTTAGGGGGACAGTTAGGTGGATAATAACAATAACACAGATGCAGAAACAAGAAGCAAGAGCAGTTTCAACAAGCATTTACTGCACTCCCATTTTCCTCTTTGTGAAAACACAAAGACATATATGATAAATGCCTTGTGATCCAATTGGAAAGACAAGACACAACTACATGAAAAAAATGATAAAGTAAAACATGAGGCTTCTCCCCAAGCCATCACAGAGGTGGGTAGCTGTAACAGCAGATGAGGTTGTGAGGCTCAGGTTGTCTAGCCTGAGAACAATGTGACCGTTGGGAAGATTATCTGCAAGGCAATCCCAGCCTAACTCATTTTTATGGGTGACTAGACTCTTGCTTTCCATGATATTTCCCTTTGCACACATACACATTTTCTGGTGATACTTCAGAAAAATATTTCTCAGATTTCTGTAGCAGAAAGTGATGATGATAAAAGGTTTTTCTTGGGACATTTTATGATTGTTGGCAAGAAATGTGCTGTTGATCTGGGCTTGAAGAACTTATTGAATGGCGGTGAGGGAGAGTTTTATGGGGGATAGTCTGTCTACCATTTTCATCTCCATGTTCCTGGAAGTTAGCAGATGAATTGGCCTCTCGGCTAAGCATGCCTTAGGAATAATTTATCCTCCTCTAGGCAATAACGAGGTTTGCAAGTTCCAATATGTTAAACAGAATTGTACAGAAACTATGGACTGTGGGTGATTATGATGTGTCAGTATAGTTTCAAATTATAAAATATGTATACTTATTTTTTGTCTGTATATGGAGAGGATGAGGAAATAATTTAAAATCCCATGCATAATAAGACATATTATTGCATGATTAATAATAATTAAAAAAAGCGTGAGTTAAATGACAACACAAAAGTAGCCACTTCCTCTATTAGGACCATGAGACACCCCAGAAATAGGGTTCAATATTTTTCAGAGGGTTTTCCACTGGTTCTCAGTCCTGTAAGATGCTGCATGGTCCACTACACTTTGGAAAGGCTATGTGCTGTAAATTGCTTGTGAAGATTAATTCTTTGTTTTAATGTATAAATGTTCTTGAGATGTTCCTGCTTTAAAAAGATCAATGTTAACAGTGTTTCTTGAGGAACAACTAAAACATCTGGGCAAATTGCGATCTACTCTGATATATTCCCTTGTCAGAAGGAAACAGTGGCTAAGTGATTTACTTAAAATCTCAACCCAGTTAGTGCTACAGAAGAGTTAGGACTCAGATCTCACCAAGAGATTCTTGGTCAGGGGTATTCTTTCTCAGACCTCTCTTTGCCTCACACATGGTATCAGAGACCCTGTCCGTAAACATCAGGACAATACATACAGTGAGTCCACAAGGAGGAGTACACCAAAGCGTGCACCATGGGGATGTTCCCTGATGGTGTTGTGTTGGGTATTGAGTGACAGTGGGGATTTGGGTAGGCCAAATGAAGCAGAGGATATTCCAGAGAATGCATAGAACATTCCAAATAGGACTCACTCTCACTGCTGCATCCCACCTTCTCTTTTTTTTTTTTAAATTTTTATTTCAATAGATTTTTTTAAAAGGGGATTTAGATTCATAGCAAAATTAAGCATAAGGTACAGAGATTTCCTTTATAACCCCTTCCCCCACATATGCATAGCTTCCCCCACCATCAATATCCAGCATCACAGTGGTACATTAGTTACAACTGATGAAACTATACTGACACATCATAATCACCCACAGTCCATAGTTTACCTTAGGGTTTACTCTTGGTGTTGTACATTCTTTGGGTTTAGACAAATTTATGGTGACCTGTATCCACCATTATAGTATCATACAGAATGCATCCCTCTTTATATTTGCTATAACAGATAAAATCAAAATATAACAGCAAAGTACTTCCACTCTGTACAAATAAAGCAAAATCCAATTAGGCAAAAGAACCAAATTGCCTCAGGAATGCAGTTTTATAAATCATTTGCATTTAGTTTTTTTTTTTTAACAGTGCATTCATGCTGTGATATTATGAATTGTATCCAGTAATATAATAGGATAGGGTTACCCCCTCTCTGTTCCCTCTTATTCTTGAGTATGTTATCAGTAATTGTTTCTGTCCTCTGCTTATGACTTTGCTTTTAGAGTATACTAATTCAGCTAAGATTGAGGAATAAGCCAGAAGCTATTTAGGAAATTGTGAGGGCAGGGTAGTGAAGAGAGATTTGCTTACAGGTATTAATTACGCAATGTTGTGAAGATGCAGTGCGGGGGTCATGTAGATTAGAAGTACACGGATTGCACAGAATGTCAGGATAGAGTGATTAGATGTTTGCACAAATGATGGGCGTTCCTCAGGCCAGAATTCCGGTACACCTAATGTGTCCTCAGTCTCCAGCTTGGCAGGTAGGCCTTTTGTTACTGCTTGAGTCTTCCCACAAAGCAAGGAGAGCTCACTTAGGAATGAAAAGGAAAAAAGAAGAAATGAAGGGAAGAAAAGTTTAGTGTAAAATATGGTCTTAGGTTTGAGAGCAAGGTGCCTTCAGATTTTTTTCAGAGTGTTTTGAATATGGTTTTTTGCTCCTTCATTTATTCCCAACAATTGAACATGATTTTAGTGCTGGGTTGATTACTCAAGAAGGAGGGATTTTTCCTTCTCAGACAGGCATAATGCAGAACTTTTCAGAGATCTTCTCTCTCCATGATACCTTTCCATTTTTCTCTGCCTTCAGGTTCAAGAGCTGTAGCTTGCTCTTTCTTGGACTCCCTTTCCTGTGATTTGAAGGATGCACATTTTTAGAGGAAATATTATCTTCCTTTCTCATTTAAATCTGTCAGGCCAGCTTCCAGAGCTCTACGTACCTGTGGAAGAGACACATGGGTGTAGCAGGTGTAAACGATGTTCTTTTGTGGCCAGTATCCCACCTCTACTAATTTTACATGTGATAATGAAAAACAGATGTTCTCAAGGGCCTCTTAAACTTTGGTTCCATGTTTTGAAGCCTTGAATTAGCTTCCAGAACTTTGTTAGTCTAAATTTTACAACTGGCATCGACTTAGACATGGCTGTGTATTTCTTGACCAGACTTCTTGCCTGTAAAAACACCTGCTGCTCTCTCTCCTGGTCTGCTTCTCCTCCACCTCATCCAAAAAATCAGACTGCTTCTTGCTTCTGGGCAGAACAGAAGCATAAGTGAACTGCAGAGGTGGGTTGGTGTTCAACCTCCACTCAGCATATCTCTGGCTGACTGATTTACCGAGATTCTGCTCACAATGGCTGTCCTGGGGCTTATAAAGACTTTTAAGGGAGGGAATTATAGAGGAGGAATGGCCCAGACATTTCCATGCGAATTTCTCTGTACTTCAGGGAGGGCCTGAGTTTCACACCATGCCAGGATCAGCTAGCTGTGGGTGGCAGCTTTCTCGATTATGGAGTGTAGGGTTTCCCAGGCAAAGCTGGAGGGGTTGGGTGGGGATAGTTTGGCAGAGAGGTTATACAGCACTGGAGGAGGCCCTTAAGCAATAGAAAACATAATGGCTGTCCTCTAAGAGCAAAGAGTCAATTCTAGATAAGCAGTTAGGACACAAGGGTGGTAAGGGTGGGGGCAGTGATGACAAGTCATTAGAATGGAATAGGATAAATAAGTGTCATGGGAACAATTGTGAAAGAATTTAGAGAGGAAAAATAATTTCTTTCCAGAAGATTCTGGAAAAGTTTAAGAGGAAAGGTAGGATAGGATTTGGAATTTGAAAGAACCAGTATTACATCAACTTAAAAACTATAAAAACAGTTTCTAATGTAAAAATCACCCAATAAAATGAAACCATGACCTTATCATGGAACCACAGTAACTACTTTTATTTTCCTTTCAGTGCATTTCAAAGATATAATAGTGTGCTAACAATTATGTATTGTGCTTTTTTCATTTTCCTTATGTACATGTTTTCCTTATGCACATGTACATTTTCCTTATGTACATGTTTGGAAAATATTTTTTAGATATGCTAGGTGTTTCAAAAATAGCAATGCCCAATAGAATGATCAAATTGTTGTCCTACTTTAGTTTCTGTGACTTTCCCATTTTTAGCACTGAAATTCCTACATCCTACCAGCCCCCTTCCCTACCTGCCCAGCTTGGTATAACGGAGCTGTTGGTCATCCTAGTAAAAGACGTTGGCCTAGGGGAGCCTGGGGGCTTAGTTCATTAAAAGTCCCACTCTTTTTTCTTTTCCCTATTTGCATATATTTTTTAAATAATTTTTTATTATGTTATGTTAGTCACCATACAGTATATCCTTAGTTTTTGATGTAATGTTCCATGATTCATTATTTGCAGATAACACCCAGTGTACCGTGCAGTATGTGCCCTCCTTAATACCAATCCCCTGCCTATCCCAATCACCCACCCCCTCCCCTCTGAAGCCCTCAGTGTGTTTCCCAGAGTCCATAGTCTCTCATGGTTCATTCCCCCTTCTGTTTACCCCCCCTTCATTCTTCCCTTCCTTTTCCTACCGATCTTCCTGCTGTTTCTTATGTTCCATAAATGAGTGTGAAACCATATGATAATTGTCTTTCTCTGCTTGACTTATTTCACTTAGCATAATCTCCTCCAGCCCCGTCCATGTTGCTGCAAATGTTGGGTAATAGTTCTTTCTGATGGCTGAGTAATATCCCATTGTATATATGGACCACATCTTCTTAATCCAGTCATCTGTTGAAGGGCATCTTGGCTCCTTCCACAATTTAGCTACTGTGGACAATGCTACTATGAACATTGGGGTGCCTATGGCCCTTCTCTTCACTATGTCTGTATCTTTGGGGTAAATACCCAGTAGTGCAATTGCTGAATCCTAGGGTAGCTCAATTTTTAACTTTTTAAGGGACCTCCACACTTATTTCCAAAGTGGCCGTACCAACTTGCATTCCCACCAACAGTGTAAGAGGGATTCCCTTTCTTCACATCCTCTCCAACATTTGTTGTGTCTTGCCTTGTCCATTTTTGCCATTCTAACTGGTGTAAGGTGGTATCTCAATGTGGTTTTGATTTGAATTTCCCTGATGGCTAATGATTTTGAACATTTTTTCATGTGTCTGTTAGCCACTTGTATGTCTTTATTGGAAAAGCGTCTGTTCATATCTTCTGCCCGTTTTTTGATTTGATTATTTGTTTCTTGTGTTGTTTGAGAAGTTCTTTATAGATCTTGGATACCAGTCTTTTATCTGTAGTGTCATTTGCAAATATCTTCTCCCATTCCGTGGGCTGCCTCTTTGTTTTTTTTTTTTTACTGTTTCCTTGGCCGTGCAGAAGCTTTTTATCTTGATGAGGTCCCAGAAGTTCATTTTTTCTTTTGTTTCTCCTGCCTTTGGAGATGTGTCATGAAAAAAGCTGCTGTGGCTGATGTCAAAGAGGTTGCAGCCTATGTTCTCCTCTATGATTTTGATGGATTCCTGTCTCACATCTAGGTCTTTCAACCATTTGAAGTTTATCTTTGTGTATGGTGTAAGAGAGTGGTCAAGTTTCATTCTTTTGCATGTAGCTGTCCAATTTTCCCAGCACCACTTATTGAAGAGACTGTCTTTTTTCCACCGGATGTTTTTTCCTGCTTTATCANCTTTTATCCCTTTTTGTTGTCTGATTGCTGTTGCAGGGACTTCTATTACTATGTTCAATAATAATGGCGAGAGTGGGCATACTTGTCGTGTCCCTGATCTTAAGGGAAAGGCTTTCAGCTTTTCCCCATTGAGAATGATATTTGCTGTAGGCTTTTCATAGATGGTTTTTATGAAATTGAGGAATGTACCCTCTATCCCTACAATCTGAAGGGTTTTAATCAGGAAAGGATGCTGTATTTTGTCAAATGCTTTTTCTGCATCAATTGAGAGCATCATATGGTTCTTGACTCTTTTCTTGTTGATATGATCTATCACACTGATCTATTTGCCAATGTTGAACCATCCTTGCATCCCAGGGATGAATCCCGCTTGGACATGATGGATAATCCTTTTAATGTACTGTTGGATCCTATTAACTAGGATCTTGTTGAGAATTTTGGCATCCATATTCATCAGGAATATTGGTCTGTAATTCTCCTTTTTGATGGGGTCTTTGCCTGGTTTGGCGATCAAGATAATACTGGCCTCATAGAATGAGTTTGGTAGTTTTCCTTCTGTTTCTGTTTTTTGAAACAGCTTCAGGAGAATAGGTATTATTTCTTCTTTGAATGTTTGGTAGAATTCCCCAGGGAATCCGTCAGGCCCTGGACTCTTGTTTTTGGGGAGGTTTTTGATCACTGCTTCAATCTCTTCATAATTAACGGTCTGTTTAAATAATCAATTTCTTCCTGTTTCAGTCTTGGTAGTTTATAGGTTTCCAGGAAGGCATCCATTTCTTCCAGATTGTTTAATTTATTGGCATAAAGTTGTTGATAAAAGTTTCTAATGATCCTTCCTATTTCATTGGTGTTGGTCGTGATTGCTCCCCTTTCATTCATAATTTTATTAATTTGGGTCCTTTCTCTATTCTTTTGAATAAGTCTGGCCAGTGACTTATCGATCTTATTTATTCTTTCAAAGAACCAGCTTCTAGTTCTGTTAATCTGCTCTATTGTGCTCCTGGTTTCTAATTTATTGATCTCTGCTCTAATCTTTATCACCTGCCTTCTCGTGCATGGGTTAGGCCTGTTCTTCTGTTCCAGCTCCAGCTTCTTGAGGTGAGAATATAAAAACTGCATTTTAGATTTTTCTATTCTTTTGAGTGAGGCTTGGATGGCTATGTATTCCCCCTTAGGACTGCCTTTGCAGTGTCCCATAGGTTTTGGACTGATGTGTTTTCATTCTCATTGGTCTCCAAAAATTGCTTTATCTGATTTTTTAACTTCCTGGTTTACCCAATCATTCTTGAGCAGGATGGTTCCTAGTTTCGAAGTGTTTGAGTTTCTTCCAAATTTTTCCCTGTGATTGAGTTCCAATTTCAAAGCATTGTGGTCTGAGAATATGCAGGGAATAATCTCAGTCTTTTGGTATTGGTTCAGACCTGTTTTGTGACCCAGTATATGGTCTATTCTGGAGAAAGTTCTGTGTGCATGTGAAAAGAATGAGTATTCTGTTGTTCTGGGGTGTAGTGTTCTGTATATATTTATGAGGTCCATCTGGTCCAGTATGTCATTCAAAGCTCTTGTTTCTTTGTTGATTTCCTGCTTAGGTGATCTGTCTATTGCTGAGAGTGGAGTGTTGAGGTCCCCTACTATTAACGTCTTATTATCTATATGTCTCTTTATTCTGGTTAAGAGTTGGCTTGTGTATCTAGCTGCTCCCCTGTTGGGGCATAGATATTTATAATTGTCATATCCACTTGTTGGATACATCCTTTAAGAATAAGATCATGTCCTTTTGTATTTCTAACTACAGTCATTAGTTTAAAATCTAATCTGTCTGATATGAGAATGGCTACCCCAGCTTTCTTTTGAGGTCCATTGGCATGAAAAATGGTTTTCCATCCCTTTACTTTCAGTCTGGATGTATCTTTAGGTTCAAAATGAGTCTCTTGTAGACAGCAAATGGATGGATCATGTCTTTTTATCCAATCTGCAACCCTGTGGTGTTTTATCGGAGCATTTAGCCATTGACATTGAGAGTGATTATTGAGAGATATGATTTTAATGATGTCATGTTGCCGGTGAAGTCTTTGTTTCTATAGATTGTAAATTTCTGTTCTGTATCACTCTTGGGGCCTTTTTACTTTTATAGAACCCCCCTTAATAGCTCATGTAGGCTGGTTTGGTGGTCACGAATTCCTTCAGTATCTGCCGATCTTGGAAGGTCCTTATCTCTCCATCTATTCTGAATGACAGCCTTGCTGGATAAAGGATCCTTGGCTGCATCTTCTCAGATGGAGCTTTGAAAATATTATTCTGATAGTCTTCCCTCTGTACATAAGTATTTTCTTCCCCCTGGCTGCTTTCAATATTGCATCCTTCCATCTAATATTTGCAAATTGCACTAAGATGTGACATGGTGTAGGTGTGTTCTCATTGATCTTGGGAGGGGTCCTCTCTGCCTCTTGGACAGGAATGCTTCTTTCGTTTGCCAGATTAGGGAAGTTCTCAGCTACAATTAGTTCAAACATCTCTTCTAGACCTCTCTCTTTCTCTACCCCCTTGGGGATGCTGATGATTCTGACATTGGAACCTCTCATTGGGTCAGTAATCTCCCATAATCTACATTCTTGAGATTGGATCTTTTTGAGCCAAGTTTCCATTTTGACTTTTCTCTTCTACCATCCCATCCTCCAATTCACTAATTCATTCTTCTGCCTCATTTACCCTGGCCATCAGAGCATCTAGTTTTGGCTATATTTGATTCATAGCATTTTTAATTTCTGCCCGATTTGCTCTCATTTCCGCCCTTAGAGATTCTATATTCTCGTTAATATTTTTGTTTAATATTTTTTCAAGCATACACATCATCTTGACCATTGTTACTCTAAACTTCATTTCTGACAATTTGGTTCTATCCATATCCATCGGTTCTGCAACAGAGGCCACAGACTCTGTACCTTTTCTTTGTTGGGGGGGATTTCTCCTCCTCGTCATTCTGATGAGGAAAGGTTGCAGGATGCACAGAGCCGAAATTATTGACCAGGACCCAGGGAGTGTGCAATTGTTTTATAGGGACCTTAGGGATGTGGGCTTCTTGATTTTTCAGCCTGCCTATTGGGGGAGGGGCCTGCTGCACTGATACTCAGGCAACCCTGTTTGGGTAGAGTTGCCCCATCCCCTGCGAGGGGGGATGGGGATGGGCACAACGTGAACTGGTATTTTTGGGCTTTTGTTCTCTGGTGGCTTTCCCTGGTGGTTTTCTGTACTTCTTGTGAGAGTCAGAGCAGCAGTGGATGTATCCTAGCCTCTGTCTCAGAACAGAGAGATTGCAGTCCACTCTCCACTGAGCTCTTCTGGCTACTTTAACTCTCTTTCTGTTGGTGCTGCTAAAAACCCCGCAGTGTCCCGGTATGTGTGCCCCACAGCCACTCTCCCAGCCCTCGCTTCCAGGGCCAGCAGGTCTCTGTCCTTTGTGCTTCTAACACCACCAGCCGCCCCCAGTTCCTGTGCACGCTCCCGACCTCCCTGTTTCAGTGTGGTTCGAGCACACTCGGAGCTCCGGTTTTCAGTCTGGACATGCGGGCTCCGGAGCTCCCGGTTTCAGTCCGATCCCAGTGAGTTCTCCGGAGCTCCAGTTGTCAGGTCGCGCGAGCACTCCCGAGTACCCGGGTTCAGTCTAGTCAGAGTGTCTGCTCTGGAGCTCCGGTTTTCAATCTGGTCTCATGCACGTTCCCAGGCTCATGGTCTCAGTCTGCTATCTCGCAGGTGCCGGTCCACAAGTCCAGCCCACTCCCCAGTGCAGGAGGCCACTGCTTCCCGGCGCCTGAGCTCGGTGGCTCCCTCCCCCTGCCGTTTATCTTCAGTATCTGTGCGCGTATTCATGGCTCCCTGCTTCGTACCTCAATACTCAGCGCTGGAGATGTTCATTTGTAGAGATCCAGATGTATCTTCCTGCGTCTCAGGCTGATTTCGTGGTGTTCAGGATGGTCTGGTAGATATCCAACTTGACTCAGGGGACCAGCTGAGAAAGGGGTTCCCTACTCCTCCGCCATCTTTTTCCAAAAGTCCCACTCTTGATTTTGGCTCAAGTCAGAATCTCACGGTTGTGGGATTGAGCCCCATGACAGGCTCTGCCCTCAATGTGGAGTAAGCTTGAGATTCTCTCTCCCTTTGCCTCTTCCCCTCCCCCTGCTCTCTCTCTCTCCCAAATAAATAAATTAATAATAATTTAAAAAAGACCCTGGACTCAAGGAGATTACAATATGCTGGAGACAAGACTGTGAACATATAATTTTATGTGCACTGAGTGTTATGAGGGAAGTGTAAGAACTGTTATAATGACTGGCCAGGGGGAGGAATCCTGGAGGTACTTACATTTCTTGAAGTCCAGAAAAGAGTTAGTTAGGGGGAAAACCCCCCTAAATACACTGCACCTGGAAGCACACCCACTGTGGGAAGTTAACTTACATTTCCAAAGTTGCTTTTGACCCTAGAATCAAAATTCTACAAGAATATGGGGTTGACCATATAGGGGAGGTCTGTCTACATGACTCAGTAGTAGAACTGCATATCACTTTTATTTTTCTGAAATGATAAGGTTTGTTTATTTGTTTTTTATATTGGTAACATGTTTTACAATTTTTCGATTATAGAACTTCAGATAGAACATTAACTAATTGGTAACAATTTATGTAGATGATTTCATAAATTTCTGACTCATTTTCTCATGTTTTTGACAATTAAGCATGTTTATTTCCTCTCTGAAAAATTTGAGACACATGACCTCTACCTTCCCTTTGCCTTAGGGTGATAGTCTTAAATTTATGGATGTGCCTTCCAACCTTAAAGTGACTGTATGAAAACAGACTGGTGGAAGGCACTGTATCTCCACAGTCCTGGGTACATACTGCCCACATCTTTTCCCTTTTTTTATATTCCATGTGGACCACCCCCCATTTCTATTGATGTGCTCTTTCTTCAGATATGCTAATACCATCGATTAAGCTACTGCTTTCTTTTGTAGTTAAACTTTGATTAGGTGTTCACTGTCCTTTTCTTTTTTTTCTTACTTTTAAAAATTGAATTATAATTGATATATAATATTACTTTAGTTTCAGGTATATAATGTATTGATTTGATATTTTTATATATTACAAAATGATCACTCGATAGGTCTAGTTATCTTTTGTCACTGTACAAAATTATTGCAATACTATTGACTATATTCCCTGTGTTGTACATCTCCGTGACTTATTCATTTTATAACTAGAAGTTTGTATCTCTTAACCCCTTCCACTTGTTTCTCCAGTACCCCCAATAGCTTCCCCTCCCACGAGTTTGTTTTCTGTACCTATGAGTCTGTTTCTGTTTTACTTTGTTTGTTTTGTTTTTGAGATCCCACATATAAGTGAAATCGCAGTATGTCTTTCTCTGTTTGACTTATTTCACTTAGTATAACACCTTCAAGGTCCATCACGTTGCAAATCACAAGATTTCATTATTTTTAATGCCTAAATAGTATTCGTGTGTGTGTGTGTGTGTGTGTGTGTGTGTGTGTATCAAATCTTTTTAATCCATTCATACCAGTGCTTTTCATTTTGCCTTTGGCTTGGGAAATACTCTACAAGGAGAGTTGCTTTCTGAAGCAGTTGAAAATCAGCCAGTAGGATTTTACTGGTGATACTCTCAGGGATTATGGGGGTATTCACAGGTTGCTCTGTTTTAAAAATATTTCTCTGTTGACATTCTCACCCCACCCTATCCCATGCTTTGCTCCAAAAGGGGGATTTTATGTGCCTCCTTTGACTTCCAAATAAGGTGGAAACCCCTGAATGGGAATAATGGGATCAGCTTCCTTGGGAAGATTAGAAGTAGAAGTCATCCTTGTCCCCAAGAAACTTGACATTCAGAAGCTCTCATGATGCATTGTTCATTTCCAAATGAAAAATAGAAAGAAAAAAAGAGATTTTAGTTCAGGGAAGAGAGAAATTTTTGTGTAGTTCAGAAACATTTAATGGAGGAAGAGACTTGATCTGTGTTTTGAAAACTAGGGAGAGTTGAGCTTCCAGTTGAAACAGCTATTTCCCTTATTACTGTATTATCATAAGTAATGGTGAGGTGCAGTGGCATTTTCCTTTGCAAATGTGTTTCATACAATACTTGGGGCTTCACATCAAGCCCACTGACCCATAAAAGAGGCCTTAAGAATGTTCTTCAAATAAGTAACTCCTTACCTGGAACAGGTTAGGATTAGGAAGCTGGGGTGAAAGGTTTGCTTCATTTCTGTCCAAGTTTATGAGTCTGTGCCCAGCCATTCACACAGCCGCCGCTTCTAAGAAAATGATGATATATACCGTCCTCTCAAGCAGAGCAGTGACCAGGCATAGGGCTGTAGCAGGAAGCTGGGGAACAAGGAAGAAGGACTTCATAATAGAGAATACCTAATCAGATTTCAGATCTCCCTGCAAATATCCAGTCAGGCACAAATATGGCTTTACTACTATATAAAATAATAAATCATAAAGAAAAATGTGCTAAATTTTTTTCCAAATTAAAGTTTCATTGACGCCTATGGCTTCTGAAGAATAAAGTACAGCTAAGACAGACATGTATTTTGTGAAGGCTTAAAATAAAATTTCATCTGAGCAAAAAAATAATAATAAAAAATGCAAGTTTAATGTCTAACATGACATACTGTATGTAATTAAACTCAACTTTATCAGCTCTAGCATTCATTAATGGATTCTAAGCCTGAGGAGCTATGAAGTTCTTTAAGAGGCAATCAATAATCCATTACAATTGTGACATAAACTCTGAACCTAATTACCAGCAACAGAAGAGTTGTGGCCCGTTTAATAAGATAGGAGTATTATTAGAGGTGAGCAAAAGTATGTGGGGGTTAATCGACATTGGCTTGTATTTCACCAAACCTATACCTTAATTTTTCCTTTATAATACCATCTAGGAAAAATGTTAATTAGAACTGTTCATTAGACCTTCCTGTTCTTTCTAACCTTGAACTCCAGGTTTGTTCTTTCTGAAAACTTTGCTTTTCAAGTGCTTTGAAGAGTGGATCATTTAATTTTATGGTATTTTACAAGATTTCCACTGAACATTTCTCATTTTCAGCAGCCTTGTGAATTGCCTTCACCATTCTTTCTCTTAATGCCCTTTAATTTACTCTGATGGAACCCCACTCCCCCACAGGCATTTTCACTTGGATCTTTGAGTGTCATTGTCGTGAACACTCTATATTGAATTTTCTATGTGCCTCCTCTGCCAGAAAAAATTTGAAAGAACCAAATTTTGTATGTGCTACTACCCTATGTTACTGATGTCACCTACTTTCATACTTTGTGTTCCTCAGAGCAAATCCTGAGACAGAATTTGATATAAGCAGTTTATTGGGGGTGTAAAGAGAAACCCAATAGGGATTGGGGAAATACAGTAAAGGGAAGGCAGACAATGAAGAAGGATATTCATCAAGCCTGATTTACTATGGCCACTGGATTTTAATCCTGTTGGGGAAATTGGAGGCCAGGGAAGAATACATACCCCAGAGTTTTGCTCCCCAGCAGGCCAAGGAACTGGGTAATTATACACCAACTCTGATCAGACATTGTTTGGGGACTATTCCAAGAGTGCATTAATTTCCTGGTATGTCACTTGGATGGCAGAGTGCTCAAGAGGTAGGAAAATGCCCACAGTGTTGGGATTTGGAAGTCAGGCAGTATGCACTGACATGGTAAAGGCAGGGGATGTGAAGAAGTTACCCAAAGTTTCTGCTTCTACCATTGGTGATCTTCTTTCCACACCTGCCTAAGAACAATTGACCCTTGAACAATGTGGAGGTTAGGGATGCTGACCCCTGTGCAGTTGAAAATCTGTGTATAATTTTTGACTGCCCCAAAACTTAACTACCACTTGCCTGCTGTTTACCAGAAGTTTAAAGGATGGCATAAACAGTTGATTAGCATATATTTTGTACATTATATATATATTTCATGCTATAGTCTTACAATAAAATAAGCTAGACAAAAGAAAATGCTATTAATAAAATCATAAAGAAGAGAAAATGCATTTACAGTACTGTACTGTATTTATTGAAAACAATCCACATATAAGTGGATTTTCACACTTCAAAACCTTATTGTTCAAGGGTCAACTGTATTAGAGGTCTGTAGGGCCTTGACCAGAATCTGACATTCCTAGCAATGTTTGTTGTCCTGGTAGACATTTTAGATTTATAGTAGATATTGGTAGCTGGAGAAATGGGTTTGGGAGATAGCTATAGAAAAAGAACGGGAATGATCTTGGCAGGAGAGGAAGCTAAACGTCTTCAGATGGAAAGAGGAGGGGAGAAGAAACTTAATGACTGTCCCTCAGGATTTTATAGACAGTTACCACCAGGGACAGAAAGAAATCACGCAATAAGATCATTTGTTAACTCCTGATAGTTCCCAAAGGGTCAAAATCAAGTAACAGCTTACGATCAAACTGTGGGTGTGCAAGATCCTACATGTGTGCACACATGAACATGCGTGTGTGAGCCAGAGGGTATGTAATACATGCTCGTAGGCTGAGAGATGGACTTGAAGGACTGCGAATCAGAGATACTTGTTTTGTTTAGGGTTTGTGTTAGACTGAACACTCTAACGCAACCCACAGTTCCGCAGCCTTTCTTTTGTCTTAAAACACTGTTCTTCAGGTGTGTTTTTCAAACCATGACCTGTTGCTAAAGGCCAAACGACTCCAAGTAAGTAGCATTATTTTAATGAAGAAGTAGAAGGACTTCTTAAGAAATTCAGCTGGTTTTCTTGAACAGAACCCATGAGGTTTTTCTGTGATTGTGATTTTCTCTTCGAGTGTGTTATTTTGGGGAGCAAAATCAGCATGTGTGAGGCTAAACTCCCAGACTGAGTAAACGTAAGGAAAATCAGACTTAGCTCTTCAGCATAGATTGTTCAGTTGTCTCTCTTTGGGACTGTTCATGTGCTTATGGTGGCAAACCCTGCAATTATGTTTGCTTACCTATGTAATCTAGATATGGACAAGTGTAGATTACCTTGTGCATATGCATGCAAATGGAATCCCATAGAACATTTTAGAATTTGCAAGTTTCCTTTGTTTTGATTGAGCTTTCATTGAAAGCATTTTTTTCCATTCATTTTCTATTTCTCAAGGACCATTAGTATATCTTGAAATGATTTTCTGTGCAATAGTCCTGTGGATGCTAATTAGAAAATCATCAGCCTTTGTAGTCTTTTGGAATCTCTTAGGAAATTAACATAATTGGCTATTTCTTGCCTTCTGAAGTTTCATATACTTGATGAAGGACACGTTCATCTTGCATTGATCTTTCCTCAATTCCACATCCCCGTTTTTTGTACCTAATGGGTGTTCAATAAATCCCTGTTGAAATAAATGTATCTTCTAAACCTTTCAAAGTCAATCCTTCAGTCTTTTGTTCAGTTAATACTATGGAATTTTTCAAAACAGTAAAGCTGTTTGTTCACCAGTCCCTTTCAGCAACAATGACCTATGGGTCCCACTGCAGGCTCAGCTCACTCAATCCCTGTAAGAGTGAGCACTATGATATTAGCCCAATCCAAGAGTAGGCTTTGGAATTAGACTTGTTGCTTTGAATTTGGAATCGGTTTCACCTGAGGGTACAGGTCCACTAAGCCTTAGCATGCTCTTCCTGTGGTGGCCTAGGATGTATGGCTGTAACTTTGCTTTGATTTCCTTCCCTAAGCATTCAGTTTACTGGGACTGCAACTTGTTCAGGATCCAACCTACTCAGCCAGGCTTTGATATTTTGCTTAAATCATGCTCTCTCTACTCCCAGGAGCTAAATCATACACAAATAACTCAAGACCACTGTATGTCTCTTATGAATAGAGTTTGCATCCAAAACAATTTTTTTCACTGTGCACTTGACTGAAGGAATTTGATGCCACTTAGACAAACGACATTGTATCATACTGATTAAATAGTTACCTCAGTTTTCTATTTTCCTTAATCATTCAAACAGCTACACATCTAATTTTTTATTCACTGATTCTCTTACCCTTCTGTGAAGACTACTTTGCCCAGGCACAATTTCAGAAGACATTCTATGTTTTGGACCTGTACTTTGAATTGTCAGCTCCTCTCTCTAGAGCCAGTTCTACACCTTGTCAGGTGTGAAAATCCCTTGATTTTCACCCATACCCAGCTTCTCCTCCTCAGCAGCCCAGTTATAGAAGTCCCTACTTATCTTGTAACCAAGCCTACTCAAATTTAACAAAAGCTCATCTCAGTTTGGTCTTTATGTATTCCTTTTACTCTTGCCAAGCACATCCTATTGTTTCTTTAATATGGCAGTTAAGGTTAAGAATTGAGTTTTGTATCCTGAAAGGAAGAATAAAATAATATAAGTTAGTTAATTGGACACATATTTATTGTGTACCTACTATGTGTCAGACACAGTGGGATGCTGTGAACAAGGCAGATAAGACCTCTACTCTCAGGAAGTTTATGACCTAGTAAGGAAAGCATTCATGTAACTAGGACCATTGATCCCTCATTATTCCCAGATTCCATATTTGCAAATTCATCTACTCACTAAAGCATATTTGTAACCCCCCAGATCAATACTCACAGCATTTTCAGGGTCATTTGCAAACATGCATAGAGCAACAAAGAATTTGAGTTGCCCAGCCCCCATGTTCCCCGCCTAGGTTAAGTAAAACTTAACTTTCTTGTTTCAGTTTGCATACTGTGAGAAAAGTATCCTTTTCATGGTGGATTTAGTACTATTTTTTTTTTTACATTTTTTTGGTGAGTTTTCTGTTTAAAATGTCCCCAAGCTTAGTGCTAACGTGCTGTCTAGTGTTTCTAAGCGCAAGAATGCTGAAGTGCCTTAATATATTAGATAAGCTTCCTGCCATCATGATTATGCTGCCATTGACCCTGACTTCAGGGCTAATGAATCAACAGTATACACTAAATGAGGTATCTTTAAACAGACACACCATAAAACAAGGTTATGTATTGAGCAGTTGATGAAAATGTACTGACCAGAGACTTGCAGGAACCTGACCAGAGACTTGTAGGAACCTAGCCCTGTATTTACCCGTGGGAGCCACACTTTGGTATTTGCTAATTTAGTGTTCATGGTGACTTTATAGAACGTAAGTACTGTCAATGACCAGAATCAACTATAATTTAGTGAAAAATTCTTTAATTATGTTATGATTGGTACTACAAATTAATGGCACTCCATACTGTGAGAGTGTCTAATAGTGACTTAACTTCATATAAATGGTTAGAAAAAAACTTCCCCGAGAAAATGATGTTTTAGCTGTGACATGAAAGTGATGTAGGGATTAGCTGAGTCAAGAGTGGGAGGAAGGGCACTTCAGATAAATACAACAGCATGGGGATGGCCCTGATAGAGGAAAGACTGTGATTTATTTGGGAAGTACAATAGGCCACTGTAAGAAAACGATTGTGTGTGGAGGTGGGGGCAGTTCATGTAGGACCTCATTGGCTAGGTTAAAGATTTGAACTCAATAGCAGTGAAAAGATGGGAGGACTGATCTTTCCTTCCATGCCAGGAAGAATGGAGTAAAGATAGCCAAACTAGAAATGGAGTGACCATTGAAAGTCTATTTCAGGTTTCCAGATAGGGGATGATGATGGTTTGGACTAAGTTGTGATAGTGGATATAGAAAGAAGGAAATAGATTTGTAAGGTTTAGAGGTAAAAATGGCAACACTCAGTGATTGAAGAAATGCAGAGGTTGAGGGTAAAGGAAGGTACTCATAGTAGGAACATCTGGGCATATGGGGATACCATTTATGAAAAGGGGAACTCTGGAGGAAGAATGCAAGCAGAGAGAATGTAGTAAATTTTTTTCCGAAGATGGCTGCAAAAAACATCTCCCATCTGGTTTGTTTTTCTGAAGTGTGAACTTACTATTATTCCAGTAAGAGGTAAGATTTATTTCCCCTCCCCTTGACTCTGGGCTGGTCCTTTGACCTGCTTTGTCCTGATAGAACACAGTGAAAGTGAAGTGATGCTGTACAGCTTCTGAGACTGGACCTTCAAAGAGCTGCAGCCTCTGCCTTGTGTATTGGAATGCTCCTTCTTTGAATCCAGTCACCACCTGCAAGGCAGCCCAAGCAGCTACCTGGAAAAGCTCATGGGGAGGAGAACTATACTGTGGCTCATCACCCCAGCTGACTTCCCACTAGCAGGCAGCATTAGCTGCCAGCCATGTGAATTTTGGAACTTCCAGGCATCCTAACACCCTATTTGCCCCACATGGAGTAGTAGAACCATCCAAATAACCTACAGAATTATGAGAAAACATACTTTTCTGTTTTAAACCATTATGTTTAGAGTGATTCATTATAGAGCAATAGATGTCTAAAGCAGAGATAGGTAGGAACAAATTTATGGACAGGTTCATGAAATACTATGAAACATTTTGGTGAAGATATCTGTCTGGGAGTTGGTTATAAAGTCTAGAGCTGAGAAGTAAGATCTGGCTTGAGTTGCTAGCATATAGGTGGTGTTTTTAGCCATGGAATTTGAAAAAACAAACAAAAAACTACTGAGAATGTAGAGGGGAAAAGAAAGCAAACTAGAATTAAGACTAGGCTTTGAAGAATTCAAACATTTAATTGTCACGTATCAAGAAGGTGCCCACAACGGACATTAAGAAGGGCAGCCAGAAAGGATTTTTGGCATCACAGAAGTCAAGAGAAGACACTATTTCCAGGAGTGTGTGCTCAGTAGTGGCATCGAAAGCTAAGTTACATAGGATGTGTTCAAAAATTATCCTTTGATGGTTTAAAAGCAAGGTGGTCCTCGATGAGCTATCTATGTAAATTTCCAGAAAATTTACTTCTTATACTGCTGATATTTTTATTTTAAACATTTTAGGTATAATAGCTGACTTCACACTCTTATGTGTGTGTAAGGCACTGTATTGGATTCTTCACATATATTATGTCATCTCTAATTTAAACATTATATCAACCATATTTATTTTTGGAACAATTAAGCCTTAAGGAAATTAAATTTTTCAGCTGGTAGGTGGCTACATGGCCTCCCTTCCCATCACCATCCCCTGCTGACATCTAATTTGCTCCTCTGAGTTGATTAAAGGAAAGAAAGCTACACATGCAAGCTTGATACAATTGTGTCTATAAGGAGTGGAAAAGTAGCTGTTATTAAGATTGTATTAATTATTTTAGGTGTAATAATTGTCATTTTCATGGGAGGTTTTTAGAGTCTTATCATTTAGAAGTACAAACTGAAATATTCACAGATGAAGTTTTACATCTTGCATAAGTTTCAAAATAATCTGGTTGAGAGGGGAAGTAGATAAGGTGTAAATGAAATTAGATTAACCATTAGTTGATATTTGTCCAGGCTGTGTGATGGGTAGAGTGAGTCATTATACTCTTCTCTCTACTTTTCTATAGTTTGAAATTTTTTATAATATAAAGTTAAAAAAAATAAGTGTCTCAGTGAGGCTCTGAGGGCTTTCCAGTGAATAAAAGCGCATGGGCTTTGTAATAGTTATTTTGGTACTTAGGGCTTTATTTCTCGTGTTTTTTTTCTCTAGTATTGTGGATAGCTAGAGGTGCTAGATAAATGGCGCTGGACATAGGAAGAACTATTTATTAAATAGTCTATAAAATAGGCAAAAAATGAACCTCAAATTTCAATTTACCAAATAATCATTAAGTGTGGCATTCATCATCGCTCTATAAGCTTAGTACATTTTTGAGATGACAATTAATTAGCTGGATGGTTTTATAAAATACATTTTTCTTTTAATTGCTATGGCCCATTTTCCTTGTTTAATACAAAATTGGAAGCTCTTAAATGCATCAGAAATCTTTCTGGATTTGCAGTTGCATGGTTCCACAGACATTTTCCCCCGAGACATGGTAATTTTGCAACTTTTAAATATTCAACACAACTCTAATTATAAATAGTTCTCTTTCAAAAGTGATAGCCAGACTCTTGGCACAAACCACCTCTTGTTATATGAGTAAGGATGACAGCACAATGACTGATGATATGTGTTAGATTCCCTCATTTCTCTTAATTAGGATTTTCTCTGCATTATCATGCTTTGTAACTAATCAGCTTCTTCCTGACAATGGTTAATGTGATTGGGAATGGTTTTAACTTTGTATTTCATCTGGAGAAACAGCCAAGCCAGTCTGTCTGGTAGCCTGCATGAACAGAGGAAGAAACCTCCCCAACTCCTTCACTTTTTCTGTTCTACTTAGGCTAGTCAGGATATGAAGAGTGATACAGGGAAAGGGAGCACATTTTGTGCTCTTAGAAATGGAGGAATAGATGCAGAGGGAAGAAGGATGCAGCGTTGGGAGAGAAGGCAATGAGAAGGTTAGAGAAGGTCACCATATGGAGTCATAAATCAGCAGCTACCCAGGCAACAAAGCTGACCCTGGACATCTGGTTCGTGACTCACCAGTTATTTATTGAGCACCTGCTGTGAGCACAACCCTGCCTCAGCCACTGTGGGGGAATACAAAAGACTCCAGGGACCTTTTTTTCTGCCTTCAATTCTAGTTGGAGGCAGGCCATCTACTATTCAATAGCCTCCTTGAAGACAGAGGCTCAGTCTCTTTGGTTCACCCCTATATCCCATTGCCTGGTACCAGGTATAGCTCACAGTAGTTATCTTTGATAAATGATTTGCTAAGAAAAGAGTGGATGAATGGATAGTTATGGGGCCACTAACAAAGTGCCAGAATAACCCACTTTAAACTAAATGTGTAAATGCTGATGGGGTGGTCACAGAATATAGAAACGATCAGAGCAGAGTGAGTTTCTACAAGACGTCAGCTTTCTGGAGAACCAACCCTAGATCCCGTCCCCCTCCCCCCCTTATCCAAACATGGGATAAATAAAGATGAAAACTGTGAGAATTAAACAGCTTAGGCCCCACTCATGGACATTTGTATAACAGAATTCCTGGCACCCAGCTCTCAGGTAGGCAAGAGAGTGTCTGGCAATTATAAGAGATTCCCAGCTCCTCACAGGTTGCACAGACACTGATGGGTCTGCCACTTGGAAGAGTGTGAGAGGACACCATGTCACTTGACCAGAGTCCCAGGTGAGCTGGGTACAGGATACAGGCGGATTTTATCATGTCTTTTGAGGGGTTTGTGTTGTGGCCAGTCCTGTGTCTTTCAAAGCATAAGAAGACAGTGTTCTGGAGGTCAGTCTTTACGGCATCCTGGAACAAAGAGCCTTGTACACATGACTTGAGAGGGAGAGACATGGCAACTTTAATGGAAGACTCAAAAAAACATACCAGACTTATGCTTTGCCTTCAACCCATAGATTGCTGACCATCAACAAAGTAAGGACTTAGGGTTTGGTTGGAAAATATAAATTTTGTTTCGAGATCCTTCTCTTTATTCAGCAGAATACCAGGCTTGAAACAAATATTTAGGTAATTCTATGGTGTGACTTTATCTAGAAGTTCACATCATATTTGTCCTTCGAATTAGTGACATGTAAAGAAAAATAATGCAACTAGAGAATTTATGAAGAATACTCTCCACCACCCTCCCCACATAGACTTTTGAGAGCTTCTTTTCTCTTCTTCCAGTGACTAGGTGAAGGTTTTGCTAAATGGAACACATTAATTGCTACCACATGGCTAAACTCCTGCTTAGAACAGAATATCATTGTTATGGACTGAAATGTGTCCCCCTAAATTCATATGTTGAAGCCCTAATGCCCAATGTGACCATATTTAGAAATAGGGCTTTTATGGAGATAATTAAGTGTAAATGAGATCACAGTGGTAAGGACTAAATTCAATAGGACTGATGTCCTTCTAGGAAGAGGAGGAGATACCAGGCATGCACACACAGAGGAAAAACCATGCAAAGACAAAGTGAGAAGGCAGCCATATGTAATCAAGGGAGAAGCATTTCACCAGAAACCAACCCTTCTTGTACCTTGATCTTGGGCTTTTAGCCTCCAAAACTGAGGAAATACATTTCTGCTGTTAAGCCACCCAGTCTGTGGTATTCTGTTACAGTAGCCCTAGCAGACTAATATAATCATCTAAAAGTAAATAAATAAAACATGGCTTTTCTTGTCAATTAACTTAAGTTCAATTGAGGAGAAGAGACTAATGTGGGTAAAATAGAGAAGATACACTGCTATGTTGAAGAATGCTGAAAATAATATAACAAAAATAATAACCCTATTTTAATGGTCAACTTACTTTGTGATCATTAAACTTCTATATGACTATGTCAACTTTATGTTAGACCCTTGTTATGAGTTGAATTGTGCCCCTCCCCCACCAAAAAGATATGTTGAAGTCCTCACCCCTGTTCCTCAGAATGTGACTGTATTTGGAAGGAGGGTCTTACAGAGGTAATCAAGATAAAATGAGGGCATTAGGAAGGGCCCTAATTTTCTGTGATTAATGTCCTTATAAAAAGGGGAAATTTGGATATAGAGACAAATGCACAGAGGGAAGGAGACACACAGGAAGAAGAAGTCATGTAACAGGAGTGCTGCATTTACAGGTCCAAGAATACCAAGGATTGCTGCCACAACCAGAAGCTGGAAAAGGCAAAGAGGGATTCTTTCTTAAAGCCAGCAGAGAAAGTATGGTCCTGCTGACACATGGATTTCAGAGTTCTAGCCTCCAGAACTGTGAGACAATAAATTGCTGCATTTTTCTGGTACTTTGTTCTCAAAGCTCTCAGAAACCAACACAGCCCTATTCTCAGAACTAGATAAAGGGTGGTTTACCAGAGCAACTTCTCAGTCACTAAACCACAAGAGGTTCTAAACTGTCCCTGGAACAATCTAGAAATTATAGTGCCAGCCAACTCAGCTTTCCTCAGATTGGGTGAAATGTTCCTGCTAAAGTAGTGAAGTGTCTCTACTGGAAAGAAAATAATAATCTAAAACATCACTTGCCATCCTCCAACTAATGCTGGTGAGTATTTTTGAGATTCACTTTCTATAAAGTGACTTTCTATAAAGCAGATACTGTTATTATCTCATTTTACAGCTCAGGAAAGGAGGGTCAGGGCAATTAAATGATTTGCCTGAGTTGCCTGTGGTCACACAGTTAGTAAATTGTAGGCTGGCATTAGAACTGAGGTTTCCTAGAGCTAGGTACTCAAAGGTGAAAGGATTTGGATAAATAAAGAAGAGAATAGGAAGTACTTTTGATCTGGGAGGCTAAACATAGTTATTTCCACTAGAGATGTTTCTAGGCATACATAAAAGAAAGAGTGGAAGATTTGATTGGGGAATGAGGAGCCTAATATAATAGGATTAGGGTGGACAAAAGATCAAGGTGGCCCTTTAGTTACATTTAAGGCCAATTTTCCCCATCCTTAGGATTTCCTGCTTCTAAGAATAGATGAGCAGACAGTACAACTTGATCTAAATCCATTTAGTATATGTGATATAATGATTTATAAAAAATATATCCTGGTCATCTGAAGATATATTTGGTCTTCACCCACAGTTTCTGAAAATGCTTCAGAATCATACAAGTGAAATAGGTATCTTGTTATTAGTGAAGGTGACTTTTGGGCCCCACCCAAAGGAGGGGTCTGGTTGCCAGGAGGACCATCCATGTGATTAAAAGGTTCAGACTTTCAGTCCCACAATCCCTCCACCCTCTGGGGAGTATAGAGGAGGTGGAGTTTCAATCAGCCAATGGCCAATGACTTAGTCAATCATGACTATGTAATGAAGCCTCCAAAAAACCCCAAGAGGAGATCTTTTTGGTCCTTTTTTCTGGAGAGCTTCCACATGTAGGGAAACAGAATATCCCCATGTGCCACTGAGCCTGGCCCCAAATTCCAGTGGGACAGGAGCTCCTTTGTTCAGGACCTCTATATCCTTTGTTCTTGCCGCTCTATATCCTTATCTCTTGAGTTCTATGTGGTGTGGGGGACTATGTAGATCATTAATCATATCAATCACAAAGAAAATCCATGTGTCCCTTCTGAGATTTACATAGGAGAATCTATGCAAATAATGAGCATTTTCTAAAACAAAATAATAACTGCAAACAATGCAGATGTTCCAATGCGAAGACCATGCGGCTTCACTGAAAGTCTGAATTGTGGAGTAGTTAACAAGAAGTGTAGCTTCATAGCAGAAGTCTGTAGCTAAATATGGGTTAATAGAGTGTGGCCAAATAAAATGTAAGAATTTACTTAATAAGTACGAGCATCTTGTTGTTAATAAAGCAGGGTGAGGGCATTGTGTAGAAAAAGTTCTCATTTGTGACTGGAAGATCTTGTTTTGGTTCCGCTGCTTTGTGGCTTTGGGAGTCTCTTCACCTCCCAGGGCCTCATTGTTCTCACTTACAAAATAAGGAGATTTCATTAAAAAATCACAAGTTCATCTTGATGTGTAAGTCTGACCTTACCATGTGTAGAACTCTCAAGTGCCTGATGGTAGTTCTAACTCTTTGAACTTTGTAAATATGGGGAAGATTGTCTCCAAGCCTTCTGGCTTATAAAACCCTGTCTTAGTTCAATTAGAATTACAATAAATGTAAATCAGTGATGTCTAAATGAGGAAGGTGTTCCAGTTGAGCATATAAGCAGGCTTGGGTAGTTACACTAACATGATCTTTCTCTAATCAGTAACTTCTTGTGCCATACTGATAATTTATTCCTTGGCAAATGATTATGTATCTTAGATTCTGAACCTAGCTATTTACAATTGTATCAATATATGAGCAATAGCCAATTGGTTGTATTATTACCTAGAATATAGAATACTTATTAAAGCCACTGCAATCTCCTGAATTTCACATATTATTTACATGGAATTTCTTTGGTATATCATTTAGATATAAAGCAAATAATGATACAAATAATAATTTTAAAAGGAAAATATTAGTACCTCCCTTAATTAATATCCACCCAGGAAGGAAGTTCTTCTTATTATTCCTTACTATTCCTTATTGTTATTATTATTATTATTATTCCTCACCATGTTAGGAGGAATAAATAATCTGATTGATCAAAACTGGGGACATTCACTGAGCCACATTTCCTAGGGGACAGGATGACTAAATTAAAAAAGCTGCACCAGACCCTCATTGCTTTGTTATGTGCTGCATTCTGCTGCTGCTGATGTTTGGGGCAAGCTATTCTCTTCTATTCATCTGAGTGAGAGAGCACATCTCTTCTGCAGACCCAGCTATCCTCACATGGGTTGACCCCAAGATCCAGGTTTCAGAAAGAAATGAGTTACTCACTAAACTCAAAGCTACATACTCCAAAATCATTTACCAAACCACCCCCTCATTTGAAGATCATTGGGTGCTTGTTGGGCCATCAGTAAAGCTAATGCATTGTGTCGGTTTCTTGCATCCATTGGTTAGAACCCTGGTATGGAGAAGGGGTGAATCTTGGTCCTCTCCCAACTTCCAGTGTTGTGCATCAGTGTTATAGACAAGAGCTTGCAAATTCCCGTCTCTTCATCTGATTTGATCTGCCTCTTGACACAGCTTCTCTATCCCAGTTTTCAAGACATGTCTGTGTGTGTGTGTGTGTGTGTGTGTGTGTGTGTGTATGTGTTTAAAGTAATCCCATTTTAACTAGCATAGCTGTTACTTTTATGTGTTATTATAAAACAGTGCTTCAGCTGTCAGTATGCTGTTCTCCTTCCATATGTTTCCCCCGTGTCTTCTGACACTGCCTTTCCCAGGGCCCAGAGGAAGCAGGGGGAGTCTACAGCTTGCCTGGAGGGCTGCCTCTGGGTCATGGTGCAATTCTGAACAGCTCTGTCTTCTCACTTAGTGCTTCTCAGTGCCGCTTTGCTGAGTCAGTAAGATGCGCCTATATCTGCATGGGGGCTTTTGGGCATGAAGCCTAGTTCTTAAACTTTGGTCTTATAACCCAATGCTGAAATTGCTGTTGCTGCCATCTTATTGTAGCAGACGGAAGGTAGACAGTGTTTTGAAATTTTATATCTTCTAAGAGTGAAAACTATCATGTTCCTTTGGGCTTGTAAAAACCCCTTGCATATGTATAATACTTTATGGTTCACAAGATGTTTTTAGATTATTATCTCCACTGAGGCTCACAACATTAAATACTTGTTCAAGACCTACTATCTGTAGACCAATTAGAATGGTGACAAATCAGCCATTCAACAGGCATTGTTTGAGCACTGACTGTATGCTGGGCATTAGGGATTTGAAGGTGAGTTTATTGGTGCTATGATTATTGTTGTTATTTATTCTTTATTTCCTCCTTTATTCAGTTATTATTTAGTTCCACTTTTTAGATGACAATGTGGCTGAGAGAAATTAAGTAAATTGTCCTCAGTCATCCAGATAGTAAACAATGGAGTCAAATTCTCAAAACCAGGTTTTTTCATTCCAGCTTTAGTAATAGTCCTTTTGTATACCATTCTGACTTGTCCCTCGACTGGGTTCTTCTAACTTACCACTTCTCTTGGAGAAATTTTTTTTCTTCTGATATAGCTCAAAGGTAAACAGAATAAGCAATTCTTTACTGAGTATCTGATAGTCCTTGAATATTAATAATTAACACTAAGTTAGTGTTAGAAATGAGAAGAAATGTCTTGGAAAAAATATAGATTTAGAGAATTCAGAGTAAAGAATTGCAAAAAACAAGAAAATAGACTTTAAGGAGAAAAGAGATATTAGAATGTTTTTTTTTTGTACTTCCCACACTGATAAATGGATTGTGAAGTATTTTTTTGGACTGGCAACTGCACTCTTTGGGCATATGGAAAAATTAGCTTTCATTAAAAAAAAATGTATGGTTTCCATCATAACACAGGTTTTAACTTACAGAAATATTAAATAACAGCTAGGAAATTATTTTGGATCAATAGAAAGAAATTTAACTGAAAAACTATTGAGGATATGAACCAAATTCCAAAATAAAATAAGGTGTAGAATAAATATCTTAAAAATTATGTTGCCTATGTAGCAGTAATAATATGTTAGACAATTTGTTAACATAAGAGATGATATTCAAAATAACATGACAAATGCTAAAGACCCAGGAATCAACTTAGAAAGTAACATGTTACTCTTGGAGAAAAAACAAAAAACTTAACCAAGGGCTCAAATATTGAGCTTTAACACATGGACAGGTAAGTGACTATTATAAATATTTTAATGTTTCATAAAGAAATACACATGTTAGAAGAGGGGCTCCAAGATGGTGTGATAGCAAGATCTAGAACTCACCTCCTCCCATGGACACACAAATCTACAGCTACATAAGGATCATTTCCCTCTGAACTTGATCTGAAAACTAGAGGAACTGTTTTCTTTAGTAAGGGCTAAAAGGACCACATCAAGAAGGTAGGAGAGACAGAGGCACAGCCTTGCAAAAAACCCACCCCTGGTCGTGTGACACACAATAGGGAGAGATCTTACCAGCCAAGTGCTTCTCCCAGAAGAGTAAAGCGTTGGTGCTCCACAATGAGCACCCCAGCCCCTGGAATCTGTATAGGACATCAGGCTTGGAAAACCAATGGGGCTGAAGTCTGGGGGTCCCAAAGTGTTGTAGGAACCTGAGATTCCCCTCTTGGCTGGCTCATGAGCAGTCTTGCTCACCCTCAAACCAAGTGAAAAAAAAATAACAGTTTGAAAAGTACCTAAACTATATGTAAGGGAGACTTTTGGTTGATCTGGGGCCATTGACCAATGTGTTAGGGGATAATTGAGACACTCCCTATAAATGGAGGTGCTGGTGGAAGTCATTGTTGCACTCTCCACATGGCCTGCCGGCACAGTGGGTAAGCGTAATGTGGTAACTTCTCACCACCTTGCTGTTTCAGTCAGGAGTGAATGGTTCTGGCACTTGCTAAGACATGAGAGTACAGGTGGTTGCAGTGCTTCCATACTCCCTTAGTGGGATGGGCAAGTGCAAATGGTCATGGAGTTCTCCTGCTCTCTAGCTAAAGTCTGCAAGCATGGGCACTTCTGATACTCCCTTGCCCCCTGGCTAGGGCTGGTGAGTGCTAGCAATGGCAGCCTTCTCCCACTACTGGCCTAAAGCCAGCATTCACACAGACAAGGAACTCTTCCTGTTGTGTTGCTGAAGATTTTGGGCAGGCACAGTCAAGACATTTTCCTGCTGCCTTTCTGAAGCCAACAAGTGTGCCTTGTCTCCAACACTCTCCAGCTGCCTTTCTAAAGCCAATGGGCACATGCAACCCACACAAGGGACGCCCCTTGATTGCCTGGTTGTGGTGGCCAAGAAGGCTGGCATTTCAGAGCTCCAAGGGACTATAACAATTGGAAAGACACTTCTTGGCAGGCTACCAGCCCTGGGGCACTACACAGACAGCAGGCTGAAACATACCTCAGTCTTCCTGTGAAAAAGGCTTATCTACTTAGCCTGGAACTTCAGCTTACGGGACAGGCTTCAGGTTTCCCACACATCTGGAGGGTAGGGAAGTGCTCCCAGGGAATGTAAGCAGGGAGACACCAACCTTGCACACCCTTTGGCCTTGCTACAGCTCAACAAGACTTCCCACAAAGTAATTTATACACTCATCTGGAGCACCAGTTTTTCCAACTGTCACCCAAGGGGATACTTCCAGATCTCCTGGTCTGGCAGCCAGCAGGGGTTATAATTGTGGTTCCACAGGACTGTATATATTTGCATACTTTGTTATTTTATTATTTTGTTATTTTTTCATTATGATAAGTGTACCCTTTAATCCCTATCACCTATTTCACTCATCCACCCCATCCATCTCCCCTCTGATAACCATCAGTTTGTTCTCTGTAGTTAACAGTCTCTTTCTTGGTTTGTCTCTCTCTCTCTCTCTTCTTTCTTTCTCCTTTGCTCATTTGTTTTGTTTCTTAAATTCCATATGAGTGAGAGCACATGGTATTTGCCTCTCTGACTGACTTATATCACTTAGCATTATACTCTCTAGCTCTATCCACATTGCAAATGTCAAGATTTCATTCTTTTTTATGGCTGAATAATATTCCATTGTGTGTGTGTGTGTGTGTATATATATATACACACAAATATATATGCATATATATTTATATATATATACACATATATATATACACACACACACACGTGTATGCGTGTATTCCACTGTGTGTGTGTGTGNATATATATATACACACAAATATATATGCATATATATTTATATATATATATACACATATATATATACACACACACACACGTGTATGCGTGTATTCCACTGTGTGTGTGTGTGTATACACATACATCTTCTTTATCCATTCATCTATCTGTGGACACTTGGCCTGCTTCCATAATTTGGCTATTTTAAATAATACTTGTATAAGCATAGGGTTGCATGTATCCCTTTGAATTAGCATTTTTGCTTTTTGGTGTAAATACCCAGGAGTGTAATTACTGGATCATAGGGTAGTTCTATTTTTAATTTTTTGAGGAACCTCTATTCTCTTTTCCAGGGTGGCTACACCAGTTTGCACTACAACTAACAATGCACTAGGGTTCCTTTTTGTCTACATCCTGTCAACATTGCTGTTTCTTATGTTTTTGATTTTAGCCATTCTGACAGGTGTGAGGTGATATCTCATTGTAGTTTTGATTTGCATTTCCCTGATGATGAGTGATGTTGAGCATCTTTTCATGTGTCTGTTGGGCATCTCTATGTCTTCTTTGGAGAAATGTCTGTGTATTTACACACTTTAAAAGCTACTGCCTGAGGGCCTGGCTTCCAGTCAGCCTGAAAGTAGGTGTTAAATGAGATTTTTCCTCTTGTACCACTAACAGGTCTTGCCTCCAATAATGGGGGCATATTAAGGATAAATCATGTGATTTTAGACAATCACAAAGGTTCAAGAGACAAGAGCCAGAGCAACGTTGAATGAGAATGATCAACACCTACACAAGGCCACTCTATTAAGACCGGGAGAGGTAGCTTTCACTTAATACATAGAAAAAGACACAGGAGATAATGGTAAGCGAAATAAGTCAAGCAGAGAAAGACAATTATCATACGGTTTCACTCATTTATGAAACATAAGAAGTAGGAAGATCGGTAGGAGAAGAAAGGGAAGAAGAAGGGGGGGTGTAAACAGAAGGGGGAATGAACCATGAGAGACTATGGACTCTGGGAAACAAACTGAGGGCTTCAGAGGGGAGGGAGGTGAGTGAATGGGATAGGCTGGTGATGGGTATTAAGGAGGGCACATATTGCATGGTGCACTGGGTGTTATATGCAAGTAATGAATCATGGAACTTTACATCAAAAACTAGGGATGTACTGTATGGTGACTAACATAATATAATAAAAATTATTATAAAAGAAAGAGAAAGAAAGAAAGAAAGAAAGAAAGAAAGAAAGAAAGAAAGAGCCAAGCAAGATGAAAAAATAGAGAGGGGCACCTGGGTGGCTCAACCATTAAGCGTCTGCCTTTAACTCAAGTCATGATCCTAGGGTCCTGGGATTGAGCCCCACATTGGGCTCCCTTGCTCAGTGGGAAGCCTGCTTCTCCCTCTCCCACTCCCCCTGCTTGTGTTCCCTCTCTCGCTGTCTCTCTCTGTCAAAAAAGAAAATCTTAAAAAAAACCAAAAACATAGAAATATATTCCAAATGAAAGAACAAAACAAAACTTCAGAAAAATACCTTAATTGTATGGAGATAAGTAATCTACCTGATACATAATAAAAGTAATAGTCATAAAGATGGTCACCAAACTCATGAAAAGAATAAATGAACACAGTAAGAACTTCAATGAACAGATAGGAGACATAATAAAATACCAAACAGAAGACACAAAGCTGAAGAATATCAAAACTGAACTGAAAAATACACTACAGGGATTCCACAGCAGACTGGATAAAGCAGAACAGATCAGTGAGCTGGAGGATAAAGCAGTAGAATTCACTCAGAGCAGCAGAAAGAAAAAAAAAAGGAATTTTAAAAAATGAAGATAGCTTAAGGGAGCTCTGGGACAACATCAAGCAGAATAACATTTGCATTAGAGAGGTCCCAGAAGGACGAGAGAGAGAGAGAGAGAGAGAGAGAGAGAGAGAGAGAAGGGTTGAAAACTTATTTGAAGAAATAATGGCTAAAACCCTTTGTAATCCAGGTAAGAAAACAGACATCCAGATCCAAGAAGCCTAGAGAATTCCAAATAAGAGGAACCCAAGGAGAGCTATTACCAAAACACATTATAATTAAAACATCAAAAGCTAAAGAGAAAGAGAGAATCTTAAAAACAGCAAGAGGAAGACAAATTGTTATATGCAAGAGAAACCACATATGCCTGTAGGCAGATTTCTCAGCAGAAACTTTGCAAACCAGAAGGGAGTAACAAAACATATTCAAAGTGCTGAAAGGGGAAAAAGAAAAAACTTCCAACCAAGAATGCTCTATCTGGCAAGGTTATCATTCAGATTTGATGGAGCGATAAAACTTTTCCAAACAAGCAAAAGTTAAATGTTTATCGCTATTAAACCAGTCTTACAAGAAACATTAAAGGGACTTTTAGCTGAAAAGAAATGACCTTAATAACAAGAAAATATATGAAGGTAAAAATGTCCCTGGGAAAAGATAATATATAGTAAAAGTAGTGGATTAATCACTTATCAAGCTATTAAGGCTAAAAGACAAAAGTAGTAAAATTAACTAAAAACTACAATAATTATTTAAGGGATACATAAAATAAAAAGAAGTAAAAAGTAGCATCAAAATCATAAAATGTGTGGAGAGAGTAAAAAAGTAGAGTTTTGGAATGTGTTCAAATCTGAGTTGCTATCAACTTAAAATAGACTGTTATATAAATAATATGATATATGTGGACATCATGATAACCACAAAGCAGCAGCTTATAGTAAATGCACAAAGGAAAATGAGAAAAGAATCTAAAAATAACACTAAAGAAAGCTATCAAACCACAAGAGAAGACAAAAACGGAAGAGAGGAACTAAGAGAGGTAAGTCTAGAAATAAAGCAAGAAAATTTTGTACAAGAAGAGTAATGAAGGGGAAACTTGCCTCCCTAGATATAAAATATATTAGAAGGCACATCAAATCAAAATATCACATTAATGTTTCAAGATTGGATGGAATGCAAATAAGAAATAGGAACACAAATGGAAAACAAAGGTGTTAAGGGCTCAAACTTCTAATAATAAAAAATCCAACTTAGACATCAAGATATACTATTTTTCATTTATTAAGGGGAGAATTAGTTGGCAGAAATTATAAAATGGTAATTTTTACTGTTAGCACATTCAAGTATGCTCACAGAAATAGTCATGGGAAATATAGGTGGAGGAACAAAGTAAGATATTATACTCTTTACTCTTAGACAAGAAGGACTATGAGTTGGTATATTAGTACTGAGGGAATCCAGGTACAATCAAAAGTCTAAAAGTTACTCATCCCCTTTGACCCCATCATTTGACTTTCAGAAATGCACTAGAGATGCATGCAAACAATAATCTATAGGTATGTATATTGCATTATTAGTTATTTTTTAAAAGATTTATTAATTTATTAGAGAGAGAGTGTACATGAGCAGGGGGAGGGACAGGGAAAGAGGGAGAGAGAGAATCTCAAGCAGACTCCCCTGCTGAGCAGAGAGCCTGACATGGGGCTGGATCTCAGGACCCTGAGATCATGACCTGAGCTGAAATCAAGAGTCGGACACTTAGCCAACTGAGCCACCCATGTGCCCCATATTATTACTTATTTTTAACAAAAATTGGAAACCCCCCTAATGGTTAATGATAAGGACTAATTAAACCATGATATATATATATACAAATGAGCAACTACCTTATAATCATCAATTACACATTTTTAAAGTCTATCTCATAAAATGGGGGAAAGGAACAAAACATCATGTAGGTGAGAACAAAACAGGATCCACAAGCATACATATTAATGAATTACTGAGTTGAAAGATGCACCACACTTAGTAATGGATATGTGTGGAAGATAGAAGTTAAGGCCATATTAAACATTATTCTTCAGAGAAGAGTGAATAGAATACTGAACCTAAATTGAGATAGGAATACAATGTTTAGGTCGGTTTATAAGAGTACATGTGAATCATGTATACTTTTTTTTTTTTAAGTAGGCTCCACGGGGCTTGAACTCATGACCCTGAGATCAAGATCTGAGCTGGACTCAAGAGTCGTGTGCTCAACTGACAGAGCCACCCGGGAACCCTAATCATGTATACTTTTTAAACAATTGCAGGGACAAATTCTCTTTTGACCTAGAATAATGGTTCTCAACCATTGGTGATTTGGGGCCCTAAGGGTCATTTGGCAATATCAGGAGACATTTTGGGTTGTCACAGCTGGTGTGAGAGGGGGTGTATGCTGCAGGCATCTAGTACTTAGAGACAAAAGATTCTCCTAAACATTCTAAAATGCACAGGACAGCTCTCACCAACAATGGATTATTTGGTCCACAGTGTCAATAATGCTGAAGTTGAGAGATCCTAGCCTAGAATGACCAAATAACTCTTTCTGAAAAAAAAAATGTTACATACGAAAGAACAGTTTCTCTTATTTGGAGGCATTACTCCATCTGCCATTGTAGCTATAAGTCTTTAACTGCACTGGCATTTAATAATAAAAAAAATTTCCAGAAAACAAATACTAGTGCTTATTGGATTATTGAGTTCTACTAGGATTCCAGAGACTAATGTTCTTACCCTCACCCACCCTGTTTCCATGTAGCTGTGTGATGGGAAATAAGTTTCCTCATCTTTCTGGGGAATCTTCATATCCTAACCTGTAACATGATGTGAAGATAGAGATAATTTATATAAAAGTAATTGAAACTGTGAAGTGCTATGCAGAAATATAAGGTGTTTTCGAATATAAGATTGTTCATATATGAACATATATGTTCATTATGACCAGCCGGTAGCTACCTTTCTTTGGTTCTGACCACAAAGGAACTTTCACAAAGGGCATTAGCTTTTCCACTAATTTGCTCTTTTCTCACAATAAATAAGAAAGAATAGCTGGTTGAGGAAAGCAAGTTTTAAAAGTATCTGCTAAATTTGAGGAACAGTCCTCCATCCAGAATAATCCAGAACCATTTGCCTTACTTAAGAGGTTGTGGAACTATTTATTTTTGTTAAAGATCTATAGTTCTTGTACTGAATGGTATTATGAGCTGAATTGTTTCCCCCAAAGTCATATGTTGAAGTCCTAACCCCTAGTACTTCAGAATGCAATAAGATATTTAAAAAGGTAAGCAAATTAAAATGAAGTCATTAGGGTAGGCATCCTCGTGAGAGATTAGGACACACACAGGTATAGAGGAAAAACCATGTGAAGACACAGTGAGAAGGTCACCATCTGCTAGCTGTGAAGAGAGGCCTTGGAAGAAACCAAATCTGCTGACACTTTGATTTTGGACTTCTGGCTTCCAGAATTGTGAGAAAATAAATTTCTGTTTAAATCACCTAGTCTGTGGCACTTTGCTATAGCAGCCCTAGGAAACTAATACAGATGGGCCATTCTAAATGTTTCTCCCTGGAAACCATAGCACGTAAAATATGCATCTGGTCTTCTGACTCCAAGATCCTGGGGTAATTTCAGCAAACAGAACTTGGCTCTGGAAAAGGCTTTGTGCTTTCATTATTTGCCATTCTAGGGCTCTTCGTGAAAGGCAGGGACAAGGGCCAAACCCACACAGACTCAGATGGAATCAGTTTGAGGGGGCTGTTATAAATCTATCATTTCTAAGTTCCAGAGGAATCCTACATAACTCCTTCTCTCCTGCAGCCTTGGAGAACAAGGGCCTGTAGCCTTCATGGGCAGCATCTGTCACTCCTATGTGTGTGCTCAGCCTCAAGGCGGTGTGCCCTACTTGTTTGTAAATGTGTAGCTAAAACCAAATATGTTGGTCTGTTCATGATGGCACTGCAAAACGATGTCCCTAGGTTGCAAATGTTTTGTATCCAGCTCGCCTGAGTTTAGCAGATGAGACCTAAAAGCATTTTGTTACTCTCCTGGGATAATGGGTAATTTGACTCTGGGGCATCTTGAAAGCAAGATGCTTCTTCCTCTACTGCTTTCCCTTCCAAGATAGTCCTGGAAAGTTCTCAAACATGCTCTGTTGTTTTTACTTGCTTGTGCAAGAATGTGAGTCTAGGGCAGGGCTCAGGCTGGGGCTGGATTGCGTGAGTACAACTACTGATCTGCCATCTCCTGGCTTTATGACTTTGGGCAAATTATTCAACCTTGCTGTGCTTTAATTTCCTTACCTGTGGAAAAGGATAATCCTAGTACCTATCTGCTGTGGTAGTTGTAGGATTAAATGAGTTAATGTATGTAAAGCCATTAGAACAGTACTTGGCACATAGTAAGAATTCAATAAATGTTACCAATGTAGATGGGATATAATAACTGTTGAATATGAGGGTTTTTTTCACTACCATAGAAGGATAGTGGACCTCGCAAAATTTTTGCTGTGTAAATGCTGCAATATATCTGCTCCCACAGGCAGAATAAAAACAGTACTATTGAGTCTTCTTATGTGTCAGGCATCATGCTGAATATTTTATATGCTTATCTTATTTAAGTCTCGTAACAGTCCTGTGAGGAAAACACTATCAGGATAGGGTAGGTCAGGACAGGGTAGGTTATGCTAGAGTAGCAAATAATACCAAAATGGCTAAATGGAACAAAGATCTTCCTTGTTCACACTACATTTCCACACTACATTTTTTCCAGCAGATAAACAGGAGTATTTGCTTATCACTATCATCCAGAAAGGTAGGCTGATGGAGGATGATGCTGTCATCTCAACACAGGCCTTTAGGGCTAGCCATGGTAGGGGTGAAAGCCAAGAGAATGGGGTGCTAACTCTTTCAGTTCTCTGACACTGGAATGGTGTAGATCACTTCTGCCAAAATCAGCCACGGAAAGTCAAATGACCATGTATAACATCAGTGGGGAGTGTCCCTGGAAGAAAAGGAGAGAGGCATCTCAGCAAGCACGTACTACTATTGTTCTTGTTCTACACATGAGGTCACTTCAACTTAGAGGGAAGTAACTTGTTCAGTGTCACATAGTAAGCGGAAAGCCACAATTTCAATACTAGACTATCTGACTCTAAAACTGGTGCTTCTAACCATTGTGATGATTGCCTGTCCAGACCAGTGACATTCTTGTTGAAGCCTGTTGTGAGTTTAATTGTGTCCACCCAAAAGCTGTGTTGAAGTCCTAACCCCCAGAACCTCAGAATTGACCTTATTTGGAAATACGGTATTAGCAGAGGTCATCAAGTGAAGATGAGGTCATATTACTTTAGGATGGGCCCATTCTAATATGACCAGTGTCCTTATAAGAAGAGAAAACAGAGACACAGACACACGGGAGAACACCATGTGATGATAGAGGCAAAGCCCCAAATGCCAAGGATTGCCAACAATACCTGGAGTTGGGAAAAGTCAAGGACATGTGCTTCCCTAAAGCCTCTAGAAGGAACATGGCCCTGCTGAACATTGATTTTGGACTTCCAGTCTCCAGAATTGTGAGAGAATAATTTCTGTTGCTTAAAGCCATCCAGTTTGTACTTTGTTACAGCAGCCTCAGGAAACTAATACAAAGCACATCTTATAATAAGAGCGTGTTTTAGATCTTCACTTACATATTGTCTATTTTGTTCATGTGTCCTCTCTAATCAGCCTGGAACTTTCTCAGGGGCTATCTGCAAGAAGTCTTCTGTGTGCCATGTTTTACTTTTTGTGTCTCTGATGCCTCAGACAGTTTCTTACACTGAAGAGACACTCAATAATGCTTGTTGAATGTATATAATAAAGTCATTTTTATTCTTTGTTTTCCCAGTTTTATAACAAGACATGAAGTTTATTTCAGACCTCAGGAGATACTGAGAGTTTATAGAGCACAGTTTATGCGTTGGTTCTCCTTATGAAATGTTTGAGCACAGGTAACGGGCTCAGCTTCATATGTAAAACTTTTTGCAGTTTGATCCATGCTGGTCTCTAGGTTGAGCTCTCCAGAAGCAGAAGGGAGATGGAGTTTGGGATTCCAGATACTTACTGGAGAGTACTGCCAATGGAAAGAAGAAGGGGAAGCAGTGTTGAAGAAAAGAAGTCAAACTGTGATGCAGGCCCGACATGGCCTTGGTTAACCTAACTTTTGGGGGCTCTGGAGGAATTCTGTCTACCAGAGTGTCCCCTCTTGGGCCAAAATCACCAGGCCTTTATACCCTACAGGCTGCCCCAGGACCAAAACCTTGGCAAACAACTCTCTGCAGTTGATCCCACCCTGAAATGTTGACAGCTGGAGTCCAGCAGCAGACTGCACTCCCTATAGCCAAAAAGCAAGACCTTCCTTGAAGAGCATTATACATGGTGCCTCTATACTTCTCCTCCATCCATCCACCTCTCTGACTTCATCTCTTTTCCCACCATCACCTCCAAAACCCCAGCCTTCCCCTACCACTCTACCTGCAGATCTTTAAAACCTCCTGTTTTCTACCTCCATGCCTCCACTTTACCATCACCCTGGGGCACCACTTCTCTGTTTCTCCCAGCAAATTCAGTCTTCGTCTCCAGCACTCCAGATCTCATCTTCTTAGGAAGACTTTGCTGACCTCATGTCTATTTCTTCTTTGTAATCAGTACCTTATAACACCATCATTGCAGTGCTTATTACACACTATCACATCAACTCCTCACTGGACACTTAATTGCCCTGAAAAGGGACTTTGAATTCAAACTCTGTGGCACCTGTGCCTAGTCTGATGCCTGGCCCATATAGGCAATTAATAAATACTAATTGATGATGGACTGGCTGAAACATACAGAAGGAATCAAAAGGAGACTTGTGATGTCAAGAGAGGAAACATTTGACTTGATCACAGATCTCAAACTCAAATTAAGTATTTATTATCCTCTTCCATTTGCCCTTGGACCAGCCAGAGCCAGTGTCCTATGAAATCCAGCTTTAACAGATCACCTCCTCAAGGACCCGAGAACCCCAACAGGAATGCTACAAAGACAAACAGGGAAGATGTATAACTTAGGTAGGAGCAACTTACCCATGGGATATGTTGTGTAAACCAGACTCTAACTGCAGAGGGAATTGTGCCCTAAGGATTTGTCAGTGGAATTGGCCCAGTCTTCAAGCTGTTAAAAGGCTCCAAAGGTAGCTACAGGGTTTAAAGAGCCTTGGATAGCCTAATAAATATCTTCTGTCTTTGTCTAGCGAGTACAGATTTCTCCCTTATTGGAAACAGCCCTAGTTTTTCCTTAGGGAACTATCCTTTGCTCATTTGCATCCAATTAGGAGGAGACTCTCAGTCAAGGACTCTGGCCTTTCCCAAATACAATGAATAGTTTTGCAGAGGGCTTGGGACTCAAGACAAGCTAGTGAAACCAGTGGGCATTAGTTCTGGAAAAGAGAAATTCTTACTTTACTAGTTGTTGGGATGATAGAAGGTAGGATTAGAACTGCTGGAGATCATCAGGATACCAGGAAGGTAGAGCTGCCTAGGATGAAACCAATACTAAGAACATCAGAGACAAAGGATGGAAAGAGACAAGTTCTTGATATCATTAGAGCTACACTTGGTTGAATTTAGCAAAATCATCAAATTTTTAATTAGTGAGCCAGTAAATCCCTGGTTTTGTTTGGTTTTTTTTGTTTTTTGTTTTTTGTTTGCTAAATTTGAATTGGGTTCTTATTACTTGAAGCTGAAAGTTTCCTCCTCATCAGGAACAATCTTGTCCTTTCGCTTAAATTTTCAGGTGAAAGAGTAGGAGAGGTAAAGTAGGAAACACTGTTTGGTCTATATCTTTGACTGAGCTCTGTACTTCAGACCGAAAACCAAACCAAAACAACTCCTTTGTGTCATTTGTAAAGTGAATTTTATCCCTGGGAATGACAAAAGATATATGGGAGGTTTTTTCTATCTTCAGGCAACTCATAGTTGAGCTGGGGAGACAGGCTCAGCACATGTGAAAGCAGGGCAGTGTGAAAGTTTAAGTCTCACTGGCCAGCCAAAGATTCTGACCTCTGATGATCTTGAGGCTCACCCTTTGGAAGGCCTGACAGCGGATTCATGCGGTTTACCAACATGATCAGCAGGAAGCTTCATCTGGGGTGACAAGTGGTTACCCTTTCACCTTGGTAATTAGATTTTGTCAGCCTGGAACTTAGTGGAAATTAATAAAATGGTATATTGGGGTGCCTTGCATGGCCTTGTTTCCGGGAGCATAGTAATCTTGGGGACAGATTGCTCAGAGTTTCAGCCTTTTTAGGATTGGACTGAATCATTCATTGGTTACATTGCTAAAGAAACAAATAGCAGGGGCACCTGGGTAGCGCAGTCATTAGGCGTCTGCCTTCGGCTCAGGGCTTGATCCCGGCGTTCCGGGATCGAGTCCCACATTGGGCTCCTCCGCTGGGAGCCTGCTTCTTCCTCTCCCACTCCCCCTGCTGTGTTCCCTCTCTCGCTGGCTGTCTATCTCTGTCAAAGAAATAAATAAAAAATCTAAAAAAAAAAAAAAAAAGCAAAAACATGGAGACATGGGAGATGGCTTCATTTCTGGAAAGTTTTGCAAGACGGTTAAAAAAGTCTTAGCTTGGTTCAATAGATATTATAGCGTTTTATAGTTACCACTTATTGGATATTTACAACATGCCAAGACATGGTGCTAAATATTTCACATGGATTGTTTCATTTAATTCTCATAATAACCTTATGAGGTATGCAATTCATCCTCCTTTTGCAGATATGTAAACTGTAGCTCAGAAACACAAATTTGTGTACCTAAAGTTCCAGAGCTAATGAGTGTAAGAGTCGGGATTTGAAATCAGTTCCAGAGCCTGAGTCCTAGCACCACTTACACTGCCTTTCCAGCAAGGGCAATGACCTAGTGACCTCAAGGACTGATGAAGAATGTCACTGCACAGAGAAGTGTGTGGTAAGGAGGCCCTGGATCCAGAAAGACCAGCTCAGAATTTTCTTCTGTTATCCCAAAACAAAATAAAGAAAGCGTGGACGGTGTGATGACAAGAGGAGAGGCAAGGACAGATTTTGCCAAGGAACATTGTAGGATTTAGGTACTGCGTGAACAAAAAAGAGAAAGAACAATGAGTCAAAACATATCAGAGTTCACTTTAAACATGGGTATAAAATATCAGTGTCCAAAATAGTAGCTGTCAAGAGATTACTTGCAGTATATGCTGGGAATGCATTTAGTTTTTGTGGCTGAAAGCTGTGTCAAGTAAAGAACTCTTCACATACACATTTATCGGAGGCTCATTCATCTCTTTAATGTATTTTTAAATTTTTAAAAGATCGTTCACCACAACTGTGTCTGGGTGCATATATACGGGGGAAAATAATCAATGTTGAATTTTACAAATACATGCCTGTGTCTGCCCTCACTTTATCATTCCCATTAGGCAAATGACAAATAACATTATTGTGCAGAGTGGAGTTGTTTAGCAAGCTTGAAGAAAGTTTCAAGATGCTGGTTCTTTTGTTTTTTGTTTTTGTTTTTGTTTTTTTGTTTTAAAGATTTATTTATTTATTTGACAGAGATAGAGACAGGCAGCGAGAAAGGGAACACAAGCAGGGGGAGTAGGAGAGGAAGAAGCAGGCTCCTAGGAAGGAGCCTAATGTGGGGCTCGATCCCAGAACGCTGGGATCATGCCCTGAGCCAAAGGCAGACGCTTAAGGACTGCACCACCCAGGCGCCCCTGGTTCTTTTGTTTTTTAAAGACAAGTTCTTTATGCCAGCTTTTCTTCAGTTTCATGTTCACATTGACCTACCCACACTGTGTTTATTATTTTTTAAGGTTCATGTTGAATGGATGAATAGGAGATATTGCAGGTGGGTTTCCCCAAGCCTGCAGGCTGGAGTGAGGATATAACAGAAAATGTCCACTAAATACCAGGGAAAAAACAGCAATCAGGCCCTGAATGGCAATAAACCTGTGGCTGATAACCATAGAGACTGCTACAAAGCCTGACTTAATTGGGTCATGGATTGGAGAGCTGGTCAGCCCAACTCACCATCCTCAGCACTTTGCACATTGCACCCTTCTTATGATGCCATCAGCATTTAGTAAAAGGATGCAAGGCTAGCCCTTACCTTTCTCCCTTAGAGCGATTCCAAACTGGGGAAGGAGCCTGCTTAAACTAGTAAAAGGACTCCTGCACTGGAGATAAAAAGATTGAGATGGAATCCTACCTGGGTGGACTTGGATGTGTCATTTCCCTGTGCTGGGTCTCAGTTTCCTCATCTGTAAAATGAAAAGAAGGGACAATGTGATTTTGACACTTCCTCGGAGCTCACATAGTCTGATTTGACTCATATGGAACACATCTAACACATAAAATAAAAGAATATGGACTTGTTGGGGAAATAATGTGACAAACGTGACTTAAAAATAAATGTATAAGTGGTGATATGAGATGATTTAGGCTGACATGCAGATAAATATTTTAAATTTTAAATTATTCATCTCTCTTAATCTATATTAGAAAAGGTATGACTAGTACTTCAAACCTGTGATTACATTGTTATTGCTTACAATAATGATGCATTTATTTAAGGCAAAAAGTGAGTTAATTTAAAATAGTAAAGAACTTGGCTGGCCTTTGTTTCTGGTTCCCTGGAGGTAACTTCTTAATCCTTGGAATCACCAAGTGATAGAAGTGTTTTTGTTATTCACTGTGGATTTTTCAGAGTTTATGCTACAAAATGGCTCACGGTGGACACTTACATAGTTTCAGGATAGGTGCCAGCCATGCTATAAAAACCAAAAACCAACCATGTGATTCAAAGAACAGGGTTCTAAGCCAAGAGACATCAACCAACCCTCTGGGGAGGTTGTAGATTGAGTGCAGTCATGTGACCAGTGAGTCACTCATGGCTGTGTAATAAAACCTCGATAAAAACTCGAGACACAATGGGGCATCTGGGTGGTTCTGTCTGTTAAGTGTCTGCCTTTGGCTCAGGTCATGATCCCAGAGTCCTGGGATTGAGCTCTCCATCAAGCTTTCTGCTCAACGGGGAGTCTGCTTCTCTCTCCCCCACACCCCCTGCTTGTGCTTTCTCTCTCTGTCAAATAAATAAATAAAATCTTAAAAAAACAAAAACAAAAACAAACAACTCAAGACACTGAGTGCCGGCTGAGTTTCCTGGTTGGTGATACACAGTAATGTTGGTGATATACATCCTGAGAACTTGGAAATTTTGTGTTTGGGATTCTCCTAGATCTTGTCCTATGTGTCTCTGCATTTAGCTGGACCTGATTGTGTTCTTTATAGTAGAACTGTGATCATAAGTATAGAACTTTGCTGAGTTCTGTTAATCATTCTAGCAAATTATCAACTTGAAGAGGCAGCAGAGTCCCCTGAATTTGTCTGGGAGCCCTGTGAGATTTTGTGGCTGGTGTCTGCAAGGAGAGCTAGTCTTGTAGAGGATTGTTCCCTTAACTTTTGAAATTTGACCTAACTTTAGATAGTGTCAGAATTGCACTGCAAAGGGGCAATATTAAGTCAATAGCAATTTATTTAATAATAAAATGGTACATTTGGATATGGCCCAAATTCTGTACATGGTATAAAAATGACCAAAGTTTGGAAAACTCTAGTGTAATGTTCTCTGCATTAACTTTAAAACCTATTATGTCTTTTTTTATAATTTACTGCTCAGAAAAACCCTATGAGGTTGATAACTACTAAAATTTCCATTTTACAGATTAAGAAGCTGAGGCCTAGAGAGATTAAATAAGGACATGTTACAGGTAAGTGGCAGTGTTGGGATATGAACTTAGGCAAACGTCTCTCGAAAGTCTTAGTGTGTTCATCACACTACTAAAATATCCACCTCGTGGGGTGCCTGGGTGGTGCTGTAGGTTAAGTGTCTGATTCTTTGTTTTGGTTCAGGTCATGATCTCAGGGTCGTGAGACTGAGCCCCGCATCGGGCTCCACATTCAGCAGTGAGTCTGCTTGAAAGATTCTCTCTCACTACATCAAAAACTAATGATGTACTGTATGGTGACTAACATAACATAATAAGAAAAAAGAAAGATTCTCTCTCCCCCCTCGCCCTTCCCCCCCACTTTCTCTCTCTCTAAATAAATAAACAAATAAATAAAATCTTTTAAAAAATATCCACCTTGTAGGATCACTATAAAGATTAAATGATATATTGCAAGTACAGCTCATTGAAAGACTTCTAACAGAAGCAGTAAATGTTAGCTTTTGTTATTCCTTTTGTAATTAGATATATATTTCTGTATTTAATGATAACAGTCCTTAAAGTAAATTAGGGGACATCTGATTTGGTCATACCCTATAACATGTCTAGAACCGATTGGAAGACTTATATAAGCTTTGTTTTATATGGAAAAGAGGAATTTTCCGTCTGTAAGGTAAAGAAGGTACAGGACTTGCATTGCAGACTTTCCCAGGCATAGAGCAATCGCTTTTCCAGGCAAGGAATATCATTAAGTCCAAAAGTAAAGTCAGCATGACAATGAACCTGGATTTTACAATCTTTTCTTGGTATTATATAATTCTAGGTCAGGGAGTAGAAGACAAAGAGAGGAGAAATTTTAGCTAACATAGCAAAGTGTGCGCTTTGAGATTCATTTAGGTGACTACAGTGCCTTAGTTAGAATGCTCTAGACTGGTAATTTATCTTTATTTGTCAGCTCCCTAGGGATGAGTTTTTATGAAGGGCGAAAAGTAAGTAGGAAGCAAAAATAACTGCCGGTTTTTGACTAGTGATTGTCTTCCAATTTTGGGGTGGTACATCTCTAAAAGTCTTTTGTTAGAAGAAAACCTCAATACTCCCCTAAAAGATTAAATGTATAACTTAGCAGGAATTGGGAAACATATTAATAGTTCACGTATTTTCTTTCCCATGAACATATGATGATATTAACAATATTGGCTGGGAAGTAATACCTAGATATATCAGTTTAAGAAAAAACACAGTCTATTAGAATGAAGGGGCTTTTGACATAACGTAGGGAACATTTTAATAAGAGCACTTTTTCTGGCTGCAGTATTGAGTGAGTCAGTTATAAGCTCTGAGAAGTGACTCTGTGTTTCCATGGAGGAAAGAGCAAAGGGAGGGAGATCCTATCTCCCTTGCAAATTCACTGACTTCATGGAGGAAGGGAAGAGTAAAGGAATCTGATTTTAGCACAGTAGGGGAAAATAAACAGATTCAACTCCAGAACCCAAAGGAAAGGATAAATGGGTTGCTATAAGTCAGCTCTATCCTAGATGGTCAGTTTCCAGTGGACACAAATTACATGTGTTTTTCTTGCTTTCTCCCTAGGCCTGATCAGTTGGCCACTTAAATGATTCCATTGGAGCAGCTGTAACACTGGTCAGTGTGTTGGAAATTCTGTTTTCTGACATGTTTAGGAAGGGGCTACTCTATTTGCATTAGTTAAATATTCTGATTAATAGAGGTTAGCATATATATTATGGCAGATGGCAGTTGTGATACTCATTCATTCATTCATCTTCCCAGGAAATGATTATTGAAGACTTTCCATGTAGTAGGCACGATTTTACGTACTGTGGATACAAGATGCTTCTGAAGAGTATAAATGAGATCCTTGCTGTTTTGGAATTTACATTTTAGTGGGAGAAGACAACATGCAAAATCATAAATGAAGACCATGATTTCAAATTGTGAAAAGTGCTTGAAGAAAGTGAACAGGGTACTGTAATTAGAAAGTGACTGCTGGAAGGTGGGGTGATTTAGAATGTGTGGTCAGGGAAGGCTTTTCTGAAGAAGTGCCATCATAACTGAGACCTAAATGATAAGAAAGAACCAACGCTCTAAAGGATCTTCAGCTGAGAGAACATCAAGTGCAAAGGTCCTGAGGTTGAAGCAAGGTAGATGGGCTTAATGAACAGAAAGATGAGTGTGGGGTGAGAGTGTTGTCAGCAAGGAAAGTAGGGTGGAGAGGTCAACATGGTAGGCAGAGGACAGATAATGTACAACCTTAAAACCTTGAGGTTTAAAAAGTCTGGGATTTTATTTTGTATATGATGAGATGCCATTGAAGCAAAGGAGTGACATGATATGGTACCTATTTTATTTATTTTTTTATAATAATTCTTTATTATGTTATGTTAGTTACCATACAGCACATCCCAAGTTTTTGATGTAAAGTTCCATGATTCATTACTTGTGTATAACACCCAGTGCACCATGCAATATGTGCCCTCAATACCCAATCCCCCACCCCCCTGCCGTCTAAAGCCCTCAGTTTGTTTTCCAGAGTCCATAGTCTCTCATGATTGATTCCCCCTTCTGTTTACCACCCCTTCCTTCCTCCCCTTCTTCTCCTACCGATCTTCCTACTTCTTATGTTCCATAAATGAGTGAAACGATATGATATGGTACCTATTTTAAAGCATACTTGTACAGTGGATGTATGGGGGGAGCTGTTTAGAAGACTAGGCTTATCAGTGCTTTTAAAAGTCCAAGAGAAATGAGGAGAAGAAATGGCAGTATTTATTAAACAGAAGAAATGGAACCTAGAGTCAGGCCTGGCTCTGTCACTCATTTGCTGTGCTTAGTTAAGACCCTTCTCTCTCTGGGCCTCAGTCACATCATCTGAGACAGAAAAAAATCATCTTTAATACTGGATGCCCTTTCAAGTACCCTTGCACACCAGCATTGTGTGGTTCAGTAGTTTGTGACCCTTTAAAACGAGTAAAACTTCCAAGATTGAAATCACAAACTATAATGAAAACCAAGCATGATTGATGGAAACCAACCAGGTGAAAGTAAATCCTTGGACTGTCATCAATCCCCATGAACTGGTGTGTTATCTCTTTGTTTGCATGAACTCAGCACATACTAAACACCTTTGTTTGGTGGCTCTTCATTGCCTCTATTTTTTATGGTTATCTTTTGCATTTGCGACTTCTTGACACTCCTTGGGTCCAACATTGGTCCTGACTGCACCAAGGCTGGGTAGCTTAAGGACCTCTAGCAAGAGAAAGCATGTCTGACAATCTTTTTGTTTCTGATTTCATTGGAATATACACCATTTTGTTGAATCTGGGTGTCAGCATTGGCCCTTAGAAGTAGGACAAGTGGATGTGAAGTAAATTGTGCTGTTCTCAGTCCTTCTGCAGTCTGGGATTGTTGCAGATCCAGAGCAAACTGAGAGGCTTAGCATTCCTGCCTAACCTCATGGCTTCTTCATGCAGATATCAGGAGCCCAAGTTAATAATAAGGTGGTGCCCTAAAAGGTATACATCATTGGACCCATTCCTCTCACCCCCATTCCCATAGAAAGGGATTTTTCCCCCTTAAATTGACATTGTTATGGTTTAATGTATTTTAAATGCCCCGTCTGGATTTATTATTTAAGCGTTTAATTTTGAAATGCCTGTATTGTCATATTCCCTTTTTAGCATGGAGTGATTGGGAAACAAACTAAAACTAAAGAAATATTGAGATGTTTTAGAAAAGAGTGTAGATAAATATACCATACTATTTATCAAGTATTATTTGACTATTTCTTGAGTGATAGCACCTGATTTTATCACTGGTCTAGCATTTAGGTAATTATCTCTGCTGGATATGTTAGTTTCAATTGCTGTGTGACAAGTTGACACAAATTTAGCAGTTAAAACAATACCCATATTTCTTCCATGTGTCAGAGGTGAGTCCAAATGGGCTCAGCTGGGCTCTCTGCTCAGGGTAACAGAAGGCTGAAATCAGGGTGCTGGCTGGGCTGAGATCTCATATGCAGGCTGTGGGGGAATATCTGCTTCCAAGCTTAACTTGGAAAGGATGAATTCTTGGAAGAATTCAGTTCCTGTGGTTGTAGCACTGAGATCCCTGATTCCTTGCTTGAATTCCAGCTCTTAATTCCTAGAGGCGGCTTGCATTCCTTGCTCCTTCTGCAAGATAGTAAAAATGCATGTGTTGAATCATTCTCTTACTTTGAATCTCTCTGACTTCCTTTTGTGCAACCAGCCAGAGAAAGCTCTGAGCTGGTCTCATGTGATTAGGTCAGGGACACCCAGATAATCTCCCTATATTAAGGTTGACTATGTCATAAAATATAACTTAATCATGGAAGTAAAATCCATTGGATTCAGTCTTGGAGATTGTACAGGTCATCTATTCCATGGGGTGGGAAATCTAGGGGCTTATCCTAGAATTCTGCCTACCACATTAGATTAACACAATTTAATTGTTTTTTTTTTTTTTATTTACCCAAAAGCAGGCTTGACTTTGGGTTCCAGTAGCTTATGGGAGGTGGTTCTGGTTAGCCCAGTGAAAGAGCAGAGAAGTGAGGCAGGGAAGAGAGGAAAGTCAGTTAAGGAGTAAGTTACTACTGTAAGCAACAAGGGTTCATCTGGGGACCCTCTAAGAGAGGGTAGCACATCCCTCAGAACTGTTCACTCCTACCTACCCCAATGGGTTGAAGATTGCTGGGGGCGGGGAGGGAGCATTGATATCCCAGTGTTTCTGGTCTATGCTATGTGAGAGCAGGACGTGGTTCAGAGGCCAGAGAATGCTTATGGCATGAGATTCAGGACAATGCTGGGGTGTAGGTTCACTGCAAGCAGTCACTAAGGGCTGCCTGCCAGCTTGGAACTTCACCTTTATTATCTTTCAGTTCCTCAATTTAGCCCAGGGAGTGGGAATTATTGTTGCCATTTTGCACATTAGGAAACTGAGGTTTAGGCTAGGTGGTTTGTCTAAAATTGCTCTACAAGTAGGTGATGGGCTATATTTAATCTACGTTGTCCAACTCACTCATAGGCTACAAGGGAAGACAGAAGCCACAAGCCAGTCCCCTGCTTCTGGTGTTACTCAGCATCTTTTTGAATCTATTTTTAAAACAACTGGGGAATAAATAAGTGCTGATGAGATTTTGAATAAAGGTGATCAGAATGACAATAAATAATCCATGGAGGCAAAATGGAGAAGGTCCCCACTAATTCTCAAGGGAAAATTCAGGGCTATTTCACATTCATTTGCTTCCATTGTAGACTATTAGACCATGCTTACTAATAAAATCTCACATGATGAATGTGCTTTAATTTTGTTGCTCAGGATGTCATTTACTCCCCACTTCTGTGGTTCATAGAAGAGGTGTGATAGTGCTGTCATTTTGAGCTTGGGTTTTGGAGTCAGTTTTTCCTAAGTTTAAACCTATGCTCTGCCTTCTTGTGTGATCTGAGATATAGACTAAGGCAGGGGAGGGGAGGCTCTAAACCAGAAGGCATATTAAAAGTGTTTAGTATGAACTTCTCAGTATTTGGTGGCTACTCTTGTTATTATTCTCATTGACAGGTGAAAAACTAATGTTCAAAGAGAAGTGACTTGCCCAAGGCCATCTTCTAGCTGGTGGTAGAATTAGGGTTAGAACCCAGATCTGGGTGAAATCTGTCCTCTCTTCTCTGCAAAGAAGATAAGAATTTTCCTTGCTTTTCTCCAAGATGCAGGATAACACCCAAGTGAATCACCTTTTAAGAGGCGCTTTGGTCCTCCCAGGACAGCTGATTCTCAGCGCCAGGTGCAGGGATCTATACCAAGGGAATTAAATGTATGCAGCATCTTCTTCCCTTGGAAAGTCTTTTCCACAGTCCCTCTAGGCACATGGCCCTCAGTGTACTATTCTAGAACTCAAAAACAGGCAGAGAAATGGTTTCCAATAAGTGCTGGTAGAGAGCTGACCACCTCCTTGGTGGTCCTGAATGTATTTTAAGGCTGACTTCTCTGTATTGCAGTCACCACAGGCATTTGACCTTATGGTGGCAAATCGTGCCAATTAATTTCTGTGTGAGGAGCTACTTTTTTATTAAAGAGTTACTTTTGAACAAAAAGCTATGGAATATTTTTCCTTGTTTACCTTAATAGGCAAATTGAAATTCTAGATTTTTCTGTAACTAATTTCTATTTAGCTTTTCCTTCACAAACCTTTAATATAATCAACATGTATTGAATGTCTACCATCCACCATGTTCCAGGTCTTGGGGATACAGTAATTAGCAAAACATACAGAGCTCCTGCCTTCATGGAGATTATATTGTAGTGGGGCAGGGGGAAATTGGTAATAGACAAAATCAGGTAAATTATATAATATGTCCAGAAAATAAGATAGGGAAGAGAGGATAGAGAAGTCCAGAGGTTTATATGACAATGGTCAGGGGAAGATGCTCTGAGGAGGTGATATGCAGACCAAGGGTTGGGGGGAATGATATAGAGAATCATGCAATATAAAGATAGAATGAAGTGTTAGTTTGAAGCACATCTGGTATGTGATTTGAGGAATAGTAAGGAGGACAGTGTGGCTGGACAGAATGAGACAGAGAATTGTAATAGATGAGGTTCTAGGGAAATAGTCAGGAGCCAGAATATAGAGGGGCTGATGTGCCATTGTGAAGACTTCAGTTTTAACAGAGATGGCTCATTCAAGCTGCCCTCATAGTGTCTCTGGCCTCATAGTTTTCTTCAAAACTATAAAATAGCATATCTAGAAGAAATGTGGAACTAATGGTGCTTAGATTTAATGCTTTTCAAATACCACAAAATAGGAGGTTCAAGTCTCAGTACTAAGAATTGGAAAAGATATATTTGGGATATTCCTCTGCTACCTCATGGCATTAATAATGAGATCCAGCTAAACTTGTGTTTATTCTGGTCCTTTAAGTTTTAGGGTTTTGTGTTTGGGTTTGTTTTTTGTTTTGTTTTGTTTTTTCTTTCATGTGTTTTGTTGTTTTGAGCTAAAAATCATTCTCTAAAAAGGAAATTTCAGAAAAGAACATCAAATGTACTAGCACAATTTTAACCCTCTAGATCAATCCCTCACTTGGAAAGTGGAGTTTGAATAATTAAAATCAATTGTTATGCTTTTTGCTACCACCATGATAGCATATTCCTGTCAAAGAGTTCCTGTGGGCTCTAGAGTAAGTTTGCTAATAGGATGTGGACCATCTATAGCTAAAACATTTTCAGCAAAAAACCATAAAGCTCCAATTACACAGGCTATTCTTTAAAAAATCCTTCATGGTGATTCTATTGAGCCACATTACAAGAAGCAAAATTACATTATTAAAATGATTATTTGATTATTTTTGTCTGTTTTTTTTTCTCTTCTTGCTGCTGGGGAAAAAAAGCTAATTTCAGATCTACTTAGGATTTATTGCTTCTAAGAATTTTCTCTAAAATAGAGGGTAGCAGGAGAGCTACAAGACTCTTTGCAAGTAATAATGGAGCAGCTTACTGTGCTAACCAATAAACAAATATTAAATAAGTGCACTTGAAAAAAATATGCTGGAACAGTGGTATAACTGTCATAAACTGCACCAGAATCATCTACAGATCGCTGTGCCCCACCCTCTGAGTTTCTGAATCAGTAGTAGGCCCACAGAGTCACATTTCTCACAACAGGTGATAATGCTGCTTGTTTTGGGACCCATTTTAGGAAACACTGTGCTAGGACCATGATATGCAAGGCTCCTTTGGTCCTGGATTTTATTCCAATGGTTAGCATTGGTTCCCGTCTGAGTGAGTCTAGATAATAGATATTTAAGAATTTAGCTTTAATGTATATTCAATCTAACAAGTGTCTAAGGTGTAATATTAAGTTCAGCAAGGCTTCAGAATTAATTTGACTGAGGTTCAAGTTTTTGAAAAGAACATGATCAATTTTAGAGTGTTTCTTGATCGGTTTTGGATCTACGAAAGCCAATTATTTCAAAACCCATTCTCCATACCAATTGCTTAACTTTTTGCTTTATACACCTTCTGGCTACACCATAGTTTCACTTACTCTATTTTCCCACCCAAAATACCTCCCACATTGTTCTCTGTCTAAATAAACCTGACCCAAGAACTCGGTCAAATCCCAACTCTTTTATGAAACCTCCCATAATTCAGCGTCTCCTTCCTCTGAGAACCTATAGCTTTTATTACTCAGACTATTAACATGGCATGAACCAGCGACCTGTTTTTGCTCTGCATTACAAGATTAACCTGGTATGGTTATCTGAGCTTTTGCAGGAATATGTTCGACCTCCTCAGCAGACTGCAAGCAGAGATTGTGAGCAGAGATTGAGGCTACCATGCAATTGATGGTTAATATGTGTTTGAGTTTGACTGAAGGCACAAATTCTACCAAGCTAAGTATGTACTATCTTAAATATAAGGAAAACAGTTAATGTGAATTGAACACTTACTCTGTAGAATTTTATCATCTCATTGATTCTCTATAATAATTATATGATGTTGATACCATTATTATCCTTGTTATACCACTGAGAAAACAAAGAACGCAGTGAAGTGCCTTGCAGAAGTTCACACATCCCAAAAGGGTAGAGGTAAGATTGGAAGCCAGTCAGGCCCCAGAGTCTGTACCTTATTCTTTGCAGTATTACTGAACCATGATCCTTTTCCTACCCTCATTCTTGGCAGCTCATACCTTCAACTCTGTGGAGTACTCAGTATGAAGCTAGTTTCTCTTCCCTCTGCCCCAAACTCATTTGAAACCACAGAAACCACATGAAAAATGGAGTCTGGCCACCTCCAATCTATGCATCCCAGAACTCTCCTTCTGTAATGATTCACCATCAAGGGCTCTAGAAGCCACAGCAGCAATAAAGGACTCTTGTATTGATCTACTTTGAAATTATAGAGGAAAATAAATTACCCTGAGTTTTTTATTGGCATCGAGTGCTAAGTCCAGACAGAATATAGAAAAAATTAGCTTTTCAGGTTTAATTCAAAAGTCCCTTGCAAACTATGGATGCAGGAAAATGAATCATTTTATATTAGGGGATAGAGAGATAATGGTAATAAATGCCTCTTTGAAAGTTTTGGTTTCCAAACATAAGCCCTTTCCTAATAGTTCATCAAAGTTGATTAGAAGCTCTAAAAATCCCATTATGGCCCAAAGCTGGTAACTCTTCATTTCCCTTTTGTAGAAAGATTTGGTCTGATAATATCCAAATAATAACCATTGATTGAATAAGAATAAGATCCATTCTATGTGATTATACTATATGTACATATTAATAATTAGATGCTGGATAATCATCTTACTGTCTTTATTTTTTAAGTAATGTATGAATCCAGCATTGTTTTAGACATTCAAAGAATACATTATATGCAGAAGAAGAAAGAGTCTTCTTTCAATATCCGTCTCCCACTTACTCCAGCCCACCCCTGTTCTCAGCTGTAGCCACAGCCAGTAGAGGAGCAGACATCCTTTATTCCCCTTGCTGCACACACATGTATGCATATGTGCATGTACAGAAACAAAAATACTTTTTTCTGTAAATAGTATCATACGATAAAATTCTGTCTATGACCCTTTTTTTTCCATTTCAAATGTTGAGATGTTTCCATTTTAATTTGACACAATATCTCTTTTTCATCCTTTTTAAAGGTTTTAAAGTTAGTTTTAAATACCCTTGGTGTTATTCTATATTTGACTTAACATTGTTTTTATACATATCTGAGATATCTGAGGGTTTTTTGAGTACAGTTGACACACAATGTTACATTAGTTTCAGATGTATAACTCAGTGATTTGACAAGTTTATGCATTATGCTATGATTACCTTAGGTATGGCTACTATCTATCCCATTATATCGCTTATTACAATATCATTAACTGTATTCCTTATGCTCTGCTTTTTATTCCCATGACTTACTCATTCCTTAACTGGAGTCCTGTATTTCTCTCTCCCTTTCACTCATTTTACCCAAACCTCCCCTCTGGCAGCCATCAGTTTGTTCTCTGTATTTATAGTTCTGATTCTGCTTTTTTGTTTCTTTATTCATTTTTTTGGATTCCATTTATGAGTGGAATCATATGGTATTAGTCTTTCTCAGTCTGACTTATTTCACTTAGTGTAATACCAGCTAGGTCCAACCATGTTGTCACAATATCATCTTTTTTTATGGCTATGTAATATTCTTACACACACACACACACACACACACACACACCACATTTTCCTACCCATTTGTCTATTGATGGACACTTACCTTGCTTCTGTGTCTTGGCTATTTTAAACAATGCTGCAATAAACATAGGGGTGCATATATCTTTTTGAGTTAATGTTTTCATTCTTCCTAGGTAAATACCCAATAATGAAATTATTGGATCATATAGTACTTTTATTTTTAGTTTCTTGAGAAAATTCCGTACTGTTTTCCAGAGTGGCTGCACCAATTTACATTCCCACCAACAGCACATGAGGGTTACCAAAATGTCTTCTTCATTTTAACCATTCTAACAGGTGTGAGGTGATGGTTCATTGTGGCTTTGATTTGCATTTCCCTGATGATGAGTGAGGTTGAGCATCTTTTCATGTGTCTGTTGGCCATCTATATCAGGGATGTTGTTAAAACAACATCAGGTATGGTGAAGTTAATAGATTAGGAGACAGTTCCCATTGAAAAGATGGTCTGTTCTCAGTGGTTCCCAAGAGAAAGGAGCATGCTATGCCATGCAGGACCACATGGAGGAAGTACCATGGTTGGACAGAAGCTACAGTGAGGGGAGAAAAATATAGTCTTTATTGTGGTTTTTGTGGGAAGAAATGGGTGAGGTGAAGTAAGCAAACTGAGCAAGTCTAGGATTGGATAGTTGGAATACTTTCAGCAGACTCTGGGATATAGAGGTGGTCCCTGGCCCTGGAGCGATTTAGGGTAAAAAGAATGTTGGCTTGGTGTGTGAAAGTTAAATAAAGGACATGATTAGGAGCATGGGCTCTGGTTGGTTGGTTTGCACATGAGAGGCAAGCTTGTGGGAAAGTTCTTTGTAGTCTCTAAAAATTAGCTAGCCCTTGGAAAAGTGGTCCCTCCCTGGTTCCATAAGTCCCCAAGATGTTAAGGCATCATAAAACATAGAAAATGAAAAACATGATTAATGCAAACAGTTCTCCATTTGCTGAACATTTTACTTTTTCTAGTGTGCTATCATTGTTCTTATTCTGCCTACCTCACAAAGTGCGAAAATCAAACAAGACAATTGATGTGCAAAGACCATCAATTGAAAAGTGATAGATATATGAAAGGTTGCTAATATCATCTATAGTACCCACTGTTGAATATACCATAGCTATAATGTTTTATATATTATCATATATTATGTCTTTTCCTATACAGTAATTAAGATGTGAATGAAACCTCATATTTAAGCCAGTGTTTGACAGTGTTGTGAAGAAACACAGCTTACATTCATTTTGTATAGTCCCCATAGTGATGCTGTCTACTAGCTCTTGTCTCCATTTTACAGATGAACACTAGAGGCTATGAAAAAATAATGTGTCTAAGGTCTCTTAGTTCCTAAGGAAAACAGCCAGCTATTGTTTTAAACTTAGTTTTCTCTGGCCCTAACATTCTTACTATGCATTTCTGACCCTATCTGGTTCCAATACTTTGCTTTTTCTTTCTCTTACATGTAGCTACTAATTGATCTCCATCTATAAGGGAGCCCTACCTTCAGCCCCCTGAGCTTGGAAACTGAAATAACCCATAGTAACCTGCCTGACAGAAGTCCTTATGAGATTTCACAATGTCCCTGCCAAAGGCTGAGGTCACCCCGAACCCTGGTCTGTCCCGCGGATCCTACTGCCTGCCCAGAAAGTCTCCAGATCCATATTGCCTCCTGGATTCCCTTTGGTGATTCTGGCCAAGATTTCCCCACTGCCTCCAGAACCTCAGGTGCCTGCCACTTGCTTATTCCATGACCCATTTTATGTTAAGTCCTTTTAATAGTCTGCAGTGCCTGCCAGGCTGGGTTTTTCCTCAGCATCTGCAGTAGCTCTGTGTCCCATTGTCACTCCAGTTCCAGGACCAGCCCTTGTAGCCAATCAGGCTGTGCTCAGTTGTGCCTCCAGTTGAGGTCTTTTTAGTGCTCTTTCCCCTCAGTTGCCCTCTACGTCAGAGATCAGATAAAGCCCCTGGCTCTTAGTTCTTGTTTTATTTATTTATTTTTATAAAGATTTTTATTTTTATTTAGAGACAGAGCAGAGATGGAGGGGAGCGGGGAGGAGCAACAGAGGGATTAGGAGAAAGAATCCTCAAGCAGACTCCCAGCTGAGCATGAGCCCCACATGGGGCTCCATCCATCTCACAACACTGAGATCATGACCTGAGCTCAAAGCAAGAGTCATCGCTTGCTAACCGACTGTGCCACCTAGGCTCCTCAATTCTTGTTTTAAAATATCACTCACCTGATCCTACTTTCTCTGGAGTCCTTTTGTCTTCAATGATATTGGGAATCACAGCTATGATATTGATAGCCACCATTTATTGATCACCGACTACGATTTAGTGAATAGATAAGGCACTTTACATGTACTATCTCATTTGATCTCACAATTTTTTCAGGTGAATGTTATTAGCTCCATTTCTAGTAGGAAGGAATTGTGCCTCAGGGAGGTCATCCAGTCTGTGCAAGGTCACACAGCTAACCAGGGAAAGATGATGATCGCCATTTATCTTTAACTGACTCTAAAGACCTTATTCTTCCTGTTATTCTCTGCCTCTTTATAAGGGGGTACACTAAGTTCTGGTCATCATGGGCTAATATGTCAGCACTTAACCCACCTGAGTTGAGCTGGATGATAGGGATAGGATGATCACAACAACTAAAGCTAGCCTGCCAGGATCTGTACTCTCAGGGCAAGCAGACCTCAGTGCATCTTTCAAATCTTCATTCTTACTCTCACTTACAAGATGAACTCTGTCCATCCTGTGAATTAAACCTACATCTGGGCTATGTGGATGCTGCATGAGTAAAGCAGTGGGGGTCCTCATCAGCACAAGAGAAAAGGAAGAAGCGGAATTAAGGTATAAAGGCACTAAAGTGGATGTCACACAAATTGGATCCTAATCTTGCGTCTGTCTCCAATTCATATTTGAAATGTGGGGATTAGCCAGGAAGGATATCTCTTGTTGTAAATGCTATCGACTGGGTAGTACTGCCTGGAGTATGATGGTAGAAAGGATGTTTAGGCCATATCTGGGCTTAGTGGTGAATTTCTGGGTACAAGTGGTATGAGAGGGCCTAAGTACCAAGGATTTCCTTCTCTGCAAACTATAAAATTTGAGGCCCAACATTCAGGAACTAGCATTCTTCACTTCATCTCCTTGTGACCCTCACATAGGGGATTCCAGGACATATCCCGTTGAGAAATATTACGAGTTTCTTGTATGTTGACCTCTTCCATGACTCCAAGAAAATAACATACAGGTTAGCTGTGTAGCGGTGCTGACTACTGCTAAGAGATCTATTTAATATATATTTAAAAAGGAATTTTACTTGAAAACCCAAAGACCTGACATCCTTAAATTCTTAAGGCACAATCTATATTTTAATTTTCTTTGTCCTAAATCGTGCCAGCACTGTAGTAAGCATACACTACATAGACTGGAAAGAAAATCAACTCCTTAATGGGAGAGCCAAAAGTAGTGGAGGTGTTGAAGGTTATTTTTTCCCTGTTGTCAATGTCAGCTGGAAGTTGAAGCACATTTTTTGACCCTAAAAAGTTTTTGCCTAGTCTTCCCTTTCCTTTTAGGCTTGTTTTTCTCCCAACATGCATTTGTCCTTTGCCCAAACCCCTTTTCATTTTATGCAGATTCTTCCCGCTACAGGGAGGCAGTTTGCCCTCCATTACCTTGCATGACATAAGAAGCCCATGATATGGCAAAGCACAGGGGAGTTGTTATGCTTTAACTGGCTTGGGCACTCCAGAGACCCTCTGTGACAGTGATACAGCAGGAGCCAACTAGGGTAGCCAAACTGTAGGTTATAAATCCCTTAGTAACCATCTAAACCTATGCCTTTTTTCATATATGTCCCTTGCTCTGGGTTTTGCCTCTGTAAATTTGTAAGCAAATGTTCCTTTTATGATAAGGAAACCACAAACTAGCCCTAGCATCCCTTTGTGACACCGATTTGGCAATTCTATATTGGAATTCCCATTTTGGCCTTGTCCAAGACTCACTCCCCCATTGCTGTCACCAATGGTTACTTACCCTTTCCCTAACCAGCTAGTGTACTTGGGACCTTGAACCAGATGGAATCACATTCTTGCATACTTAGTAGCAGCAACAGTAAGAATTAACACCAGTGAACAGTTCTTTGTTGGACCCATCATAAGTAATATGGAGGCTCTCAAAGGTGATAGCTCGGTCTAGGCTTTTGGGACAGTATCTGCACATAAGCTGCTCTTTTATCTCAGGACCAAGGGCACAGCATTGTAACACTTTCTGTCCTTAAGCTCTTTTCAAAACTCCTTGCAATTCTATGTTGAGCTTTTTCATTGTCTCTCTTTTTTCTCCTTTGCCCCAATTTTTATTGTCAGATGTGATTTCTAGGAGGCTCTGATTATGCCTGCAAATTATGGAAAATGTTGTCCACTGTGTTCTTTCTACATCTGTTCTGAGGTTCTCTACTGTATCCATTTTACAGTTTCTTTTACATATTTTTCTTTCTTTCCTGCCCCCCACTCATCAACTTAAAAATCATCCCCTCTGTTCACTTCTTGCTATTCAGGGTTGGGGGTGACCTGGGAAAGAGCCTGCAGTGGAGTCCAGAGCTGTCCTTCATGACCTCCTTGGCCACTCATTCTCCTTCTCAAACATGTTTCCTCATCTGTTAAATGAGAGGGTTGACCTAGATAATCTCTAATTATCTAATAATCTCTTCCATGATATACTGTGATTCTAGTTGATTCATAAGTAATCATACCTGAAATTTATCGAATGTTTAATGAGTGCTGGTCATTGAGCTCAGTACTTTTCTTGTATGCAAATGAGATACATACAAACTGCACAATATCCCTAGATGATGATAATAATAATGGCAATAGTAGCAGGTATTTGAGGATGTGTGCTATGTGTCAGGTGCTGTGATAAGCTCTTTCTGTATATTATTTCATTAAACACCCACAATAATACCTTATGGATTTGGTTATCATGCCTACTTTACAGATAAAGAAACAGAAACTCAGAAAGATTTAAATAGCTCATCAAAGATCATGCAGCCAGAAAGTGGGGTGTGGGGATTTGAATTCCAGGCTGTTTTACTCCAGAAGCTGAGATCTTTTCTGGGTTAAATGATTTTAGTAGTTATTTTCAAACCGAGTGCAAGGTTGGCCTTTGATTATCACTGCTAAATATATTTCAGGAGCATGAAGCAAAAGGATCCTGAAAATATTAATAATTTGGCAAGGGAAAGAATAAGGCACAGAAAAAGAAGGCAATTGTGGAAAGAGCTAGCAGGAGAGGAAACTCAGTTCTAAGCAAAGAAAAAGCAAACCCAGGAGGAGGCCTTCCAAAAGCTTATGGAGACAAGGAGGGAATAATTGAAATTAAGAAGATTATAAACTCTGTGGGCACTGGTAACCCTGAGCCCCTCAGCAGGGACCCATGAGGACTGACATTTCAATGGTCCATGAAATCAAAAGACAATTAATGAATTTAGCTGGTCCTGTGCTTTGGGAGGAGGTAACACAGTTCAAAGTTAGTTCACCGCAAGATACAATATAATTAGAACACTTCAGAATCAAATTTTTGATTCAAAAAAAAAAAGCCTCAAAATAAAATATTGAATCAGGTATGGAAGTAGGAGAGGCAATTAAGTTAATTCAGTGAACTTTTGAATGCCAACCATTCCTGAGTTGTTAAGAAGCCTATGTTGTCAGCTGAGGAATTTGGATTTAATCCCTTCACTCACTATCTATATTTAACAAATTCTTAATGTGTCACATCTGTTACCTTGATATTTCCAACTTGAGAGATGCATCCAAGAGGTGAATCACTGTAGTATTTTTGCAGTGGGGGCTAGGAAAGTAGACAAGATGCTTTTAAACTTAAGATGCATGAATATCACAGAAAACAATAGGTGAAAAATGCAACTAATTTTATAGAATGAGGGCACCTTTAAAGTTACCTCTCATACTACAGACAGACCATCTACTGAAAATAGGAGCATGTCCCCATCTTTTGCCCCAAACAATACACCTTTATAAAGATTATGTGTCAGTGGCCTGGAGGTTACATGACTGTTTTCAGTGGGATATTCTAATAGCAACACCTAGTCTTACTACATCTCTCCCTGAAGGTATCAAATCCTTTCAATTGTTTGTTTAATACCTTTTCTCTGCAGATATCCTCAAGGGAGAAAGAGAAGAAAAGCACTAGTAAATGTGTATAGTAATTGTGAATTAGATCCCAAGGTTATTTTTTCCCTTTTATTCCACCATTCCTCATGGACACTGATGACCAAACATGTGCGTATACCAAAAACCTAAGGAGTCCTTCTGAATTTTTCCCTCTTTCTTACCTCACACATCCAATCAAGCAACAAATCCTGTTGTTGACACTTGAAAGTATTTTGGAAGTGGCTGTATCTACCATCCTTGCTTCTGGATTGCTAAAATAGCCTCTATTACTCTTCTTGATTGCATTCTTTCTCCCTTCTAGTATATTCTCCAAAGAGCAACCCTATAAACATTAAATAACAACAACAGCAACAACTCATCACATACAAGTTAACCCCTATGAGGTTATCAGCAGATTACTGAGAAGAAACTGCAGGCCAGGAGACAGTGGGATGATATATTTAAAGTGATGAAAGAAAACAAAAACAAAAGACTGCCAACCAAGATTACTTTCCCTGGCAAAGATTTCCTTCACAAATGAAGGAAAGATAAATACCTTCCTAAACAGAAGCTGATAGAGTTAATCACCGTTAGACCTGCCTTATGAAAAATGCTAAAGAAAGTTTTTCAAGCCCAAATGAGAGGACGTTAATAAGTAACCTGAAAACATATGAAGATATAAAACTCACTTGTAAAGATAAGTATACAGTCAAATTCAGGTAGCTATGTTTATATCAGACAAAATAGACTTTAAGTCCAAAATTGTAGCAAGAGACAAAGATAATCATTAATATAGTGATAAAGGCATCAATTAATCAAAAAGATATAGCAATTATAAATATATGTGCACCCAACATCAGAGCACCTAAATATATTAAGCAAATATTAATAGATATGCAGGGGGAACTAACAATGCAAAAATAGTAAGGGGCTTCAGTTCCCCACTTTGAACAATAAGTAGATCATCCAGATAGAAATTCAAGAATGAAGTATTGGACTTGAACTATACTTTAGACAAAATGGAAAGAAAACAGAAGGAAAGAAATAACAAAGATCAGAGAGTAGCAATAAATGAAATAGGCACTAGAAAAACAATAAATAAGATCAACAAAATGAAGAGCTACACTTTTGAAAGGATAAACAAAATTGACAAATCTTTAGCTAGACTAAGAAACAGAAGACAAATTAAATCAGAGATGAAAAAGGAGACATTGCAACTGAGGATGGAGAAATACAAAAGATTATAACAAAAGGAGGAGAAAAATCATATGATCTTCTCAAGAAGATGCAGAAAAAAAATTGACAATATGCAACATCCTTTCATGATAAAAGATCTAAACAAGGAGAAAAGAAATGTACTTCAACTTGATAAAGGTCATATATGACAAGTAGCTAACATATTCAATAGTGAGAACTTGAAAGCCTTTTTTAGGATTTCTATTCAACATAGTATTGCAAATCCAAGTCAGGGCAGTTGGATAAGAAAAAAGAAAAGAAAGAAAGAAGAGGTATCTAAGTTGGAAAGGAAGAAATAAAATTGTGTCTGTAGATGCCATGATATTATATATTTCTATATTATATATAGAAAACCCCAAAGACTCCACCAAAAACCATTAGAATTAATAAAAAAATTCAGTAAATTTGCAGTGTACAAAATACATACAAAGATCAGTTCTATATACTAACAACAGATAATCTGAAGGAGAAATTAAGAAAGCAATCTCTCTAACAAGAGGATATAACATTTGTAAATACTTATGCATCAAACATAGAAGCACCAAAATTATTAAAATAAATATAAACAGACTTATAGGGAGAAATAGACAGCAGTATAATAATAGTAGGGACTTTAGTACTCCACTTACATCATAGAAAATCAATAAAAAATATTGTCCTTAAATGACACATTAGACCAGACGGACTTAACAGATATTTAGAGAACATGCTATCCAAAGGCAACAGAATATGCATTCTTCTCAACTTCATGTGGAACATTTTCTAAGATAGATTATGGGGCCACAAAACAAATCTTAATAAATTTAAGAGGATTGAAATTATATGAAACATCTTTTTCTAATCACAATGAAACTAGAATAAATTATATGAAGAAAACTGGACAACTAAAATATACATGGAGATTAAAATCATGCTACTAAATTTCCAATGGGTCAAAAAAAAATCAAGAGAAATAATAATAATAATAAAAAAATAAATCTAGAGACAAAGGAAAATAGAAATGGAACAACCAAAATTTATGGGATACAGTGAGAGAAACTCTAAGAGAGAAGTTCATAGCAATAAATGCCTAGCTCAAGGAATAAGAGAAGTCTCAAAAAAGCAACCTAAGTATATACCTCAAGGAAGAAGAAAAAGAGCAACAAATAAAGCCCAGAGAAGAAATCAGTGAAAAAGAGACTAAAAAAAAAGAAAAGAAAAAAGAAAAGATCAATGAAACTAGGAGATGGTTCTTTGAAAAGATAAAATTGACAAACATTTAACTAAACTCACGAAGGGGGAAAAAAAGGACTCAAATAAATAAAATCAGAAATGAAAGAGATGTTACAGCTGATATCACAGAAATACAAAGAATCATAAGAAACTACTATCAACAATTACATACCAACAAATTGGACAAACTAGAAGAAATGGATAAATTCCTAGAATCATACAACTGACCAAGACTGAATCATGACAAAATAGAAAATCTGAACAGACCGATTGATTACCAGTAAGGAAATTGAATCAGTAATCAAAAACCTCCCAGTGAACAAAAGCCAGGACTAGATAGCTTTATTGGTGAATTTCACCAAACATTTAAAGAAGAATTAATGCTAACCTTTCTCAAACTCTTCAAAAAGAAGAGGAGGGAATTCTTTCAAACCAACTTTATGAGGCCAACATTACGCTGACAACAGACAGGCACACTACAAAAAAAAAAAAAAGAGAGAGAACTATAGAACAGTATTTGTGATGAGCAGTAATGCAAAAATCCTCAAAAATATTAGCAAACTGAATTCAACAATACATTAAAAGGATCACACACTATGATCAAGTGGACTTTTTCCAGTGATGCAAAGATGGTTCAACATCTGCAAATCAGTCAATGTGATACACCACATTAACAAAAGAAAGGATACAAATTGTATGATTATCTCAATAGATGCAGAAAAAGCATTTGACAAAATTCAACATCTGTTTATGATAAAAATTCAACAAAGTGGGTATAGAGCAAATCCACCTCAACATAATAAAGGCCATGTATAACAGGCCCCCAGCTCATGTCATACTCAATGGTGAAAAGGAGATAGCTTTTCCTCTAAGATCAGGAACAAGACATGGATGCCCACTCTCACCACTTTTATTCAACATAGTATTGGAAGTCTTAGCCACAGCAGTTGGGCAAGAAAAAGAAATAAGAGGTATCCAAGTTGAACACGAAGAAGTAAAAGTGTCACTATTTACAACACTAAAGACTCCAATCAAAAACCTGTTAGAAATTAATAAACAAATTTAGTAAAGTTGCAGAATACAAAATCAATACACAAAAAATCTATTGTGTTTCTGTACACTAATAGCAAACTATCAGAAGGAGAAATTAAGAAAACAGTTCTATTAATAACTGCATCCCAAAGAATAAAATGTCTAGGAATCAATTTAACCAAGGAGGTGAAATATCTGCACATTGAAAGCTATAAGACATAAAAGAAAGTAAAGAAGAGATAGACAATTGGAAAGATATTTTATGCTCATGGATTGGAAGAATTGATATTGTAAAATGTCCATACTACCAAAAGCAAAATACAGATTCAATGTAATCCTTATCAAAATTTTAATGGCACTTTTCACAGGAATGAAACAAATAATCCTAGAATGTTTATGGAACCACAGAAGACCCTAAATAGCCAAAAGAAGAAAAAAAACAAAAACAAAAAAGAAAGCTGGAGGCATCACATGCCCTGATTTTAAACTATATCACAAAGCTATAGTAATTAAAACAGTATGATATTGGCATACAAATAGCACATAGTTTAATGGGACAGAACAGAAAGCCCAGAAATAAATGCATGCACAAATTGTCAATTAATTTATGACAAAGAAACTAAGAATATACAATGAAAAAGGTCAGTCTCTTCAATAAATAGTGTTAGGAAAACTAGACAGCCACATACAAAATAATGAAACTGGATTACTATCTTACACATACACAAAAATTAATTCAAAATAGATTAACTTGAATGTAAGACCTGGAACAATAAAACTTCTACAAAAAAACACAGAGAGTAAGCTGATATAGGTCTTGACAATGATATTTTGAATCTGACACAAAGAGCAAGAACAGCAAAAGCAAAAACAAACAAGTGGGACTACATTGAACTAAAGAGCTCCTGCATAATAAAGAAAACAACAGGATGAAAAGGCATCCTACTGAATGGAAGAAAATATTTGTAAATCATATATCTGATAAGATGCTAACATCCAAAATATGTAAAGGACACATACAGCACAATAGCAAAACAAAAAACAAACAAAAAACCTTCAGAAAACAATCTGATTTAAAAAAATGGGTCGAGGATCTGAATAAACATTTTTCCTAGGAAGACATACAGATGGCTAACAGTTACATGAGAAGATGATCAACATCACCAATAATCAGGAAATGCAAGTCAAAACCACAATGCATTATTACCTCATACCCCTTAGAAAGGCTATTACCAAAAGGACAAGAAATAACAAGTATTGGCAAGGATGTGGAGAGTAGGGAACCCTTTTACACTGTTGATAGGAATGTAAATTAGTATAGCAACTGTAGAAAACAATATGGAGTTTCCTCAAAAAATTAAAAATAGAACCCCCGTATGATCTAGCAATCCTACTTCTGGGTATATATATCCAAAGGAAACGAAATCAGTATCTCAAAAAGATATCTGTACTCCCATATTTACTGAAGCATTATTTACAATAGCCAAGATATGGAAACAACCTAAGTGCTCATCAATAGATGAATGGATGAAGAAAAAGTTACACACAGACTACACGCACACACACATACATGCACACACACACACTGAAACATTTGTTTCAGCCATTAAAAAAGGAAATTCTCCATTTGGAAAAAATGGATGAATCTGGGTGGCATTATGGTAAGTGAAACAAACCAGATAGAGAAAGACAAATACTGTATAGTGTTTGTGGTATATGTGGAATTTTTTTTTAAAAAGATTGAACTCATAGAAACAATGAAACAGAGAGTAGAATCGTGGGTGCCAGAGCTGGGGATGGAGGATGTGGGGAGATGTTGGTCAAAGGATAAAAATTTCAGTTATAAATAAATTAGGATCTAATAATGTACAGCCTGGTGACTATAGTTAATAATACTCTATTGTCTTCTTAAAATTGCTAAGAGAGTAGAGCTAACTGTTCTCAATAATAATAATAAAAATAATGTGAGGCGATGTTATATTAACTTGATTTGGTAATGATTTTAATGATTACAATGGATATGCATATAAATCATCACATTATAAACTTCAAGTATATACAGTTTTATTTATCAATTATACCTTAATAAACTTTAATAAAAAGAAAAAGGAAAAATTCCTGGGTCATTTATGGTAATAATAACTACTCTTGAGAGTTGGCTCATTCCCTACCTTTCTACCATTACTTCAACTCAACAATTTTTATTTTCAGAGTCCACTTTCTAAAAAAAGATTTTCTTTATTTATTCATGAAAGAGAGGGAGGCAGAGGGAGAAGCAGGCTCCCCATAGAGCAGGGAGCCTGACATGGGACATAGGACTCCCTCCCAGGACCCTGGGATCATGACCTGAAATGAAGGCAGACGAGACGCTTAACTGGCTGAGCCACTCAGGCACCCTATTTTCATAGTCCTCTAAAAATCCTTTCTTTTGCCTACAAAATTCTATGCAATATTCTCTGCTTCCCATTACACTGGGTTTCTCTCACTTCCCTGACTTTGCCAACTTCTATCTCTCTGCAGATAATTAATGCCTCCTGTCCTGATACCTTGAATGCTTTTGCTTGACTTTCACTCCTTCAGATCTCAGCTCAACTATTACTGCCTCAATGAAACCTTCCCGGACCTTCCATTGTGGCTGATTTCTTGGCTACATACTCTCATAGAAGATGGTCCTCCCATCAGAGCCCTTTTCTACAGTTTCAGGTTTACTAGTGCAAGTAGACACCACTGTGTCTTGAGCATCTGGCAGAACATGGCCCGATACTGAGACATGGAAGAAAAAAAAAGAATGGAAGATGAGATCAGGAAAGTGGTCTTTCTTCCATTCCTCTAACCACCCTTCCTCCTGGTTCTGAGTGGGAAAGTGGAGATACTGGGGATAAGACCTTTCCAGTGACATTTTGTAGTGTTATTATCTTCTGAGTTTAATTGCAAAGAAAGTGAACCCAACTTTAGCTGAAATATTCCAAAACAATACCTGTAGCCAAATTATGACTGATTTCTAAATGTGGCAACATTGTTGCCAACATGAAAATGGCTGCCCAGAACAAAAGCACTGTGACTGCCTGTACTCTGAAAAATATGGGAAACTGATATAGCAGTAAGATTGGCAGTGTGTGTGTGTGTGTGTGTGTGTGTGTGTGTGTGTGTGTTGGGTGTGTGTGTGTGTGTGAAGGTTATTATCAGGATATTTAGGCTTAGGAAATTGAGTGTGTGGCTGGTGATTACTAACTTGTTCTTCCATGTCAATGAAGTTTGCTGGGTAATTATTTGCTTTTCAGCTTGAGTTTAAAGAACACACACACATACACACACACGCAGGTTTATGCTTCCTTGTCTCAAGATGGGTTATGGTATGCCACAGGAAAGTATTTGCGCTTATTTCTTTTTTTGTTAGCTTGGGATATTAATGTTGCTGTGGGAATTGTTACCATGGTTGTTCCAGAAGCGTTTGCAAATGTGTACATGTATTCCCCCTTGATATTTCTTTCGTCTCTAAGATTAGCATCAGCACAAACAGTTGGAATAGTCAATATTACACATTTGAGTAGAACAGTTGGGATGATATATGAAAGTCTGTGAAGGTTTTTTTTTTTTTTTGTAATGTATTAACTTTTCAGTCCTAGAGGATATTTTAGAAAGCTAACAGAAATATGGAAAGATGTCTAAATGTGAACAAGAGCAAGTGTGGGTCACCTTGACTGGAATATGAATTCTGTTTGGGAGAAGAAGCATCAAAAAGGCAACTATAGATATAATTCAAACTGACTTTAATATGACGACTTTGAGAAAGACTGTTGATCTATGCATGGAACTTTCTTCATCAAAACTTGAAAGCAAATGCTTAAGAAAGCTATATTATCCCTCACGCTTCAGTTAGTCCTTGGAAAAAATTTATGAAAATATACATAATGAATAGATTAAGTGCCTAGCAATTGGGTTACATTGTCTCCCTAACTCAGTGGGGCCCAACTAATCTTTTAGGAAGCAAGTTCCTTAAATACATTGTTAGACCAACTGGAAAATTAACTAGGGTGTTGACTGGAGAGATCTAATTTCTTGGCCAAGTAGAAATGAAAGAGGTGTCCAACTATACACTTTTCAAAATGTGTCTGCTGCTGCTGGACCTTTTAATGTAAATTATCTCTCCTAGGGAAAAAAGAAGAACTGAAAGAGTTCCTTAGTCATTAAACAAAAATCAAAACATTAAATGAGATTGTATTTAGCTCAAATGACAACTTCTTAAATAGCTGCCAAAATCTTCCTGGCCAAAAGAATTTACTCAACATTTAACTTCCATAACAGCTTTATCTTTCTCTAACCTAACTCCTACTCATCAAGAAAAAAAAGTGTGTGGGGGGGAGATGTTGGCACATACACCTGAAAATCTCAGGATTGACAGTTTAGGCACAGCTGGAACAAGGGGGTTGAGAGATACAAGCTGTATATACCCAGTCTTTTATCCTCTGTCCCTCACTGTTTTCCTTGAATTGAGAAATTGACACCTTTCTCAAGGCTCTCCTTACATTGCAGCAAGATGGCTAGCAGATCTAGACTCCTGTTCTAGCCTTTCAGCAACTTCTATCAGAAAGAGACCTCTCTTTCCCAACAACTTCAACAAAATTTCCAGAATTTGATCTCAGTGGCCTGGCTTGGGTCACATGCCTATTTCTGAATGATGGCTGTGGCCCAAGTGAATAGAAGTCTGATATTATGCAAATCTGAGACATATGTCATCTTTGAGAGCTGGGAGTGAGAGCCAACCACACAGGATCCAAAAGTGGAAGAGTGGTTTCCTAAAGGAAAGTTAAGGTGTACTTTCCAGAAGTAGGAATGGGTACAGAACTGATAGGAAAAAAGATATTTGCCGTGGTAGTTTGCATTAATGACTCCTTCCTACATCCTGAGCTTTGCCATGAGACTTTGCTGTTTCTCTAAGGAGAAGATGATTCCTTGATTCCATCCCTTGATTCTGTATTTGGCCATGTGACTTGCTTTAGCAATGAGATTTAGCAGAAATGATGCAAGTGGAGATATGAAAATGCACTTACTGCTGATTAGGCCTGCCTCTTGCAGCTGCGTCTGACGAGACTATCCACTGGTCCTGGAGGATGAAGAGAGACATGAAGAGCCGAGCAGAGGTTCCCCAGCTCTGGGGATAGCTTCAGCTAAGCCTAGCCCAGAGCCTAGGCCCATTTAACTCAAACGTATGTGAATGGATCCCACCAAGATCAGCTGACCCATCTGTCACCTGTGAGGCATAATCAATGGCCATTATTTAAAGCCATTGTGTTTTAGAGTGGTTTGTTATGTAACATACCTGGTATACTGTTTGACACAAATAGAAACTACTATCATTATCATTATCCATACTATCTTTCTCTTTCATTAATGTTTTATGTTTTAGTTAGAGAAAGTCTGCCTGGGTATTAGTCAGGACTTCCCAGAGAAACAGAGCCAACAGGATATATCTACAGGAAGAGATTTATTATGAAGGATGGCTTGTATAAGCTGAGAAATCCTACAATTTGCCATCTGCAACCTGGAGATCCAGGAAAGCTGGTGATGTAATTCCTGTCCAAGTCCAAAGGCCTGAGAACCATGGGACCCTATAGTGTGAATCCCAGTCCCCAAGAGAAGGAGAATTCCAGCTCAAGCAGGCAGGCAAGACACGAAAAGGGGCAAATTCTTCCTTCCTCTACCCTTTTCTATTCAGGCGTTCAATTGATTGGATAATGCCCACCCATATTGGGGAGGACAATCTACTTAGTGCACTGATTCAAATGCTAATCTTATCCAAGAATACCCTTAAAGACACACCCAGAAATAATGTTTAATCTGGGTACCCTATGGCCTGGTCGAACTGAGACATGGAATTAATCATCACAACCTGTTTCCCCTTTCACTGACTGAAAATGGAGTTGAAAATCCTGACTGTAACAATCATTTTTCTCTACACTACTGTTAAAATATGCAAACCAGACCTGGCACTCTCTTAAATTGTTATTTTCAAGTTCAGCCTGCTAGAGTGGTGGACATGTTCATTTGGGGCAGAGAACACCTGACCAACCATACAAATCACACTGCAGCCACTTCTTGCTTGTTTTATATACCTTGGCTTAATTCAGTGCAAACCAACTCTTGGACCAAGACTGTTACCCATGGCCAAAACAGCAAATCCACTAAAGTGGAATATTTGGAAGGAACCAGGAAGGTCATCTAGCTTCTAGCCTATCACCCTATTGGATGTTTGATTCTCTTTTATATACCCCAGGGCAAAAGCTTGTACCACTGGTGGCACCTGGGTAGCTTAGTTAATTAAGCTTTTGACTCTTGGTTTCAGCTCAGGTCATGATCTCAGTGTCCTGGGGTTGAGCCCTACGTTGGGCTCCTCACTCAGCGTGGAGTCTGCTTGGGAGTCTCTCCCTTTTCCTCTCCCTTCCCCTCTGCCCCTCTCCCCTCTTAAATAAATACATAAATAAAAATCTTTTTTTAAAAAAAGTTTGTACCACTGTACTTGCGTGCAGTCTCTTAAAGCAAAAAGTCTATTTTTTCATCAGGTCTGATGACTACGGATCATTTTTCTGTGCTCTGAGTCCAAACTGGCCTTCTTTTATCATCCCTTCTTCTCCTGCAAAGAATTGTCAATACTGTTTGCAGAAATAGCATGAGAACAGCTTTTCAGCTATAGTGCAGTCCTTCCATTAAAAACTTATTTCTGAGATCAACTATGCAGGAAAAGAATCAGGCACAACTATCATTAGTTATTCTAATGTGATCAATGGTTTAGGCATGGGAAAATTATCAAATGAAATTACACTCAGGAAAAATCTCTAGATAGCTCCCCATGCTGAAATGCATGATTTTGGGATTTGTATTGAGCTCTAATGGTCCCTGATAGGAATATTTTCTCCTGCTTTGATTTTTAGTTCCTTTTCTTCTTCTGCAGTTATATGACACAGTGAATCCTTGGTTCCCTCTTGGGAGGGTAGGGAGTGATGTTTATATGGATGTGTCTGTCCTTGGCACCAACCTCAAGAAGATATGAATTCAGGTGGAAGAGGGCAGGTGGAGAATTCCTGTAGCACTGAACTCTTGTGGAAAGTTAAGAAAATTTTGAGCAGAGTTAAAACTGAGGCTGTAGTGAGGAACCCTTTCAGAATGTTCCATTATAAATCTGCTGATCTCAGTGGTGGCCAGAGAGTCTCAACACCTCACCTGTGACACCATGAGTCTAAGAGGCTGGTATCTCATGCCAAAAAGCCTAGCTGGTCTGGAATTCTTAGTGAACATGAGCCCATCATTATCCATCTTTAGCAGTTCATACTGCGTCCATCTGTGCCTTTTAACAGGACACAGTTTGCAGTGTAAAAGATGGATCTGTCTTAGTTCTAAGAGGCACTTAGTTCTTCATTTGGTGGGCTTTTTTTCTTTTGTTTTTTTTTTTGTTTTGCTTTTGATTTTTCCCTACTAGGTCAGCCTCAGATCAAATTGGAAAGTAGGGAATTAATAATACTTTATGTGTGTGTTGCACTTTACAGGTATTAAAGTGTTTTTGCATCTTTTACTTGATTTTTGTTGGGTGTTCACAAACCAAATCCAGCAAGGCTACCTTACTGTGGTTTGTAGATGAACTGGCTAAAGCCCAAAGAGGCTAAGCAAGCTGCCCATTAACACAAAGTGGGGGAAATGGAAGTGGGAAATAGAACCCAGGTATTCTTTCTCCTAGTCCAGTGTTCTTTACAGTTGGCCCCACCTTTAGGCTCTACCCTCTTTTTCTTTCTGGTTCTGAGCACTACCTACCTACTTAACCCTGGTTGGGCCATGTACTCTGTCACTGAGGCCAGTCTAGACCACCAGGACAACTAGGCTCTGGATCTTTTCCTATACTTTTCCTCGTCACAATTTTTTGCCAAGGTATCATTTTTTTTTAAGGACCTGTTCTGTGCTAATGAATAATTTCAAAATATATAGAGAGATATTTAAACAAATGGTTCTAGAAATAGGCCACTAGGGGTAAAATAGGACTCAAATGCCTCAGAGGCCAGGAAGGAAGTGCTAACGAGTGGCATAATTTTGTTATCAACACCAGGGAGTGATAGGGACTATAGCAAATTAGGGAGTTTGTTCTCTGCCTGAAGTTGAGCAGCTTCGACACAGCTCCAGCTGACTGGCATGGAGGAATGCAGGGCTAATGCTGCCAGATCGTCCCACTTACTTTTTCTCTACAGAACACTGAAAGTCTGGACTTTTATATGTAACTTTTCTATACTTTAAAACATTGAGCAGGCCTCACAAAACTCATGGCTGTGTGTAACTGTTGGCCGATTTGTGTCCTCTGAACTGAGAGACAGAGGTGAAGGCCTGCTCTACTTGGCTACCAGGGGCCTTCAGGAGAATAACAGGTGGTCTGGGCATCATTTTTTAAGAGAGATATAGACCAACTGGAACATATTTAGAGACAAAGGACCAAGGTGACCAGGAGAATTGAATACATACAAGGAAAGATGAAAGAACTAGAGACGTTTACTCCGGATGTGAGAATACTTGAGCTGTCTATTGAAGATGGTAGAAAATTATTCTTCACAGTCCTAAGGATTACTTCTCATGTTACACTACCCACTATATTTTAGACACTAGATTTGTCTCTTCCTTCCCTCCACCCTCTCCCCCCTTTCCTTGACCAGCCTTATATTCTCAGAATAGATGGATTCAATTTTTAAAATTTTAATGCACTAGGGCAAGGGTGGGCAAATGTGCTTTATAAAGGGCTACATAGTAAGTGTTTTAGGCCTTTGAGCCACATAGGTCTCCACTGCATATTCTTGGTGGTTTTGGTTTTGTTCTTGCTTTTATAACTGCTTACTCACATCCTGGTCCTTATGAAAAAGATCAAAAAGATCAAAAGCCAGCTTTGTAGTTTGCTGACCCCTGGCCTAGATGGATTGAATAGTTGAACAGATGAGCTGGGATAGTCTTTTATTTTATTTCTCCTAAAAGAACAATTTCTATACTCTGGTACCACAAATATCAATAGGTATTATAAATAAGAGAATTCTTAGATTGAATAAATTTGGAAAGCATTGGGTTAAGCAAAATTAAAAGGTCTTTATTCTAGAACCTTTAACATGCTGGTGTGAATTAAGTATTTCTAAGAAAGAGCATTTCCAAAATTGACCAGGGAACATTTTTCTCGAGGATTTTATCAACGTCTCCTAGGATATTTGCTTGGGAAATGCTCTCAAAAGGAAAACTCTTCTTGAAAACCAACCAAACCAAAGCAAAACAACAATAATGAAATATTTTTTGTTTCTTTTTTTTTTAAATAATATTTATTTTTTGGTTCCTAATACACCTTTTTTTAAAAAAGCCACTCCACCTGAGTTTGGAAAAGATGTTTAGAATCTTTCATATTCTGGGAGGCATAAAAGGTGCAATTAATATTCTTTGGAGAAAAAGGGCAACCAGCTGAGTTGGAAAGAAGGAGAAATTGTTTGGATTACTTTCCACCTAAGGGTGATTTCTGTGAAGTGAATTCCTAAATGCTTTAAATTACTCTGTTACTAACCATTAATCTGTGGAGCCCACACAGCAATCCATAGTCAATTGCTTGACCATTTTGATTAAAAACAATTAGCAGAAACTTCATCTATTTTCAGCTAAATGCTAATTCCCTGAAGAAAAAATATCCACTTAAAATGTAAAGACTTGGCCCTAAGCTTTACAAGGAAAAAAGAGGAAATACCTTGCTCATTTTCTATAAGAAAGGAGCTAGGCTGAGTGTGTGATACAGAGGCGTCACCAGACTTGGCTTCTGTTCTGAGGTAAGTCAGGTGGCTGCCTGGGGACAGTGTATGAGCAGTGACCTGGACACACTTTGAGCTAGGCACATTTGCGTTTGAGCCCAGCTCTACCTCTTGACTACTGCCTATCCTCAGACAGCTTACTCAAACTTATTTGATTTCCAATGTACTCATCTATAAAATGGAGACAGGAAAACTTATCTTACAGGCTCTTTGATCATGTTTAGAGAAAATGTACATAAAATAATTTGCCCATAGTAAGCACTCCATTGCTAGTAGCTATGACAAGTGTCACAAGGCAATACAAGAAAGCCAGAAGACAATCCAGCTCACTATAGTTGATCCAGTAGGCTTCTCACTTTCTGCTCCATTAATGTGAACACAAAGATTTTGGCCTCATGGCTGCAAAATGGCTGCTCTATGGTTGCTCTCCCTCTAGGAACTGTGGCTGTTTTCCAAGCAAGATGAAAAAGAGTGGTTGAAGGGGAAATAGTCTGTGCCCACTGAGTTTGTCTACTCTTTATCAGGAAATCCATAGCTTTCTCTGATATCCCACAGTTTATTCTGCTTATATCTCATTGGCCAAAGCTGGGTCACAAAGCAAGTCCTAGCTGCAAGGGAATCTGGAGAGGAGAGTATTTTTAAAAGGCACATGGGCACTTGAATAAAACTGGAAAATAAAGAAAATAAGATAAGAGGACTCAAGAAGGAAAGACAAGAAGACCAGGTAAAAAGCAGAATCCCCTTCAGAGATTTTACCCATACTTGCAGGCCAAGCTTTAAATTTTGGCTAGGAGGTTCCAATTTATATTCCAAGGTACAAAGAAGCAAACCAGGTTCTTCTGTCTTTGCCCCCCAGAGAAAAGAATAATGACAGCTCTCTATTCTTGAGCACTTACTACTTTGCTCCAGATCCTCATGTAAGTATGTTGCATATATTATCTCATTTAATCCACCACACAGCCCCAGGACCTAGGTAGGTACTATTATTATCCTCTTTTTATAGAGAAGAACACTGATGCACAGATTCAGTAACTTGATCCAGGCCAAACAGCTACTGAAAGGCAGAATTAAGATTATTTTCTAAGTTATTTTCTAAGTTGTTTGGATCCACAGCCCATACTCTTCCAGTTTGCCTCATTAAAAATAAGTAATCTTATATTTATGGTCAGCTGGTTCTTAACAAAGGGGCAAAAAATTTAATTGGAAGAAATGATAGTCTTCAACAAATAGTGCTGATACAATTTGGTATGCACATGCAAAGAGTTGATTTTAGACCCCTATTATGTACAAAAATTAAGTCGAAATGGATCAGACCTAAAGTAAGAACTAAAACTCAAAACTTTTACAAGAAAATCTTCGTGACTTTGGGTTAGGCATAGACTACTTATATATGGCATCAAAAGCATGACCTATAAAAGAAATTGGTAAATCAGATTTAATAAAAATTAAAGACTTATGTGCTTCAAAGGACACAGTTTTGAAAATGAAAAGGTAAGCTACAGGTCAGAAGAAAATATTTGCAAAGAATATATCTGATAAAGGACTTGCATACAGAATATAAAAAGAACTCTTACAACTCAATAGTAAGACAAAAAACTTGATTAAAATTGGACAAAAGATTTGAATAGACATTTTGTTAAAAAAGAGATACAAATGAGTAATAAGCAGATGAAAAAGGTGTTCCACATCATTAGTAATTAGGGAAAAGCAAACCATCACCACAATGAAATTCTATTTCTCATCCACTGAAATGACTTTCTTTAAAAAGAGAGCAATGACATATATTGGTGAGACTATGGAGAAACTGGATTCCTTTACACTCCTGTAAAGTAAAATCCTATAGCCACTCTAGAAGTCAGTTTGTCAGTTTCTTAAAAAGGCAAACATATCCTTACTCTATGACATAGCAATTCCACACCTAGATAACTATCCTAGGGAAATGAAACTTATCTCCATAGAAAGACTTGCACATACATGTTTATAGCACCATTATGCATAATAGCCAAGAAGTAGAGACAAACCAAACGTCTGTGAACAGCTGATAAGGAAAATGTGCTATATCTATGCAATAGAATACTACTCAGCAGTAAAAAGGAACTAAATATTGATACATGTACAACAAGAATGGACCTCAAAAGGAATAATCCAGGTGAAAAAAAGCCATGTGCAAAAAGCTATGTTATATGATTTTATTTAGGTAAAATGTCCAGAAAAGGTAAGTCTATAGAAAGAAAGCAGATTAGTGTTTGCCCAGGCAGGGAGTGGGATCAGCTGCACAAAGGATCTTTTCTGATGATCTTTGGATAACTTAAAATTTACCAAAAGTCATTGAATTATACACTTAAAATAGGTGAATTTTGTGTTACATAAATTGTACACTAATAAAGCTGTTAAAATAAAAAGTGGTCTCAAAGGAAAAGAGAGGTTATTTCCAGATGTCCCCATTCTACTAATGAATCTAGAGTAAAATGTATAAAATTGAGCAGTTCCTGACAAGAGCCAGGGTCAATTTCAATGTGAAATTTTGAATTGCATTCTGTATCTATTTACTAAGAGTATTTCATTGACTAAGACTTGACTTTACTCAGGCTTCCAATGACACAATACATGTCTTCCAAATAAATAATTATTAGCCAATACAAAAAAATTACCATTGACTTTACTCAGCATTTGCATCTTCTACAAATTCTTTTCCAGTCTGTGCTATGGAGTCCAAATTATCATGGAGTAGGGACCCTAGGCTGGTTCTTGTGCTTATCAAAGTCCTTTGGTGCCTTTACAATCTATTTTTTGAGTGGTCATTTGTCCCTTTGTCATAAAACATTGTGTTAAATTAACTTACTTGTTTTATATAGGATCTGCCACAGTATTCAAATATGTATTCTGGAAACTAATCTAATATAATTTAGAAAGATTTTCACGATTCAAACAAATCATCAAACCATCGAAGTTTGACATCTCTGTGAAGCCGAAGCTTCACCATATCCCTTGGATAAAAGTTGTATCATTTACAATTTTGAAGTAAATTTGTGATGCTCCAATTGTGAAAAGCTTTATAGACCTAGCTGACATTATTCCAAGGATGTAACATTTCTTTGAGTGGCTTTTTTAAAAATAAAAAAAAAATGACACTACCACCTGAAACTAATATTTCACTGTATGTTAACTAACTGAAGCTTAGAGAAAAACTTCAGGAAAAAAACCCATGCCACTATGCCTGTAAAAAAAATTGACCTGTGATGTGTTTTCTCTAGACTCTTAATTTGTCTGAAAAGAATCATATTGCTTACACAAGTCTCAAATTCTGCCTTAATGCCACAAAAGAAGCTGAGACTTTTTGTTTTTAATTATAGAGGCCCTGACTACATTGTTTTAAACCTTTGGAAACTATTTACATGGCGCCCAGCAGTTTGTCATCATATCCCCGTCTCCACCTGAACTATGTTACAGCAGCATGCAATGTCAGAGCAGGAAGGACCACGGGAGATATAGAGCTCAGTCCCCTCCCTTTACAGGTGGAGGAACTAATGCCCAGGGAGTGTCTGTAACTTGTTTCATCCCAAACCACATAGCCAGTTGGTAGGTCCCTGCCTCCTGCTTGTTTTGCCACACTGCTCTCTTAAAGCATCACAGAATCTCAGAGCCTGAAGAGAACTTTGAGACAGTGTCCTCCGATCTCTTGACTTCATGGATCGGCAGCTGACCAGAGATGTGGAAGGTTTGTGCAAGGTGGTCTCAGAGTTTTCTTCCACTTGGGTAGCATTCCTTTAAGATGTGGTGCTGGTGTTCTTAAGATTCCTAAATGTAGGGAACAATTCAAATGCTTCAGTTTATTTTCTGTATCTTGCTACTGTAGTGGGCTAAAAGAGCGAGGTTTAGTGGAACTGTTTTGGGCAATAAAAATGACCATTTAGAGAGGACCATCTTAATGATGAGAAGTGATTGGGCAACAAACACATTTTATTTTTATTAGGAATGTAATTTATAAATTAATTCACTTTAACATCTGTTTCAGGCTTATTTTAGAAAGTTTTTTATTTACGGGGTGCTTTCACATTGATTACCTTATCATATCATCCTAATAGCATCATGAGGTTGGTATTGCTATTCTGATTTAATGGGTAAAAATGTAGAGTGCTAGAAGCCATGGGCAGATTGCCCAAGGTCATACTATTAACTAAACAGGGGAGGGATCAAAGCCTTGATTTTTTCATTTCAGAACATATATGTTTTTCCCAATCCATCTTATAACCTTTTGGAATTTAATGATATTGTTGTCCTTTGGTTTTCTGTTTTCTGATAAAACTAACTCTTTATCACAGACTGTATCTATAAGAGTAGTTTGAGAAAATTTAATAAAGCACAAGGGCTGCTGCTGTGACTATGTTTTTTTTTTAAATTTTTTAAGTTCTATTTTGTTGTGAGAAGAGTTTAAACTTTTCTTCTGAAATACAGAAACTGGCTAGTAGCATTCTTCAAAGAAGGTAAGATATTCATAAAGTTGAAATTGCAAAGCAAAGGAATTAGGAGTGATTATTCTTTCATATGTATTCGCTTTATAAAAGATTTACCAAAAGAATCCTATAAATAATGCACAGGTGTTCTTTATGCATTTCAGATAGGATTCGGTGACCAAAAAGTTTAATCATTTTGCAATCAATTTTTCTAAGAAGTTCATCTCTTGCTCTTTGCCGACTATCTCATTTCTTAAAAATTTCTCTTCTGTCACCTTTGAATGGGAAGATTGGCCTCATGCTCTGTTTTCAAAATTATGGAAAGTAACAGATTCCAAAGGGATCATGGGAAGTACCTAATATTGAACCTGAACATAGAGCAACTGGAGTTAATTCCAAATTCCTGAATGATGGAATGTTACCTACTCTGCTGTTGATGTTTCTCCTATTCTCATGTTTGTAGCCCAAAAGGCAAGTTCATGTGGCTTTCAGGGTTAGTGAAGAGTAAGGAATGTCATTCCTGAAGGATGGAAGAGCAACAAGGAGCTTCAGGGCTCCCAGTTGCACAGCACCCTTTTATTTATTAATTTATTTTTAGTCTGACAATAAAAGTAATTCTATTACAATTATGTTTCTTGCCTAAGATGAAACAATACTGATTTTTAAAATCTTCAGATGAAGATATGCTTTTTTTTTTTTCTTTTCTGGATAGTGGGGTAGGCATGGGGGTGGGGCTGGATATTTGTGAGTTGTTGAAAGAAAAGAGGTTGCTGGAGAACAGATGGCCTCCTCCACCATACATATTCATGAGTGCATTTATTTCATTATGTCGTCCCCTGGGAAACTCTACACTTCAGGTTTTATAAGTTTGTATGGCCATCAAATTGAGCAGTCAGAAGCCCTCTGTCAAAAACTGTGTTGCTGCAAAATTTGAAGAAAAGTATGTGAAAGGCTTAGCTTCACACTTTTGTCTTGACTTTTCATTGCTCAAGCACCTGTTATTTTGAGATCTAAGACAAGAATGTCATNCGCTGAAACACCTGTTATTTTGAGATCTAAGACAAGAATTTCATTGAGCATAATAAGTGTTAAGTGTTGATAGCCGAGCTGACATGTTTCATTAATCAGATGGTGGCGTGTTATGTTTAGAGTATCACTAAGCACATTGTTTGCTAATTTCATAAGAAACATGAGATTAAAACATGTCCGCATGTCTGTTGCCACATCTCCAAAGTTCATACCAGGACTTCCTCATATGTAGATAGGAAATGGGTCATCTGATGGTTTGAAAAATGTTCATTATTGAATTCCCTGTGTGTCTGATAATTGGCAGGAACCTACCCATTATGTGCTTCATCAAACTCTTTTCCACTGGACCAAGAACAGAGAGGATTGTAAGCAGCATATTTTTTCCCCTTTACATTATGAGCAAGCTCCTGGCTAGTGATTAATGGAGGCATCTCAATAGCCTTTGCTTTAAATAATGTTATCACTGTCTTCATTTAACTGCACATTCCCTTACCTCAAACATGAATAGAGCATTTCTGTCTTTTCTCATTGTTGCCTGGCCTTGAGAAACTGTTGATGTATGATGATTTGTTTTACAGAGCTGTCAGGTTTATTGCTTGTACACTTCTCTATCAGATGATATGATGTCATCTGCTTCAAAAATCTATGCAGAAATAGAGGCATTTGTGAAGTCTCCTCACTTGGATGGAGCAGTTCATTCATTTTCTGAAAATCCTTAAAATGATAATCATGATGGATTTAACAACAATAACAGTAACAATAACGTAATCTAACATTTATGAAGCAGTTACCCTATGGCAGGTGCTATACTAAGAATTTTACAGAAACCTTATGACGTTGATACTATTAGTCTTAGATTTTGCGGTTGAAGACACTGATATTTAAAGAAGATTGGTATCTTTTGTATATCATGTCAAGAAACATGAGAGTCTTTTAAACAAAGTGTTATCCCATTTAATTCTTGTGATCTGTCATAAACAAGAGACCCAAGAATTATGAGAAGCTGAAAGGTCCCATGGATCCCAGGCCTGAGTAGATTTTATAGCAAGAAAAGTCATGTGCAAATGAGTTATTGGGCATCAAAACCATACAAAGAAAAGGAAACTATTTTTCAGAGATGAGAATAAAGTAGGAAAAAGAGAAGTCAAGTGAGGGAGAGAGGAGAGCAGAGAAAGTAGTTATCTGGGTCTCCGAAAGTTTCATAGCTTTAACCAGCACTTCCCAGGAGCACCAGCTGTGATTCATTTAGAGGTATGATCTGTAGTCTAACAATAACCTTCCCTTGACTTTAGATGGCTTTGATAGGTTTCTATTCCTTATAACCAAAAGTCTGGACTTGTAAATAATGGATCTAAGATTCTTGTTTTGGTACCTCAACCAATCAATGCTTACTCTAAGTCATTCTCTGTTTAGTGGTCTCCCACAGTGGAAAAAGAAAGGCCCAGTGAACATGACCATAGGGCAACATGTATTTTAGAGTTACCAAATTGGGAAAACAAAACAAATATATAAAGGAGGAAGCTGTGTAGACAATGACTTCTGGTAGCATGGCAATAAATCCAAGCAATAGATAATGCTAGTCTAAGACTACCTTTATTAAAACATATTTTGTTGTCTTTAAAAAGGTTATAAAAATGAAAATGCTTATTAAAAGTTATCATTATAATAAAAGTTTACAACAGGAATACATAAAGTAAAATCTGAAGGCCCTTTTCTTCTTCTCCCCACTCCAATCCTCAGGGACCCATGATGCATAGTTTAGAATGTGTCTTTCTAGGACTTTTCTATGGACAGACCAAATATGTGCATATGATAGGGTTGTGTTCAAGCACTTCATACCATTCATACTTTCTTTTTTTAAAAATTATTTTCATTTATTTTAATTTTTTAATTTATTTTTATCTTAATTTTTAATTTTAATTTTAATTTATTTCATTATTTTTTTAGAGGGAGGAGGACCAAAGGGAGAGGGAGAGAAAAAATCTTAAGCAGGTTCCATGCCCAGTGTGGAGCTTGAGGTGGGGCTTGATCACACAGCCCTGAGATCATGACCTGATCCGAAACCAAGAGTTAGATGCTTAACCAACTGAGTCACCCAGGTGCACCCATTCATACTTCCTTCTTATTGATTGTACATTGTATCATGGACAACCTGACATAAGAATACACATGGATTTGCCTCATTCATATTCACAGCTACATGGCATATTCCCTGTGAGACCATTCCATATGGTCTGTGAGCAAGTAGAGCAGGAAGAGTTGAATGGGCCTACAGTAATCAGATGCTGTTGCTGATGTTTTAGGACTTTGTATGTAAGATTTCAGAAACAGGTAGATATATAAAGCACAGGGAATATAACAATATTGAGAATATATAGAGAGGTTCTGATAATGTTTTATGAAATATGAGGATTTTTCTTACTTGGATATAAAACACATCTAACCAAAAGTTGTGTGTTTTGTGAATATTTACTGCCTTCCAAAGTCATGGTAGGTAAGGAAATCTTAAAAACTAGTGACGCAATATATATGTAATAGCCAGCCATCTCCATAGTTCTTTATTAAGAGCCAAATAGGTGAAAACTCCATGTTTAACACTTTAGAAGTTGGCAAGACTAAAAATACACAGTCCTTCGGCAAAAGAAACTGAAGGTGAATGCTGTATAATAGAGTACACACGTTTTTTTAGTTTNATTAAGAGCCAAATAGGTGAAAACTCCATGTTTAACACTTTAGAAGTTGGCAAGACTAAAAATACACAGTCCCTCGGCAAAAGAAACTGAAGGTGAATGCTGTATAATAGAGTACACACGTATTTTTAGTTTAGAAAAGCAAAACTTGGGGCGCCTGGGTGGCACNATTCTTTTTTACTTTTTAAATTCTTTAAGAAGATTTGTTTATTTATTTGAACGAGAGAGAGAGAAGGGGGTGTGGCAGAGGGAGAGAGAGAATCTCAAGCAAACTCCACACTGAGCACAGAGCCCTACATGAGGCTCCATCTTAGGACCCTGAGATCACGACCTGAGCCCAAATCAAGAGTTGGATGCCAACCAACTGAGCCACCCAGGCGCCCCTGAGCAATTCTTCTTAAAAAAAAAAAAATGAAACAGTTGTATATGATTTTCCTAACAATACTATTCTATGCCTATATTCACCCAGGTCAAGGGGTTTACTTTCTGTTGTTGGTAGATGGGTCCTTGAGAGGAGACTTTTTATTGAGATGAATAATTACACCTGTCACTCATTTAGGGCTTACTATATGACCAGCACCATGCTAAAAGCTTTAGGTGGATTTTAAAAATTCTCTGAGAAGGCCCTTTATGGGAAGACTTTTACAAATGTGGAATCTGACAGCTATTAAGTGGCCAAGCCAGGGTCCCATGCCACTCTGTGGCTCTGTACCACTATATACCATTCTGCCCATGTTTACTCTGGTTATTCTCATGCCAGCTTGAAATGTATGCCTTATTTCAACACCACTCCGACACTACATTCTTAATGTTTCTCTTAGCTAAATCAATTCACTTTTCATACCTACTACTTGTTCTAAGTATTTAAGGCCATAAAATTTGAAGGGTTATTGAACTCATTATATGCTTTCTCTAACAGGTAGTCAAATAAATAACAATGATAACAAAAAAACTTGTCTATATACTATCTGTAATCATTTCATATTATTACTGGTGCCATATGTACCACACTTGGGGAAACCCTGAATCCTATATTACTGTTTTTAAGTTTTTCTTTTTTGTATCATCGTATGTTCTCTGAATAAATGTCCATTAGAGATGTCCACTTCCTTACAAAGAAAATGGATGTGTAAAATCAGGTTTGCATCTCAATTCACCATGAAAAAATACATTTGTAGGTGGAGGAAATGATCAGTCCAAAGAGTTAATCTCACACAAACTGAATACAGCAGGAACTATGCTTCTATAGGTAACCCTAACAAATATAACTTCACAATTAAAATTGCCAGCTATCTGAAGACACCAGAATATGCCCTCAGCAGCAAAGTCTTGCCACGTAGGATATTTTATCACTCAATTGTTCTGGCTTTCTTTAAAAGGTAGCTTAAAAATTAAAAAAATAATAGTCTCTTCAACAAGTGGTATTGGGAAAATTGGACAGTCACATGCAGAAGAATGAAAATGGACCACTTCCTTGTACCATATACAAAAATAAACTCAAAATGGATGAAAGACCTAAATGTGAGACTTGAATTCATCAAAATCCTAGAGGACAACACAGGCAGCAACCTCTTTGACCTGGGCTGCAGCAACTTCTTGCTAGACACACCTCCAAAGGCAA
>NC_048221.1:44043660-44173462 GCF_002007445.2 Ailuropoda melanoleuca | reverse complement strand
GAGGAAGCTGTGTAGACAATGACTTCTGGTAGCATGGCAATAAATCCAAGCAATAGATAATGCTAGTCTAAGACTACCTTTATTAAAACATATTTTGTTGTCTTTAAAAAGGTTATAAAAATGAAAATGCTTATTAAAAGTTATCATTATAATAAAAGTTTACAACAGGAATACATAAAGTAAAATCTGAAGGCCCTTTTCTTCTTCTCCCCACTCCAATCCTCAGGGACCCATGATGCATAGTTTAGAATGTGTCTTTCTAGGACTTTTCTATGGACAGACCAAATATGTGCATATGATAGGGTTGTGTTCAAGCACTTCATACCATTCATACTTTCTTTTTTTAAAAATTATTTTCATTTATTTTAATTTTTTAATTTATTTTTATCTTAATTTTTAATTTTAATTTTAATTTATTTCATTATTTTTTTAGAGGGAGGAGGACCAAAGGGAGAGGGAGAGAAAAAATCTTAAGCAGGTTCCATGCCCAGTGTGGAGCTTGAGGTGGGGCTTGATCACACAGACCTGAGATCATGACCTGATCCGAAACCAAGAGTTAGATGCTTAACCAACTGAGTCACCCAGGTGCACCCATTCATACTTCCTTCTTATTGATTGTACATTGTATCATGGACAACCTGACATAAGAATACACATGGATTTGCCTCATTCATATTCACAGCTACATGGCATATTCCCTGTGAGACCATCCCATATGGTCTGTGAGCAAGTAGAGCAGGAAGAGTTGAATGGGCCTACAGTAATCAGATGCTGTTGCTGATGTTTTAGGACTTTGTATGTAAGATTTCAGAAACAGGTAGATATATAAAGCACAGGGAATATAACAATATTGAGAATATATAGAGAAGTTCTGATAATGTTTTATGAAATATGAGGATTTTTCTTACTTGGATATAAAACACATCTAACCAAAAGTTGTGTGTTTTGTGAATATTTACTGCCTTCCAAAGTCATGGTAGGTAAGGAAATCTTAAAAACTAGTGACGCAATATATATGTAATAGCCAGCCATCTCCATAGTTCTTTATTAAGAGCCAAATAGGTGAAAACTCCATGTTTAACACTTTAGAAGTTGGCAAGACTAAAAATACACAGTCCTTCGGCAAAAGAAACTGAAGGTGAATGCTGTATAATAGAGTACACACGTTTTTTTAGTAAAGAAAAGCAAAACTTATCATTAAAGGCTAATTCATTTCCATGTTTTGGTCAATTCTTTTTTACTTTTTAAATTCTTTAAGAAGATTTGTTTATTTATTTGAACGAGAGAGAGAGAAGGGGGTGTGGCAGAGGGAGAGAGAGAATCTCAAGCAAACTCCACACTGAGCACAGAGCCCTACATGAGGCTCCATCTTAGGACCCTGAGATCACGACCTGAGCCCAAATCAAGAGTTGGATGCCAACCAACTGAGCCACCCAGGCGCCCCTGAGCAATTCTTCTTAAAAAAAAAAAAATTAAACAGTTGTATATGATTTTCCTAACAATACTATTCTATGCCTATATTCACCCAGGTCAAGGGGTTTACTTTCTGTTGTTGGTAGATGGGTCCTTGAGAGGAGACTTTTTATTGAGATGAATAATTACACCTGTCACTCATTTAGGGCTTACTATATGACCAGCACCATGCTAAAAACTTTAGGTGGATTTTAAAAATTCTCTGAGAAGGCCCTTTATGGGAAGACTTTTACAAATGTGGAATCTGACAGCTATTAAGTGGCCAAGCCAGGGTCCCATGCCACTCTATAACTCTGTACCACTATATACCATTCTGCCCATGTTTACTCTGGTTATTCTCATGCCAGCTTGAAATGTATGCCTTATTTCAACACCACTCCAACACTACATTCTTAATGTTTCTCTTAGCTAAATCAATTCACTTTTCATACCTACTACTTGTTCTAAGTATTTAAGGCCATAAAATTTGAAGGGTTATTGAACTCATTATATGCTTTCTCTAACAGGTAGTCAAATAAATAACAATGATAACAAAAAACCTTGTCTATATACTATCTGTAATCATTTCATATTATTACTGGTGCCATATGTACCACACTTGGGGAAACCCTGAATCCTATATTACTGTTTTTAAGTTTTTCTTTTTTGTATCATCGTATGTTCTCTGAATAAATGTCCATTAGAGATGTCCACTTCCTTACAAAGAAAATGGATGTGTAAAATCAGGTTTGCATCTCAATTCACCATGAAAAAATACATTTGTAGGTGGAGGAAATGATCAGTCCAAAGAGTTAATCTCACACAAACTGAATACAGCAGGAACTATGCTTCTATAGGTAACCCTAACAAATATAACTTCACAATTAAAATTGCCAGCTATCTGAAGACACCAGAATATGCCCTCAGCAGCAAAGTCTTGCCACGTAGGATATTTTATCACTCAATTGTTCTGGCTTTCTTTAAAAGGTAGCTTAAAAATTAAAAAAATAATAGTCTCTTCAACAAGTGGTGTTGGGAAAATTGGACAGTCACATGCAGAAGAATGAAAATGGACCACTTCCTTGTACCATATACAAAAATAAACTCAAAATGGATGAAAGACCTAAATGTGAGACTTGAATTCATCAAAATCCTAGAGGACAACACAGGCAGCAACCTCTTTGACCTGGGCTGCAGCAACTTCTTGCTAGACACACCTCCAAAGGCAAGAGAAACAAAAGCACAAACAAACTGTTGGGACTTCATCAAGATAAAAAGCTTTTGCACAGCAAAGGAAACAGTCAACAAAACTAAAAGGCAACCTACAGAATGGGAGAAGATATTTGCAAATGTCTTATCAGATTAAGGGCTAATATCCAAAATCTATAAAGAACTTACTCAACACCCAAAAAACAAAAACTCCAGTCAAGAAATGGGCAGAAGACATGAACAGACATTTTTTCCAAAGAAGACATACAAATGGCCAACAGACAATGAAAAAAAAAATGCTCAACATCACTCGGCATCAGGGAAATGCAAATCAAAACTACAATGAGATACCACCTCACACCCATCAGAATGTCTAAAATTAACAACTCAGGAAACAACAGATGTTGGTAAGAATGTGGAGAAAGGGGAACCCTGTTATACTATTGGTGGGAATGCAATCTGTTACAACCACTGTGAAAAACACTGTGAAAGTTCTTATGACTCAGCAATTACACTACTGTGTATTTACCCCAAAGATACAAATGTAGTGATCCAAAGGGGCACCTACATCCCAATGTTTATAGCAGCAATGTCCTCAATAGCCAAACTATGGAAAGAGCCCAGATGTCCATCAACAGATGAATAGATAAAGGAGTTGTGATATATATACACAATGGAATACTACTCAGCCATCAAAAAGAATGAAATCTTGCCATTTGCAAAGATATGTATGGAACTAGAGGGTATTATGCTAAGCAAAATAAGTCAGAGAAAGACAAACACCATATGATTTCACTCATACGTGGAATTTAAGAAACAAAACAGGATCATAGGGGAAGAGAGGAAAAAATAAAACAAGATGAAATCAGAGAGGGAGACAAAACATAAGAGACTCTTAATTATAGGAAACAAACTGAGGGTTGCTGGAGGGGAGGTGGGTGGGGATAAGGGGTAATTGGGTGATGGGCATTGAGGAGGGCACTTGATGTAATGAACACTGGATGTTATATGCAACTGATAATCACTAAATTCTACCCCTGAAACTAATACTACAGAATAGGTTAACTAAGTTGAATTTAAATAAAGAATTTAAAAAATTTAAAATAAAAAAATAAAAAATAACAGGAGAAAAGGGTTATGTTTCACCATTTGGATTAATTGATAAAGTATGTCATTTAACTAAATGAGTTCATTCTATTATTATTATTATCATTATTATTAGCATTATGGAAAGAAACAGACTATATTGTTTCAAAGGATATTTAAGGGTGTTTAAGGGCTTTCATTTTGAGTAATGAGCAGGTCAAGTATAATTTACAGGGCAATGTACTTAATCAAAAGAAGTAATTGCCATAAGAAAAATTGTTATTTGCCTGTTTGTAATCAACCAATTTTTTACTTTATAGCCCACATAGAAAGATTAGTTGAGGGGCGCCTGGGTGGCTCAGTCATTAAGCATCTGCCTTCGGCTTAGGGTGTGATCCCAGCATTCTGGGATCAAGCCCCACATCAGGCTTCTCTGCTGGGAGCCTGCTTCTTCCTCTCCCACTCCCCCTGCTTGTGTTCCCTCTCTCACTGGCTCTCTCTCTGTCAAAATAAATAAAAATCCTTAAAAAAAAAAAAAAGAAAGATTAGTTGAGAAAATCGCAATACTATATAAAGCTGCCCTTACAGAAAATTAATTTCAAGACCATGCAACAGACAAAAATTAAAATGAATTGAAGAGGGACCAGAAAAAAAAAATTTCACAGCATTTTGGACTCCTCCCAATTAGGACAAAGTCCTCATTGCTTATTCTGAACAGGGAAGCCCATTAATTTGTGCAATGCAAGTAAAATATAAAACATTAATTTCCTTTGGGTTTTGGAATTTCATAAAAAGCCAACAATTTTTATTCATTGTCTCATCCTGAGAGGTAAATAAGTATTACCAAGTTTACTCCCTCAGTAATTTGGAAGTTGAAGCAGCATGTTAAATTGCTTGGTTCTATTCAAATTTTCCACTTTGCCTCTGACTCAAGTAGGTGGTCGGCGTTTTCATTCAAGACCTGGGATCCTGTAGCTTAAGACCTCATGATTTTAAAAATAGTAACATCATGTCTCTAGGAGGCATAAGGAGGAATGAGAAGACTGCATAGTTCTGTGCTTGGTGTACCCAGTTTTGTACTTTGGAGAAAGGATAGGGAGAACTGGTCTCTTTCCAAAAAACCCATATCGAGAGGGAGTGCCGCAATGTGGTACAGACTCAAACTTAACTACGCCCCTGTAGTGCAGGCATTTGGCTTGGAGAGAAGAGCAGTGTAGGAAAATTCAAGACACAAGCTCTGGGGTTGTGGCTAGCTCCTGTTCTTTTATGTCAAGACAAGACTTAGTTTCACCCTAACTTCACATTAGGTACTACTTTGGAGAAGACCTATTTTGTGAGGGAACAGGGTACCAGGAGAACCCTCTGGGCATTATGAGTATGAAGTAACAGACTGGAGAACAGACTGCATTCTTTCTTTTGAAATCTGAATTTGTTATTGGCTATTTAGATACTAACCAAACCTTTTTTTTTTCATAAGGAGATATTTTATAGTAAAACAAGCTATGTACATAGAAATGAAGAAGGCTTCAAGAAACTAAAGGTTATTTTTGTTGTTTGTTTCATGGGGAAAATGATGGCCATACTGTGAAGAATTTCCTTGACATTCTAACAGATGTCATGAGTGGACCAATCTCAGACCTACGTGGGTATCATTTTTCTATTACTACTATATTGAAGTAGTCATATACATAATACATAGTATACTAAGGTGATATATCAGAGTGGTTAGGCACAGGCTATGGAGTCAGCAATGTGGATTTGATTCTCATCTTGACACTTTTTAATTCTAGAACCATGAACAAGTTATTCAATTTCTTAAGCTTTGGTTTCATCACCTGTAAAATGAGAATAATCCTTCCTAGTTCATAGGTAAAGATGAAATGAGATGGGAGGTTGTCCAACTCTCAGGAAATTCTTCTTGTTATTAATGCTGTCAGTAGACTTGGTGTCCAATGAAACAGAATTTCTAATTAATTCGCAATTATTAGTGACAAAACAGAAAGCTGGAGAAACAGAAAACTGTCCTTGACTATCATGAGTAAAGAAAAAGACAGGTTATCTACTTTTTCATACATTGTTGGAACATATTTTGTTAGTCTGGAAACTAATCCTTTTGCAATCCAGAAAGAGGATGAATTTTAAACATGTTCCCTCCAATCAGTTCATGAGTAACCAACCCTCTGACCCAGAAGGACAATCTGCTTCTAGGCAATGAGGGAAAAATAACCATGTATATGACCAACAATAAATAACAAATGCACAGAACTTAGCACAGTGCCAGGTATGGAGGAAGCACTAAAGAAATGTGTGTTCCTTTTTGTTCCTTCCTCTCATTTCATTTCATATTTCTTCTGTTCCTGTCTGGGAAATATTTACTCACAGCGAGATCCTTACTGGATTGTGAACCCCTTCAAGGGCATCATACAATGTCTTATTAGTTATACAGTCTCCCATTCCCAACCTCATAGCATGGAGCTTGCATGCAACAGGTGCTCAATACACATTAAAAATATCATTGAAAGATTGTACAGTCTTGTTAAGATTGAAGGATTACTTCCTTTGTTCAGTTTTATATTTCATTAAAAGGATTTAAGTCACTTGTTTGAGAAAGAATACCTGAAGGAGATTCATCAGGGGTGGCCTAATTTGCAAGAACTTGCAAAACTTGATAGATTGACTTCGCATGTTAGGCTATTGGATATTTTTCACAGCACCCTTACTGTGTTGCTTTCCCACTTTGAGTTGAACTTCTGTTCCTCAAACAGCTTCTTGCTTCACTAGAATAGCTCTTGACTTGATTGCAAATTAAAACTCTTGAAAGGGTAGCTGGCTCCAATGATTTTTCAATGACTACATTGTCATTGGTGATTTGTGATTATCACCACTGCTCCAAACTTCTATAAGCATTTGCATTTGGAAATGATTAGGATGACCATTCACTGAGAATATATAATTTTTCTCTTCTGATGTTTTAGCAGCTTTTTGCAAGAAGAACAATGAGAAGAGAGTAAACTACTATTGTATCCATTTGGATAGAATCCCATTTCTATGATTTGGGGAACATGGCTCAAATTTTGGCTCTTCACTACATCTTCACCTGAATCACCGAAGGACTTTTAGAGCCTTAAATGTTTCTAGTAGCTATGAATTCCAAATGAAAAACAAAATTTGACTTTTAGTTTGAGGTATTATTGTTAGTGCTGGGAGATGGGAAGGAACGGGGAAAGGGAAGGTAAGACAAAATTTCTTTTGAAGGTTTAAGTTGAAGCTCTTTCCCATTTACCCCTTTATTTCCCTTTTTCCTCTTTCTTTCCATAGTTCGATATGGCAGCTGGGACAAGGAGCACTTGAACAGTATTACCCAAAGCAGGGTCCGCTTCTGATTCTCACTAACAGGATTAGATGGGGTGTTTATTAAATTTCAGATTTCTGACCATTACTCCAAATCTCTGTAAAATGTTAATAAGAACCCCGTGTTGTGCACTTAAAGTTTATGAATTATTTGGGTGTGTGGTTGGATTTAGGGAAGTAACATCAAGCCAAATTAAAAACAAATCTTTACTTGAGACATAAAGATTTTATTTTTACAAGTAATTTATAAAAACTTCATTTTAAAAGATGTCCTTTTTCCTATCATAAAATACAAAGGTTCCCAGCTGGCAGTTTTGTGGCAGTCCAAGAACGGTGGGATGGGTTGCCTTTCCCAGCTACAGTGGATAAATTGATACAGTACAAAAACAACCTACAGAGAAAAACGGAGCACCCTCCTAACTCTTCATAATGTATGACAGCATCTCCATGGCTCTTCTTTAACTGAGATCATACATGACTTCATCGAGAAGATGCCCCATCTCTCTATCCTTAATGGAGAAAATGGGTTTTATATAGCAGGTAAATCATACTCCTTCTCTCTAAAATCATATCGATGTAATCAAATTTAGTCTGATCTCCTGCTTAATATGTTTTTAAAAGCAGCAAGAGAATTCACATTTCGCTGCCAAAATCAATTCTTGTCATACCATAGGACTGTTAAAAGGTTTCATTCTAAAACCATGTTTCTTTCTACCAAACTCTGACATCCAAGTCTATGAAATTGTTTACTCTTGATTTTTTAAAAATCAGTTTACTGATATGTTTTGACGAATGCTGTATAATCATATCTTCTGTTACCAGGTATTGTTCATCCTTTTTAAATTTGATTTTAATTCATTTTGAATACATAAACTATCAAATAAAAGCCAGTAATTTTGTCATCAAAATCTACTCCATATGCATCTGGGAACAATTTTCCATCTCTTATTACGGGTGCCCTGTTGGCAGCAGCAAAGCCAGCGTGACCAGGAAATGTGGATTGTAGGTAAAAATCCTTGGTAGTGAGAAAGAAGGTCACCAGAGTGGTCACTAATATATCTCAGGGTGATGTTAGGAATGAGACAGGAAGAAAATGTCAGAGAGCTAGACTCCACAATTTTAAGTGACTATAGGAAAAGTTGAAAATATTAATGACATGACAAGGAGAGAAAGGGGTGATAAAATTAAGTGGTGTGAGCTTGGAGGTACACTAGGCAGAAAGGTTCCCCAAAAATGTCCATGGCCTAAAAGTTGAAATGTGGAAATAGACTACACAAGAAAAAAGGGACTTTGCAGATCAAATTATAGTTAAGGACCTTAAAATAAGTTGACTATCCTGGATTTTCAAGGTGGGCCCAATCTAATTACATGGGTCCTTAAAAGTGGAGAACTTTCTGGATCTGAGAATAGAAGAGATGAGGCTGAAGGGGAAATTAGAGTGATCCAAAGAATGAGGACTCAACCTACTATTGCTGACTTTGAAAATGAGGGCACCACAAACTGGGGGATGTAGAGACCTCTACAATGACCCCTGGCCAACCTGTAGCAAGACAATAGAGACCTCCATCCTACAGCCACATGGAATTGAATCTAGCCAGTAACTTAAATGAGTTGGTAAGAATGAGTTGGTAAGCAGGTTCTCCTCCAGAGCTTTGGTCTAAGACTTTGATTTTAGCCAAGTGAAACCAGGAACAGAGAAATCAGTGTACTATGCTGGAACTTCTCACCTACAGAACTATGAGATAATAAATACGTATTGTTGTTAGCTGCTAAATTTGTGGTAATGTCTTATGGCAGTAATAGAAACCAATACAAAAGGCAATGGAGTTGTTGCAGGAGAGCTGACAAACTTAAGTTTGGAGTGGGCATGGGGGAGATAGGCAATAGTGGCTATGCCTCTGGACTTTGATATACTAAAGTTCATATCCCTGCTGACNAGGAGAGCTGACAAACTTAAGTTTGGAGTGGGCATGGGGGAGATAGGCAATAGTGGCTATGCCTCTGGACTTCGACCTAAGAGCTGAGTGATCTTACTCAGGAGATTGCACTTTTGTAAAGCTTGATTTTCTCCTCTACAAAATGGAAATAATAACAGCATTTCTTATACTCACTCATGGTTAGGGTTAAATGAAGTAAAAGATGTACAAGCATTTAACAATGCCTGGGCACAGAACTGACACTGAATATAGTGGTCTTTACTTAACAAAGNAACAATGCCTGGGCACAGAACTGACACTGAATATAGTGGCCTTTACTTAACAAAGCAATCTTCGTCCCTGAAGTCCAAGGACAGGTAACAATGGACAGACTTTATTTATGAGGAGTTACAAAGTATCACCATCAAGAGGAAAGCCAGTTTTCATCCAAGCCTGGAGATGGAGAAAATGTGCTTGGAATAGGGCCTGTAGCAAATGGTGAACCAAATGTGACTCAGAGCAGCCTTCTCAAACTCAAATGTGCATAAAGATCACCCAGATTCTGAGAGGATTCTGGGAAAATGGCAGACTGGAAAACACTAGGAATCTGTCTTCCTACCTAGACAATAATTGCACTGGCACAATCTTTTCTCATGTAACTGTTTTGGAACTCTGGAGTCCATTGAAGGCTTGCAACTTCTAAGGGAAAGCTTAGATGGTAAATTGTGGATGATTTTGGTCAATAACACCTCCTAGAACAGTAAGGACCAACCCATCTCCAGTCGCATCCATGTGGCAGGCAACTGTACACATGGTCATGGAAAATAACCAATCTGTACGCAGCTTTCAAGAGCCAGGGAGGGCAAAAAAAGACCCTGTTCTCCAAATATTAGGAACCTGTGCTCTAATAACTCTGATTACTTCCAATCACAGAGGTGCAGACAAAGAGGTGGACAGTCATTTTCTGTACTTCTCCCCATTGTTGCAAGCCCCTCCTCCTCTGGCTGAAGTGACTTTCAGGTGATTTAAAGGAAAGGCACCCTTCCCTTTTCTCTTCATATTGCTCATTTTCCTCTCTTGGGAGTCAAACATTAAAAACTGGGATATTAAAAAACAATTGCGTATATGGGGAAAATTAGAAGGGAAGAGCTCAGAAAGGACCCATTAAGATCTTAAATTTATACCTCAGCTGATCCTAGGCACAGAGAGCCTACAACAATGCAAAAAAAAAAAAAAAAAACAAAGCAAAACCCCAAAAACAGTGAACTCTGGGGAACTGGAGAATCTAATTTCCAAAGTTATTACATTATTAGATTCAAATGTCCAGTGTTTAACAAAGAAATCACAAGGCATATAAAAGAAAAGAAAAGAAAAGAAAAGAAAAGAAAAGAAAAGGAAAGAAAAGAAAGAAAGAAGGAAGGAAGGAAGGAAGAAAAAAACAGAAAAGTATGGCTCATTCAAAGGAAACAAATAAATTGACAAAAGCTGTCCCTGAAAAAGAACTAATGGCAGATAGATTAAACAAAGACTTTAAAACAATTGTTTTAAAGATGCTCAAGAAACTAAAAGACGATGTGAAGAAAAATCAAGAAAATAATGTATGCAAAAAATGGGAATACCAGTATAGAAAGAAAGACTTAAAGGAAACCAAAAGCCATTCTGGAGCTGAAAAGTACATTGACTCAAGTGAAAAATTCAGCTAGAGGGATTCAAAGACAGATTTGAACAGAAAGAATCAGCAAACTTGAAGATAGGACAGTGGAAATTATCATGCCCAAGGAACAGAGAGAAAAAAGAAGAAAAATCAATAGAGCCTAAGGGACCTATGGGACACCATCAAGTGATGTATCAAGTACATCAAATATGTATGTTGATATGCATTGTGGGAGTCCCAGAAAGAAAAGAGACAGAATGTTTGAATAAATAATGGCTGAAAACTTACAAAGTTTAATGAAAGATATGAATATAAACATCCAAAAAGCTCCATGAGCTCCAAATAAGATAATTCAAAGGGACCATACTGAAACACATTATAATCCAACTTCCAAAAGACAAAGACAAAAGTATTATTTTAACAATAGTATGTAACTCCACTTTTTGTTTTCTACATGATTTAATATACTTACATATTTTTAAAAAGCAATTTATCAGTCTTTAAAAGCTAACATTTTTGTGACTTTGATTTATAACAATAAATTCTGTTTTCCACATAATTTAAGGGACTGATGCATTTAAAAGAATTGTTAGTTTATGTTTTGGGGCACACAGTGCATAAAGATGCAAATTTGTGACAGCAACAATGGAAAGGGGTGAGGATATATATGTAAAGGAGCAGAGTTTTTGTGTTTTATTGAAGTCAAGCTGGTATAAATTCAAATTAGAGTGTTATAACTTTAGAATGTTGAATGTAATCCCCATGCTAACCATAAAGAAAACAGTTAAACACAAAAAGAGATGAGAAAGGAATTTAAACATTTTATTGCAAAACATAAAAATACTACAAATTAGTACAAAATACAAAAGAAGACATTCATGCAGGAAAAATGCACAAATGTAGGAAAAAAGAGGAGGGCTGGCTGTACTGACATCAGACAAAATAGACTTTACATAAAAAAGGTAAAGAGTCAAAGAAGGAAATTATATATTAATAAAGCTTCAATACATGAAGAAGATTTAAAAATTAAAAACATTTATGCACACAAGAAACAGACCTTAAAATACACAAAGCAAAAACTAATAAAATTGAAGAGAAAGATAAGGAGTTCTACATCAATATCCCACTTTCAATAATGGATAGAATGACCAGACAGAAGATAAGTAAGGAAATAGAGGGCTTAACAATAAAACAACTAGATCTAACAGACAAACACAGAACACACTACCCAACAAAAGATCATGCACATTCTTTTCAAATGCATATTTGATAAGAAATGAGACATTTGAGAAGAAATGAGACATCTTCCAGGGCAGGCCATACATTAGGCCACAAATTATGTCTCACTAAATACACAAATATAAATACCACAAAGAATTTTCTGTGACCCCAATGATAAGAAGTAATAAATTGATAACAGAAGTAAAACTGGAAAATTCACCAACTTGAGGAAATTGAACAACACACTCTTAAACAGCCAATGTATCAAAAAGAAATCACAAGAGAAATTTTAAAATCCTTTGAGATAAATTAAAATGAAAACACAACATACCAAAACTTATGGGATGCAGCAACAATAGCACTAAAGGGGAAATTTATAGCTATAAGTGTTATGCTAAAAAAAAAAATCTCAAATCAACAACCTTATTTTACAACTTAAGGAACTAGAAAAAGAAGAAAAAACTAAAACTAAAACTAGAAGAAGGAAGGAAATAAAAATTAGAGTAAAGATAAATGAAATGGCGAATAGAAAAGCAACAGAGAGAATTAATAAAAACAAAAGCTGGTTCTTTGAAAACACAAAATAATCAACCAATAATTGACTAAGTAATGGCTGAAAACTTCCAAAGTTTGATGAAAGATGAGAATATAAACATCCAAAAAGCTCCAGAAAAAAATAGCAATAACTATTATTATATAATAATAAATAATAATAATTGACTAAGAAAAAAAGAGAGAGAAGACTCAAATTACTAAAATCAGGAATAAAAATGGGTACATTACCATTGATTCTACAGAAATTAAAAAAAAGATTATGAGAGTACTATGACAAATGATATACTAACAAATTAGATAACCTAGATTAAATGGACGAATTTCCAGAAACACAAAACCTACCAAGATTAAATCAAGAAGAATTAGAACATCTGAATAGACTTTTAACAGTAAGGAGATTGAATCAGTACAGAAAAATCTCCCAAACAAGAAAAATCCTGGACCTGATGACTTCACTGGTGAATTTTACCAAACATTTTAAATCAATATTTCTCAAACTTTTCCAAAAATTCAAAGAAGAGGAAACACTTTCTAACTCATTCTGTGAGCATTATTCTGATACCAAAGCCAGACAGACAAACACTGTAAGAAAAGAAAATACAGATCAATATCCCTCATGACCATTAATGCAAAAATCCCCAAGCAAAATAATAACAAACCAAACTGAGCAACATATTAAAAAGATTATATACCACAACCAAGTGGAATTTATTCCTGGAATATGAATGTATGAAAGTCAATCAATACACCACATAAACAGAATGAAGGAAAAAAACACATGACCATCTCAACTGATACAAAAAAAAATCATTTGATAAAATTCAACACCCTTTTATAATAAAAAATTCAACAAAATAAGAATAGAAGTAAACTACTATTTATAATAATAATAGTGAAAACCATATACAAAAAGCCCATAGCAAACATCATGCTTAATGGTAAAAGTCAAGGTGTTTCCTCTAAGGAGAGAAACAAGACAGAGATGTCTACTTTTACCACATCTATTCAGAGCAGTACTGGAAATGCTAGCCAGAGCAATCAGGCAAGGAAAAGAAACAGTCATATAAACTGGAAAGGTGGAAGTAAAATAATCTGTGTTTATAGATAATACAAACTTACATGAAGAAAACTTTAAAGATAACACACACAGAGACACAAACATTTAGAAACAAAAAATGAATTCACCGAAGTAGCAGAATATAAAGTCAACACAGAAAAAATGGTTGCATTTTTATATACTAACAATGAACAATCTGAAAAGGAAATTATAAAAACAATTCCNGATAATACAAACTTACATGAAGAAAACTTTAAAGATAACACACACAGAGACACAAACATTTAGAAACAAAAATGAATTCACCAAAGTAGCAGAATATAAAGTCAACACAGAAAAAATGGTTGCATTTTTATATACTAACAAAACAATCTGAAAAGGAAATTATAAAAACAATTCAATTTACAATAACATCGAAAAGAATAAAACACTTAGGAATTAATTTAACCAAGTAGAGGAAACACTTGTACCATGAAAACTATAAAGCACTGCTAAAGGAAATTAAAGAAGACATAAATAAATGGAAGCACATCTCATGTTCATGGATTGTAAGACTTCATATTGTTGAAACATCAATTCTCAAAGTGATCTTCAGATTCAATGCAATTCCTATCAAAAGTCCAATGAATTTTTTGTGGGGTCTTTTGAAGAAATAGAAAAATGATCCTAGAGTTCATATGGAATCTCAAAAGACCCTCAAAATCAAAACAATATTGACAAGAAAGAACAAAACTTAAGGACTCCTGCCTCCTAATTTCAAAACCTACTACAAAGCTATAGTAATCAAAACAATGTGGTGCTTGCATAATGACAGACACATGGGCCAATGGAATAGACAGCCCAGATATAAATCCTCGGACATAGGGCCAAATGATCTTTGACAAGGGTTTCAAGACCAGTCAGTGGGAAAAAACCTTCTTTTCAACAATTGGTGCTGGGAAAACTGGATATCCACATGTGAAAGAATGATTTAGACTCTTACCTAATACCATATGTAAAAATTAATTCAAAATGGATCAAAGACCTAAATGTAATACCTTAAACTATAAAATTCTTAGAAGAAAGAATAGGGCAAAATCTTCATTAAGTGAATTTGGCAATGGTGTCTTGGCTATGACATCAAAGGCACAGGTAACAGAAGTAGAAAAATGACTTCATGAATTTTTTTTAATTGTGTATCAAAAGACTGTATCAATAGAGTAGAAAGGCAACTCATGAATGGGAAAATATTTTTCAAACCATATATCAAACAAAGGACTAATGTCCAAAATTTATAGAGAACTCCTAAAATTTAACAATAAAACAACAAATGATTAAAAAATGCAAAGGACTAGAAAAGATATTTCTCCAAAGAAGATATTCATATGGTTAATAAACCCATGAGAAGATGCTCAAAATTACTGATTATTAGGGAAATGCAAATCAAAACTACAAAAAGATACCACCTCACACCTGTTTGGGTGACTATTATGAAGAACTACCCTGCAAAATAGCAAGTGTTGGCAAGAATGTGAAGAAATTGGAACCCCTGTGCACTGTTTTTGGGAATGTACAATGGTACAGCTTCTATGGAAAAAAATATAGTAGTTCCTCAACAAATTAAAAATAGAATTACCATATGATCCAGGAACTCCACTTCTGGGTATAGGCCCAAAATAATTGAAAGCACAGTTTTGAAGAGATATTTGTACACCCATGTTCAGAGCAGCATTATTCACAGTAGATAAATGTAGAAGCAATCCTAGTGTCCAGTGAGAGAGGAGTGGATAAGCAAAATATGGTATGTACATATAATGGCATATTTTTAGCCTTAAAAGGGAAGGATATTCTGACATATACTACAACATGGTTGAAACTTGAAGACATGATGCTAAATGAAATGAGTAAGTCAAAAAAGACAAAGACTGGGTATTTCATTTATATGAGATATCTGGAGTAGTCAAAATCATAGACAGAAAGTAGAGTGGTGAGTGTCAGGGGCTAAGGGAAGGAGGAATAAAAAGTTTTTCTTTCTTTCTTTCTTTTTTTCTTTTCTTTTCTTTCTTTTCTTTTCTTTTCTTTTCTTTTCTTTTCTTTTCTTTTCTTTTCTTTTCTTTCTTTCTTTCTTTTTTCTCTCTGATTTTATTTATTTGGCAGAGAGGGAGAGAGACAGCCAGCGAGAGAGGGAATACAAGCAGGGGGAGTGGGAGAGGAAGAAGCAGGCTCCCATCAGAGGAGCCCGATGTGGGGCTCGACGCCAGGACCCCAGGATCACACCCTGAGCTGAAGGCAGATGCTTAACGACCCAGACGCCCCTAAGAAGTTCGTTCTTAATGAGCATAGCTCCACAAGATTATGGAGACGGATGGTGATGATGGTTTCACAATATTATGAAAGCATTTAATACCACTGAGCTGTTACAGTTAAAAATGGTTAAAGTGGTAAATTTTACATTATGTGTATTTTACCAAATAAAAAAAATTAAAAAATTAAAAAGATGACCCAGAGACCTAGGTACGAAGCAGGTTCTGACTCAGCAGATGAGGTGGGGCCTGAGGCTCTGCATTTCCAATAATTTCCCTGGTGATGCGTGTGCTGCTGGTATATGGACCACAATTTGAGTAGAAAGGAATTACGTGAGAGCAGGGTCACTGTGTCCCATAATGCTGAATGGTGACATGAGCAAGAAAGGGAATGAAAAGGAATCAGGCTTGCTGAAGGGTCAGAAGTAGGATGGAATGTGCAAGTTGGTTCAGCTCTGCAGGGAGGGCCTCCGCTCTAGCACAGGGCCTGGTCCCCATAGTGGGAACAGACCCACTTAAATACAGGTGTGTGTGTCTCTGTATTGTCAGCACCTGCAGGCACCTGATGCTTCAGGATTTGCTTGAAGCCTCTGTTCTCAGAAAGCCCACGCTGCAGGCTGCTGGTCAGAACGCCTCTGAAAGAAGGTCCTGTGAAAGGTTGAACCCAATTTGCTTTCTCCATATTCCAGAGTTGAGGTGGACATCAGAACTGAGGCAGGTAGGACATTTTGGACAATATTCTCTAAAAAAAAATTGAGTATGGTTTTGGCTCAGTATGACAAATGCTTTCCTCTGAGCCTTTCCAGTCATTTCCTTTTTAAAGCTACTTTCACATTCGTGATCTCATTTTGTTCTTGCTGGTGTTTTATCAAAACCTAACGGTGTTTACTTGTAGTACATAGGTATGATGTATTCTCGTCTGACACTAAATGTGTAGGCATGCCTGCTGTCCATGAGGTCCTAGAACCCAAGGTATTGAATATTTCATCCTCCGTTTTTCTCCTTGTCTTTCAAATAAGCAAGTATTGTGCTCATTACAGCCTCAGAAAGTTAACTTAGTGAGGAAGACTCTTGACTTCTGTGTTTGTGGTCTGGCCTCTGGTCTGAGTGGCCAGGGCAAATACCTGGAAGTGATTTAGGGACATTGATCAGGGTTTTTATAACTTAAAACATAAATTAGAATGAAAAGAATATGATGCAAAGGTGCTAGGAAAGTTGAAGTATTTTCTGTGGTCATTTCCTGGCTACTGCTTTTGCATATAATATTGCCTGTGAGGAATTAAGCATTTTTTTGTTTAATTCTGGTTTTCTTTGGTGGATGTGAAATGTATTGAACTCTTATTATAGGAAGTGTTTTATGTAAGCTATTTTCATGTTCCTGTAAAGTAGGGCAAAGTGATAGTAAAAGCACAACTAAGTAAGGTATGTATTAACATTTTCATACGTTCATAACTGTTGATGTTTTGTTACTAGTTTTAAGACTGAATCATATAGTTACTGACTGAACTTTATGATCTAATCTTCAGGGATGCAATGCATGAGTGAATTTATTAACTTCTATGGGTTTAAGTGATTAAATGAAAAATGAATTTTTAAGGGAAAAGATGGCAGGTAATAAATATGAGATACTTCCCACCTGCTTCTGATATATGACCCCATAGTAATTCTCTTCAATTATGCAAAAGATGGATCACTTTAGCCACACCAGGAAGAACCTTAAACTGAACTTTGTGAATGACAGTCAGAGAAAATAGGCCAAGGTCACTTGAATTTCCTCACAAAGATTATCTTACCTAAAGTGAGATTTTAAAAGAGGGAGGGACTTGGCTATATTTAAAAAGGAAGGTTTATTAATATAAAAGGGTTAGACTGCAAGACAGGTACAGGAGATTAACCTACTTGCTTTTCAAATAAATGAAAAATTAAGAATTTTGACTCAATTTACGATGTTACTACTTGAAAAGGTAGATTTGATACATTCTTTTTCTATATCCAGAGTTCGTTGCCTTGGACACTTGTATAACTTGGGACAACCAAGTTATTGAAACACAGTGGCTGAGGAAGAACTTCAGTTGTCCTTTCATGATACGGGTTATTTTCGGTCAACCAACAAATATTACCGTGCTTAACTGCATCCCAGGCACTAAACTAGTCACTACTGAAACAATGGTGAACGGAAAAGGTAATGTCTGTGCCTCCCATGCTTGTAGTTTTACTTGGGAAGGTGGATAATAAACATTTAAAAACATGAATATTGATAGGGATACATGCCATGACTGAAAAAGAAGAGCGTGGAAGGGAATAATGGAGGGAGAAGCTCTTCTTAGTAAGAGTAGGGAGCATACTGAGACAGTATATGCACTGCAGGGCTCCAGTTCTCTGGGATTCTGCACCAGCCTTGCTGCCACCTCTCAACCTGGGCAGCTATTTAGATTGCCAGAAAGAACAAAAGCAATTGGTTTGGGATTCCCCCAAAGTGGCAGTTATACTGAGCCAGTGACACCCTCAAGCGTGGCTTTCAAACTTGGTTGAACTTGGAAACTGCCTATAGAGTTTGAAAAATAACTGTTACCTGATTTCCACTCCTTAGGGATTCTGATAAAATTGGTATGGCGTGCTCCCTGGAGAGTTGAAAAATCTCCCCAGGTGACGCTCATGTTTACCAGGGTTGAAACTAAAGCAGTTCTTGAATGTTCACATGCATCTAAATCACCTGGTTGGCTTATTAAAGCACAGATTGCTGGCAGTCTCTCTCTTCCTCCTCCCAGAGTCTCTGGTCCCGTTTGTCTAGGGTAGGGGCTGAGAATTTACCTTTTTAATAAATTCCCAAGTGATGATGCTGCTGGCCCAGGAACAACATTTTGAAAGCTATTCCTGCAATCCATTTCTTCCTGTTAGTAGAAGGGAAAGTGGCATATAGCAGAGTAAAATTCAACTCATGAGAGTCATTATAGTCTGTTCCTTCCTCACCTCGCTCCTTGGATAGAAACACAGCTGTTAGAAATCTCAACTTCTGTTTTCTAAATATTAATTTTACTTCCTGTTCTTTCCCCATTATCTTTGTGATATAAGTAAGTGGAGAACAGAGCTGTTCCCTCAGCAGGAGAACATTTTGCTTTTTGTGTCTTACTACCCAGCCGTTCATTTAGTCAGAATGGAATTGCCCAGGTAGACATAAGGTAAATCTGTAGCAGAGTTTAAATTCTCTCCTAGCATTCCCTTGTCCTTCTCTTTGCAGTCTCTCTATCTCAGATGCTATTAAAAATATCTAGACTTCATGCTTCCCTTGCAAATACAAGGGAGGTAATCGGCCTTAAGTGGTGTTTTCTGGTTATAATTTAACCTATGACATTAACAATAATGAATGGTAGACTTGGATGAAGAGGAAGAAACCAGCTATGAGGGCTCAAGAGCCTGTGGAGAAAAATTAGGCTTTTTTCATGTTTTGGAGATGGGAAAATGATTTTAACTCTGTTCCAAGTAAAATCCCAACTCAAACAAAATGATCAGTTTCAGGAATCCTTCCCTAAAAAGTCCAGGGCTAGATCTTGCCAGCATCCAGTACCTGGATCCGGGGTACCATCCCTGGACTTGGGTTTCTCTGTGTTGGCATCAATCCCTCATTAAACTTCTCCCCTGGGATGGCAAAGATGGTGTCTGCCAGCCTCTGTCTACATTTAACTACAGTTACATCCCAATGGAAAGTAGATGCCTCTCGTTCAGTGACTCTAGCCAAATTATCAAGCCTGAGGCTGGAGACATACATCTTTGCCTTAACAGCACTGTATGCTTTTGACATGGAGGGCATTTTGACTGAGATGAGGACTGGAGTTCATCTTAAAAGGCAGATGAAGGAAGAGTAGAAGGCATTCAAGGCCAACATAGGAAGAAGATAAAGAGTTTAACACATGGAAAATACTCACAGTACTTAACATCTTCTATGGCATGGGTACTGTCCAGTAAGAACAAAGGTCTTTGGGGTTCTCAAGGACCCCGATGGAAGGATTTACTAGATCAGGGGACATTCTGGGACTCTTGGTGGTAGGTGGTGAGAGGAACTTGGGTTGACAACTATACACCAGCCACTACATGAGTATTTCAATATTTTACCAACCAGCATTGGTTTTATTGTGTATAAAATATCAGCTGTGGTACACTGTCAAAACAAGAATCCATTCTGTAGAGGCATCTGGGTGGCACAGCGGTTAAGCGTCTGCCTTCAGCTCAGGGCGTGATCCCGGCGTTGTGGGATTGAGCCCCACATCCAGGCTCCTCCGCTGTGAGCCTGCTTCTTCCTCTCCCACTACCCCTGCTTGTGTTCCCTCTCTCGCTGGCTGTCTCTATCTCTGTCAAATAGATAAATAAAATCTTTAAAAAAAAAAAAAGAATCCATTCTGTAGGGCAGAAAGAACCTAGCAACCCAAGGACTCCCCCAGAAATCCCTTTGCATAGTGTTGTGTAATAAAAGTACCTTGAACTTGCAGAACATTTATTTTTTGCTTTTAAAGTTCATTTACATATTCAGTATTTTTAAAATGTATTCATAAAAGTGAGTGGGTGAACAAATACCGCTTCCATGGAAGTACTCAGTTGTAGGCTCCTGAATGTGTGGTAAGAAATTTCTTTAAAGTCTCAAGTTCAAATATATTTTGTATTCAAGTCCTTAATATGTATTTACTCTGCACATTGAAATATTATTTTAAGTGTCCCACTAGGAGGGATGTAGTTTTATACTTCTAGGTTAATGGTAAGATGTTGTTATATTGAAGTTACCCATTTGGAACAAGTGAAGCAAATTAGAGCAAATTAAACATCATCCAACATAAAAGTTGAACGTTCAGGCAATTTCTCTTATGTAACTTGGTGTCAGGTCTTTCGAAAGCCCGGAATCATGTAATTATATAGATATAGAAAATGATAATACTTCTTATTATAAAGTTCCTCAGTAAGTTTTGAGTTTCACAGCCTCATCACTGAGGAGAGATGCCCCCTAATGCTACTCATAGATAATGAAGCACAATGTTTTCACGCTGTAGTGGCCATTCTAAGCTCATTTTCAAGGGGTACTTCTGTTATTGGTAGATCGAAATGATCTTTATTGTGGCTGACCTTTATCACCTCTAGGAAATATCAAAGGGATTTTTTTTAAGGAAGAAAGATGGCAAATGCTATGAGACTTATTTTACTGTGGATACTGTAATTTTTCATAGTAAATTTACATAAGGGATCTGGTTTATGTGATGAGAACACATGCCAAACTAGTTTGTAAGCATCAATAAATTCCCAAATAGCTACTTTGATGGATACTGGATACTTGTGGTTGTGTCAGTGCCATAGGAGTTTAGTCATTTTCTTGAAAGTGGCATATCTGTTAACGTTCTTGGTCCTAAGATATTTGGCTTCCAGGAATTCCAGAGCATATTTTCCAGTCAGTCACTGAAAATTGATTTTTTTGAGTCTTGGGCTGCTGCATGTTCTTCCTTATACATACACATACTCAGAACAAAAAAAATAGGCTGGCACTGGAAAGCAGTTTTTTTGGTGATAGTGTAAGGATTTCAGTAAGTACCATGACGCTTCGTGAGGTGCTGTGTGGAAGTAATTTTTATGCTATAACTTCATAAAAAATGATACATTTATTTCTCTAAACCAAATATTTAACTCCTCTGAGTGCCTAGCTTGCTAGGCTGGTGGAAAATTTAGTCTCAATCATTACTGGGGTTGTTTGTCCCTTAGAGGTATCCATAGTTCCCAGAAGCTAATATTTTCCACCTTGGAGAGCCCTCCTGGTCTCACAGTTCTATATGGACCTCTGTCCCTTTACCTTCTTTGCTCCACCAAAAAGAATCTCTTCCATTCCTTGGAGGAATCATTCTTCCTCTCCTCACATCTATTTACCCTCTGGCCTGTTCAACATAATCACCCTCAACTTGCAGTTTTTCTGAGAACAGAAGTGAGCTGCTGTTTTTATCCAGCAGCACACATACTCCTGAGATAAAGAAATAAAAATCCCAGACTTCCTCCTTGTAATGGGTCAGAGAAAAATGCAGAAAGAGCAAAATGCAAATTTTTAAAAATTTGAAAAATTATTCTATTGTGACTATAAAAATCAAAACTGTTTTCCCCCTAAATATTCTTGCAAAATCAAACCTCTGAGGAGTTAACATTAAGTGTATTGTTCAGTTTTACATAGTCTAAGGATTCCAAAGGATTCCCCATGGTACATGTATTCTGACTGGAAAAATAGGGACATCAATTCTCATTTGATACTTCAAAACCATATAGGTTGATAGCCTTTATCTCCTTTTTACAGGTGACAACACTGAGGCTCACGTAATTTGGGACTTACCCTAGGTTACTGATTGATGAGCTCAGCAAATCCTTTGAGCATTATGTGCCGGACACTATTCTAGGTATGAGGAGTACATCTGTGAACAAGAATGACCAGCTCTGTCTTGGGGAGCTTCCAGGAAGGTTGCAGGGCAGCGGAGGAAAAGCAAGCAGTAAAGTAAATAAAGAATTTCAGATTATGACAATATGAACAACTAAGGTTTATTAAATTGCCAGTCTTTGCTAGTCCCATGTGTAAGTGTGTAACATGTATTGTTATCAAATCCTTAAAGGAAGCCTGTGCAGTAGGGAATGTTACACTATTTTAAATGAGGAAACTAAGGGAAGCCCACAAAGATTAAGTAATTTATACGTAGTAAGGAATGGAGTCTATCCCAAACACCACGAATAACTTTGTTATGTTTCGCTGAAGGTAAAACAGGTCATGAGGTGCAGGTGGGCCTGAAGCAAGACTGCTTTCATAAGATTGTGGCTGGCCTCTCTGGAGTTACATGTAAGCTGACAGCCAAATGAGAAGGAGAAGTTAGCAATGCAAACATTTAGGAAGAGGAGTTTTCCTGTGCAAAGGCCCTGGAGGTAGGATGGCCCCGGTTGAGAAATCCAAGTCTATTGGAATCCTAAATTCAGTGATCCTGCTGCTTTATATAGAGGAAATCGGTAACTGTGGGGCCTCTAGCAAATCAAAAACAAAGCCTATGTTATGAAAGGACAACTATGGGTGACAAAGTTGTTTTTTTGTTTTGTTTTGTTTTTTGTTTTGTTGCCTGTTTGCAGAGGTGTTAAGATTTCCACAGCAGCCTCATTCTATTCTTAGTTTAGGTAGACAGTTGAGGATGCAAGAGGTATGTAGAAGTTCACATTTTCTCTCAGCGATTGCTTTCATAAACATAAACATGGGTCAATTCTTATTTTTCAGATTCTTTTCTAGCTTATAATTTTAAATCAAAATGTTCTTTTGGAAATAACTGTGATTAGTTATTACTGTTATTGATAGAAATTGTGTTGGTGAAGCATATTCCTTTCTGTTTTGTGAGGTTTGGGGAACAGAAATATATTTTTTTTCCTAGACTTATTCTGCTTAGCTAAAGTTGTCAGGAGCCATCTTAGCTCTACAACTTTGTGAGAAGTCTTTCAAGTGTGCTAAGAGTATGATGGATGAGCTTCTTCCTAGACTGAAGAGTGATGTTTGGCAAATGCTATGTTTTTGAAAGCACAGGGACAAAGATTTCTCACCCAGAGAGGTTAGGCACTTCCAGATATATTTTATCTCATTTCACTTGCTAAGTTTTCTAAATCTTACTTAACCAGGATTAGGGGTTTTTCAACCATGTCAAGTAATTGAAATGTATTCAATTATTTCTTCATTCATTCATTCATTCATTCAACAGTGTATGGAAAGAACAGTGTATAATGTCTGCTGTGCCCTATACCCAGTTCTGCCCTGAGCCAGCAAGGTGACCATCACTAAGTGAACTTGCATCTCTGAATATCAGTTTCCACTTCTGTAAAATGAAGGGTGATGGGATGGGACAAGTTGAAATAATTGAAGTTCAAGATACCGAAACCTTGCATATATCAACACCTTGGCTGACTAACACTGTTAGAGATCTAGAGAAAGACAATGACACCAGGAAAATAATGCTTTCATCACTAGTGATGGTCTTGGTCCCCAAACCAATGTGGAACTGTAGTTGTAGCTCATCGGCTGTCTGCCTGAGAGATGCTCCTTCAACCATTGCAATAGCTGGCTGAATCCAGAAGAAAAACAAGTCTAAGGAGCCAGCTGGCAGCCCTTTTTCAAGTTCCTATTGATGCTCAATCTTCTGATCTTACCACTCTAGTGTCAAGTAAAGACCCTTCTAGGAAGAGCACTTTTTCTTTTGAGATGGAGCAAGCCCAAGAAAAGGAGGCTTGGAGCATGGTGAAGTACATCCCATTGCCCATGATCTGTCAGCCCCTAAGTCTTTTCAGGTCTGAACAACCCTGAAGCAGAAGTACAGCCTTCTGAACTTGCCGCAGGAGAACAAAATAGTGGGACTGGGCATCCTCGATTAGTTTGTCATCCCAATCTCAATGAAAGAAAATGCCTAGAAAGAATTACCCCCAAATAAGCTTATTTAGGTATTTCTGCAAAGGTTCTAAACCTAGAAAATAAAACTTATGAATGCCATCGACAGTTGTCCAGTCATTGTGGTAGATGACATAGTGAGTGGGAAAAGGTAGGAAAGGAGAAGAGCTGTGTACTACCATATACAACAAGTAGGTCAAACAATATGATTCCTAAAGTATTTTCCATTGACAAATTGTGACTCTGAGTTGGGCCTCATTGACAGGAAGAAAATGGGGACTTCAGTCCTATATCAAAAGGAACTGAATTGTGTCAACAACCTGAATGAGTGAGAAAACAGGTTCTCCCCTAGAAGTTCCAGAAAGGAGTTCTGCTGACAACTTGGTTTTAGCCTAGTGAGATGCATGCCAACTCCTGATGTATTAGGTGTATGATTGTAAATTTGTGTTTTTTAAACCACTAAGTTTGTAGTAATTTGTTGCAGCAATAACAGGAAACTAATAGAGCCAGAGAAGATTAACTACTTAAGTCAAAAGAAGCCAGAGAAGTCAAAATACTTCCTTAAGAATTCTGAGAATTCTGAAAGGAAATAGCAGCAATGTAAGTGTGTTGCGATATAATGGTGTCTGACTTAATTTTCCTTCCTATCTGGGTTATGCGAGTAACAGGGAAGGTAGTTTGAGGAGTTGATGAGTGAATGAGGTTTTCTTTTCTATTCTTTTTTTTTTTAAGGATCTATTTATTTATTTTAGAGGGAGGGTGAGAATGAGAGAGAACAGGGGAAGGGGTGGGGGGGAGAGGGAGAGAGAGAGAGAATCCCAAGTAGATTCCACCTGAGCATGGAGTCCAACGCAGGGCTCAATTTCACAATCCTGAGATCTTGACCTGAGCCAAAATCAAGAGTCAGACACTTAACCAACTGAGCCACCAAGGCGTCCCTGAATGAGGTTTTCAATGTCTGGTCCTATCATCTGCTCTGAATTTTATCAGCAAGGCTGCACTGAGGCTTCATTACCAAGCATACTCTCTCCTTATGTCTCTCTGGAGCTGGGTAAACATTTCCTTATTTTTGTGTCTATTTAACCCTGTGGAGGCAAATCTAAGTAGTATTTCTTAAATAGTGTCAGCATCAATTTTGCCTTTGGGAAATAATTCTTTGAAGCTTTGGTTTGCTTCTAACAGCATTTCTGCAGAACAGAAGACATCAATGTTTAAATTTCACCACCTTTGAGTGGAGTTGAGGAGGTTATTAGTCCTAACCCCCAAAATATCAATTTTAAGTAAAATTATAGTAGGGCATGAATTATAAAGAAATAAAAGTTCTGCTTTATCATGTGGATTCAAAAGAAAAGCTTGCAGGGTTTCTGTAGTTTGTTTTGGGCTTAACAGAAAGACCTCATCTGTTATTTTATAATGCAACCTGCTATCTTATGAGTGGTACCACAGACATTACTTTGTAGGCATTTTGTTTATTTCTGGAAGTAGAATCAGCAGGAAAAACAGTTTAGTCCTTCAGAGAATTAAGGCTTGAAATGGAAAATTCAGTTCAGTCCTTAGTGACAAGCTTTCTCTAAAAGCTGTTTGAAGATGAAGCTCACTTAAAAATAAACAACTTAGAATCTTCTCCCACCGCTGATTGACTTTCCATGGGGAACGTCAACTGCACACATTCTCTGGAGGATAATAAAACCATCTGCTGGGATCCAAGTAGTCAGTTTCTTCTTCGAAAAGTCTGAATGCTGATTGGCTGCACTTTTCCCGTGGGTGATACACAGGGTGAGTGATAAGGAAAGGAGAGTCGTGGTGACTGCTTCCCTGCTCTGACAGAACATGGTGTGTCTGGGCTTTGGGACCTCTTATCACACTTGCTGAAGCACAGTAATCAGGTCTCAGAGTGAAATAGAGACAGGCCATTTCTCTGTGCTGTGATAGGATAGCAAGCCAGAAAGTAGTGATTAATAAATAAAGTGTTTTATTAAAAATAGAGCATCATAGAATCAGTGGGGAACTCAGAAGTTTTTAAGTTCAACCCATAGTGCAGAGCAGAAAGCTCTTTAAAGTATTCCCCAAAGATAAGACTGAACCTCAGAGTGACAGAGACTTGATACATTTCAGAAAGCTGGTATTTGCTAGAAATCAGGTCCTCGTGTTGACCTGAATCTGGATCTTTGTGAACTTTCCCTAATGGTTCTTCAGTCTATGGACATTGCACAACTATAGTCTTGTCTCCAGTAGAATTCCCAAGCCCTAGAGGGTTCTTCAAAATCGTCTTATTTAAACCTATCATTTCACAGGTGAGAAAACTGAGCCAAAGAAGGTCAGAATCTTGCCTAAAATCTCAAAGCTAGTTGGTGTCCGTCAACCACACAAGTTGCTCAGTTGCCTGAGTTTTTTCTACTACACTCTGTCCAAGAAAGGGACCCCAGGAAAGGGACTGTTTATATTAGCACTTGGTGTCATCACCCAACCTGGGCTACTGTCAGTGTTAGGATAAAAAATGAATTTGAGAGTGAAAGAATCTTGAGTCCTAATCATGGCCTTGGAACTTACTTTCTGTTTCATCTTTGTTATTTTCTTGAACTTTCTTATTCTCAAATTTCTTAATTATGAATTAAAAATAATGAGAATTACCCTGAAGATGATATGAGGTCATAGTGTTCTGAAGCACCTAATTCAGTGCCTAAAATAGAGCAAACATAAATATATTTTATGATTCTTGTTTGTTAATATTTTCAGCAAATATTTTTTGAGTGCCCTCTTGTTCTGGGCACTGATATAGGTGCTGGGAATGTGGAACTGAACCAAAGTATGACCAGTCCCTGACTTTATGTGAAGAGAGCTAATGAGCAAATATAAAGACACATCTAAGTCATATTAGTGTTCAAAAATAAAGCAAGCTTGAAACAGAGAGTAATGAGGTGCTCTTTTCTACAGGGAGGTCAGGGAAGGCATCTCTGGAGAAGTGAAACTCGAAGAGACACCTGAAAAAAGTCAAGTTAAGAATCATATGAACCCATGTTGTAGGATGTCCCAAGAGGAAGAACCATCAAGGGCAACAGTCCTGAGGCAAGGGTGTTACTTGAAGTGTGAGGAGGAGCTAGGAAGTCAGTGTCTCTAGGGCTGAGGGAGAGTGGTTGGAGATTAGGACAGAGAAAAAGGCTAGGTCATATAGGACCCTCATGGACTGTGGTAAGAACTTTGGGTTGTGGTCTTGATAGGGTGAGTGATTCTGAGCATGAATGTGACATCATATAACATACCTTTTAAAACAGTAGTTCTCAACCCTGGATGCATGCTGGAATTTTTTTATTATAAGTTTTGCTTGTTTATTTTATTATGTTCAATTAGCCACATATATAGTACATCATTAGTTTTTGATGTGTGTTCAATGATTCATTAGTTGTGTATAACACCCCACACTGGAATTTCTTAAGGATATTTTTAGAAAATACCAGTGCTTATTGCCAGAGACTCCAATTTAAATGATCTGGGGTGAGGCTAAGCATCTGTGCATTGTAGAACCCTTCTAAATGCTAATAGGCGTCCAGGGTAGGAAAGCACTCTTAGAAAAGGATATCAGTAGTTGATAGGATAAGAAATGTATACGATGAACCAATGAGTTACGTTGGATGTTGAGATAAGTGCTGCTCCCATGCTTCATGGAAGTCACATGATCAGATATCCCTTAATGATGAAAGAGCCAAGAAAGCTTCCAAATTTTGGTCAAGAGTCAGGAAAATCTTGACAAAGAAAAAGACCTTCCTCACTCCCTGTTGACCCTGCAGATTGTTTCTGAGTTGTAATAAGGAAAAAGATAAAGAGGATCAGAAAATTGGGAGGTCAAAATGGATTCATAAGAACCGGCTTCTAGACATTTGCTTTCTAAAAGCATTTTAACTATAAAGAACTAACCTGTGCTCCAGTATGTGGCTGACGAGGACTCTTAATTTGAGTTACATGTTGGATGTTAGTTGATTAATGACTTTGAATTCCAGTTTCTTGAATACTTGTGATAAAATCTGTAAAAGTGTCATTTAGCCTTGTGTTTTAGATGGTTTGCATTCTTTTAAGTATTACGTAGCTCACTGTAAAAACCACAGGCTTCAACAGTTTAAAATTATATAGTCAAAAGTTGTGTGGTAGTTCATTGGTCCTCAACTGGGGGACAGCTTTACTCCTCATTTGGCAATGTTTACAAACATTTTTGGTTTTACAGCTGGGGTAGGGATGCTAGTAAGTAGAGATTAGAGATGGCCCAAAATGTCAGTAGTGACAAGATTGAGAAACCCTGCTCTATGGTCATTGTCCTGTAACTTGGAAAGGAGGATAATCCAATTCTACGTTTCCTGCCACTTAGTTGTATGATATTACACACAAAAAATTTGACCTCTCTAAACTCAGAAGGGGGTGGTGTTATCTGAAAATAAGATATTGATTAGGATCAATACAATGCTATAAATTACCAGTGCCTATTATATACCTGTTACTGTACTAAACTGAAATATAGAAAAGTTCCTTCCCTTAGAACGTAATGATCCGGGAGGATTTATATGTCAGCTATAGACATGATAATGCTGTTTAATAAACCACATCAAATTTCACTCACTGAAAACACCGTCGTACATTCTCATTCATGAATTTCAGATCGACTGGGGTTCAACAGATCTAACCATGGCTTATCTCCTGGCTAGGATCCAGTTCTGATGCTCCATGTGACTTTCATCCTTCCTGGACTCTAGTAAGTTATCCAAAGCATCATCCTCTCATGATGGTGAAAAAAGCACACAGGGGCAAGTAGAAACATTCAATACCTATTAAGATCTGAGTTCAAAACTGCACCTGTGCCCCTTTCAATGACATTCTCTTGGCCAAAGCATGTCATGTAACTAAAACCAGAATCCTAGAGCTGGTGAAATATATTCTATCTCTAGTGGGAATAATTTTTCTAAATCTCATGCCAAAGGGTATGAACATAAGAAAAGGTTAGAATTAGGAGGAACAATGCTATCTATACGAGAGACCTTCCAATTCAAATGTGCAATAGTTTTAATGCTATATCATTGCCTGTGCATCTCTTGAGATTTTTGATTAAGTTGAATTCAAAGATGTTGGATTTATTAAACTTCATTTAAAGTTAGTCTTAAGCAGAATTTCAGTTCTGTCCCCAACTTGATTTGGTCTAAGGTATTCTTTCCACCATGAAGGCTTGCTACAGAAAAGGGTAGAACTTGATTATTGCAAAAGATAATTTTTGATACTCTGGCAGTGGAAGGAAAAGGAACAGATGGTTAGCATCATCAGTACCATACAGTGTGTCAGCTGAGTGATATGTCAGATGTTCTTCCTCCTCAGTTGGTGATGGCTTCCTCCCAGTTACTGCTCCTGAATTTGAGCACCAGTAAATGTTGTATTTCATAAGTGGTTCTAAAAAGTGCTTTGAAGAATCCTCTAATGTCATAACCATGAGTTAGATGCTTTATAGACTTTACCTCTGTGCCTAATGACAACACCCAAGCTAGGTATTCAGATATAATTTTAAAGTATGTATTGTGTAAATGTGTGTGTTTGTAAATGCATAGAATATGTCCAAATAGAACTCATGAATTAGTTAATAGTTGTGCCAGGAAGTATTGAGTGGCTATGGGACAGTGGAGGGAGGTAGAATTTATGTCATGAATGTTCTTTTTTTACCTCATATATTTTTTAGCAAGAGCATATATAACCTATTCAAAATATTTCAATAAAATTAAGGAGGGCACTAGTACCCACATTTTAAAATTGGAGCTAGATAAGTGCTTTTGTCCTGAGAGCCCCAAAACTATATTCCTAAATAAGTGGCAGAGCTGAGACTTTAATATAAGTCTCTTTAACTCTAAAAACTGAATTTTATCCAGCTTTAAAGTTAATTCTCAAAGTTTTCTGGAAATGGATAACATTGCATGTTTGACTTACTGTTCAGGAGACATTCCTGCATTTTCATCAATAATATCTCCATTAGTGTAGTCATTAAGCTTCTGCTTGCCAGGAGTTCTGTTTGACAGGCTCTACAAAACCCATTAAGCAGTGTAGATTATCATGATCTCCAATCTGAGTGTGGAGTCATCAAGACATAAAAGTTACCACAGTATATGAAGTCATCCACTATAAGAGATGCTGAGAAGCCTAGTTTGCGAACTCATGCAATTTTTATCCTCTTCACCTATTAAAACAACTAGTAATAACATTGCCCACCGATATTGATCACATGTGCCATCTGGGATTAATACTTCCCAGAAAAACTCTTCTAAGACTAGCCAACCTCTGGAGACCATTCTTCTTCTTCTTTTTCTTTCTTTTTTTTTTTCCTGACAGTAGGAGATGAACATCCAAGAATTCAAAAATAAAATGTCATTATAGGAGAAAGTTACCCATAGTTCATAAACTGCTTTGCACCTAAAATCCATGCATCTCCTTTCCCCAGGCACACATTGGGAGGTAAGGAGTGGTTGTGAAATAAACTAAGTTTAAGAAATGGGAAATGGGGGCACCTGAGTGGCTCAGTCATTAAGCATCTGCCTTTGTCTCAGGGTGTGATCCCAGAGTTCTGGGATCGAGCCCCATATTGGGCTTCTCCGCTGGGAGCCTGCTTCTTCCTCTCCCACTCCCCCTGCTTGTGTTCCCTCTCTCGCTGGCTGTCTCTCTCTGTCAAATAAATAAATAAATAAAATCTTAAAAAAAAAAAGGGAAATGATTTATCTTTCTGAGAAAATTTTCACTGGTTTAGAGTAGGCATTTATAAATCCAGTTATCCTTAGTAGTTGCTGATGTTTTTCAAGAGGAACTCCTATCAACACTTCCAGGTCTCCTTTGGCCCCTCATAGGTTTGAGACATTTTGTTGTTGTTGGTAGTTTTAATATTTCTTTATGGAGAAGAAAAAACATGATACTGTGAAAAAATCCATACACTGGGGATTAGGCCACTGGGATTGAAGTCCTTCTCCACCCAGGCCATCGTGTGACCCTCATCAAGTCTCTTCTCTGTAGACCTCAGTTTCTCAGGTCTAAGAAGAGTCAGGTAGTATTCTCTGTTAGGTCTTTCCTATCCAAGTATGATAATCTCATGATTGGTTTCTCCAGGTTACGGTAACTAAAGAGCACATTTTTCACCTGAGAGAGTCCTAATAACATTGTCCTATTATTCAAATTTTCTTTAGTGGAATTTTATTTCCCTGCTCTGTATGTTTCCTCCCTTTCCCTGTTTCTTTCTGGATAACTATTCTGCAGTAAAGGCTGTTTGTATCAGACAGCTGCCAATTAGGGCAAGAGAGCATAGTAGAACATCGGATTTGGAGTCATTCAGGAGTTTGTTTATTTCTTGTTCTTCCATGGGTTGTATCATCTTGAGAGGGTCACTCAACTTTATTAGGATGGCATGATGACCTAAATAATCTTGGTAATTCCTTCAGAGCTCTAAAAAACAAAAACAAACCAAACAAACAACCCTATTCGGGGACCTGCTAAAGTGGTAGGGTGTGATATTCCTTTTCCCAAATCCCTTCCTTATCCAAGCATAATTAACTTTATGGAGCCCTTGGTTTTCTCTCTTGATATTTTTTACAGATTTTATTTATTTATTTGACAGAGACAGTGAGAGAGGGAACATAAGCACAGGGAGTGGGAGAGGGAGAAGCAGGCTTCCCGCTGAGCAGGGAGCCTGACACTGGGCTCCATCCCAGGACCATGGGATCATGACCAGAGCCGAAGGCAGACACTTAATGACTGGACCACCCAGGCACCCCATCTCTCTTGATTTTGATTTGTATCAGACAGTAACGAAAGGAAACCCACCCCACAGTTCTACCACCCTGACACGTTAACTGTTTTCATTATCTCATAGATTTTGGTTTTGGTTGGACTAAGAATTTAATTCTTTGTAATACTCTGGGAGAGTAAATTTTTGTTTAGGGCTTCCTACATACCCCTGTCAATCACCGTATAGGAATCTAGTTTGTTGTAAGAACAATGTGTTTTGTGCTAAAATGGGATCATGGTAAAGATAGAGTAGCAGCTTTCAAAAGTGTTTATGATCCACAATAAGAAATACATAATGATGTATGAATACACACTGCTGAAATGAACACACTGCTGAAATACCTTTACAAAACAATTATTACCTTTATTACATGCAATAAAATCTATTTTTTATTCTATTTCTTTAAAAAATGTATAAGTCATGACCTACTAAACTGATTTCACAGCCCTCTAATAGGTCTTGACCTGCTGTTTTGAAAAACAGTCACAACCAAACTATTATTTAGTCGGGATGCCCTAGGGATCCAAAAAATGTCTTGGCTCAGCTTTAAGCAAAGAAGTAAATAGTATCCATTAAGTAATGTGCACTGGATTGAATGTGATACAGTGGAGAACTTCTCAAATAGTGGCATCATCCTCACACATGCATAAGCAATATCAAAACCCTGGCAGATCTCATTAGAGTTGTCATTCTGCTCTATGATACATGTTTTCTAGTTTTTTCTCCTTAGAAGAATTTCATATTATGTAACAGCAATTAACTTTGCCATGTTGGAAGAGCTCCATTGCTTAAGTGGCTTGAGGCGCTGCAAGCATACTGTCCCATGTCCCTGTGTTATGGCAGCTCCCAGTGGAGACGTGTAGTATTGGTCCAGAAGAGAAAAAGCCCGAAGTTCTACCAAATGAGCTGGTAGTCAGCTGGGCAAGTCAGTGCTCAATGGTGAAACAAAGCAGTTGGAATAAGGTCTTCCATGCATTTCCTTTGGTATACATTTTTATCAACTTGAAGTTTTCATTTGGCTTCTAGACATCAGCCATCTCTTGGTAATGCTTTTGAGCCTGAAACCCTCACCATTTCAGTACATGGAAATTAGTCTCATGCCACTGAGGTCAAATTTTCAAAGGCCAAAGAAATCTCTTTGGACAGGTTGATGTTTCTAAAAGTGAAGTAGAGAATGAAGGATAAGTATAGAGATTCTCAAACTGTAGAAGTGCAGTGATTCATGAAAAGATACTTGACATCTTTAGTCACTAGGGAAATGTAAATCAACACTACAATGGAAAACCACTTCAGACCCACTAAGATGGTGAGTCAAAAAGTCAGATAATAACTGTTGATGAGGATGTGCAGAAATCAAAACCTCAACAGGGAAAATATAAAATGCCACTTTGGAAAGCAGTCTGTTTCCCAAATGATTATACATAAGAGTTATTCTATGACCCAATAATTCCCTTACTAGGTATTTACCCAAGAGAAATGAATATATATGTCCACAAAAAAAACTTCTACACAAATGCTTATGGTAACATTATTAGTAGTAGCAAAAAAGTAGAAACAACCCAAATGTCCATCAACTAATGAATGGATGAACAAAACCTGGTCTATCCATACAATGTATATTATTCAGCCTTAAAAAGAAATACATTCTGATACATGTTATAATACAGATGAAATTTGGGAACATTGTGCTAAGTGAAAGAAGCCAGATACAAAAGACCACACGTTGTGTTGTTCCATTTATATAAAAATAGGCAAATCTACAGAGACAGGAAGTAGATTACCCGTAAGGAACTGGGGGAAGAGGAAACAGTGAGTGACTGAATTGGTATAGATTTTCTTTTTGGAATGATAAAAATGTTCTAAAATTGAGTAGTGGTAGTGGTTGTACACCCTATAAATACACTGAAATCACTGAATATTACACTTCATAATACATAAGTTATATCTCAAAGGTGTTTTTAAAATTTGCATATCTTTTATTAGTAAAACCAAGCATATTTTATATGCATCTTAGACATTTCGAATTCTTCAGGGATTTTTCTGTTCCTATCCATTGCCCATTTCTTTACTAAGAAATTTTAAATCTTATTTATTATTGTGGTAAAATATTAATAGCATAAAATTTACCATTTTAATAATTTTTAAGTGTATAGTCCTATGGCACTAAGTACATTTACATTGTTGTGCCATGATCAGCACTATCTCCAAAGTTTTTCAACTTTCCAAACTAAAACTCCATACCTATTAAGTAATAACTCCCCATTCTCCACTCCTCCAGCCCCTGGCAACCACCATTTTACCTTTGGTATCTATGAATTCAATGACTCTAGGTACCTTATATAAGTGGAATTTTATAGTATTTGCCCTTTTGTGACTGGCTTATTTTATTTAGCATAATGTCTCCAAGATTCATTTAGCATAATGTCTCCAAGCTTTTATCGTAATTTTATTTTCCCTTTTAAAGGCTAATACTCCATTGTATGTATATACTACCTTTGTTTTTCCTTTCATCAGTTAATGGACACTTGATTGCTTCCCTCTTTTGACTATTGTGTATAATGCTGCTATGAATGTGGGTATAAAAATATCTGTTTGAGACCCTGATTTTAATTTTTTTAAGGTATTACACAGAGGTTGAATTGCTAGATTATATGATAATTCGATAATACTATTTTTAATTTTTGAGGAACTGCCATCTGTTTTCCATAGCAGCTATACCATTTTACATTCCCACTAGCACTATTCAAGAATTCTAATTCTCCACATCCTTACTAACACTTGTTAATTCATTTTTTCATAATAGTCATCCTAATGAGTACAAGGTGGTATTTCATTATAATTTTGATTTACATTTCTCTAATGATTAGTGTGATGTTGACCATCCTTTTGTGTGCATATTGGCTATTTGTGTATTTTTTTTTTTTTGAGAAATTCCTATTCAAGAATTTTGCGCAGTTTTTAGTTAAGTTACAAGGTGAAAAAGTCCTGGAGATTATTGCATGACAATGTGACTATCCTTAATACTATAAAATTTTATACTTAAAATTACTTAAGGTGGTAGATGATATGACATGAATATTTTACCATAATTTTTTAAAGGAATAATAAAAGTTAAGAAAGTAGAAGATGTCACAAGGGCAGTAGGCAGGAAACAAAGAGAAAACAAGTAGCAATATGGTATAAATTCAGCTTTATCAATAATCACACTAAATGTAATTGGACTATATAACCCAAGGCAAAGATTGTCAGATTGAATAAAAAAGCATGATCTAACTATATGCTACCTACAAGAAGCACACTTTAAATATAAAAATATAAATATATGAGAAGTAAAAGAATGAAAAAAGACCTACCTAAAATGAAATAAATATCATAAAAGTATTAAAGATTAGAACACGAATACATGAAATAGAAAAGAAAGAAACCAACTCAAAATTAAAAAAAAAAAAAAGAAAAAGATATACCACTCAGCAAAGCAAAACTGGAGTAGCTACGTTAATGTAAAGTTGGTTTGAGACCAAAGAATGTTACAAGAGATAAAATAGAACATATCACAATGATAGGGATGATTGATAAGTTGTGAAGATATCACAATATCAGATATTTGATTATCTAAAAACAGAGCTTCAAAATATTTGAATCAAGTGTTGATAGAGCTGCAAGAAAAATAGACAAGATTATAATTTTGGCCATAGAACAAATGTGGATTAACTTAAAAGGATTCTTTGAACACAGTGGAATTACATTAGACATAAATAAGAAAAATATCCTGGAAAAGTCCTGAATATTACACTACTGGATATTTACCCCAAAGATACAGATGTAATGAAGAGAAGGGCCATATGCACCCCAATGTTCATAGCAGCATTGTCCACAATAGCTAAATCGTGAAAGGAGCCGAGATGCCCTTCAACAGTTGACTGGATTAAGAAGATGTGGTCCATATATACATGGAATATTACTCAGCTATCAAAAAGAACGATTTCTCAACACTTGCTGCAACGTGGATGGTACTGGAGGAGATAATGCTAAGTGAAATAAGTCAACCAGAGAAAGATAATTATCATATGATTTCTCTCATCTATGGAACATAAGAACTAGGAAGATCGGTAGGAGAAGAAAGGGATAAAGAAAGGGGGGGGTAATCAGAAGGGGGAATGAAGCATGAGAGACTATGGACTCTGAGAAACAAACTGAGGGCTTCAGAGGGGAGGTGGGTGGGGGAATGGGATAGGCTGGTGATAAGGAGGGCATGTATTGCATGGTGCACTGGGTGTTATATGCAACTAATGAATCATTGAACTTTACATCAAAAACCAGGGATGTACTCTATGGTGAATAACATAATATAATAAAAATATTATAAAAAATAAAAAAATAAAATTTAATAACATTATTTATTTATTTATTTATTTTCTCCACATGGAGCCCAACTCATGACTCTGAGATCAATACCTGAACTGAGATTGAGTCGGACCCTTAACCACCTGAGCCACCTAGGCACCCCAATTTAATAAATTTTCTAAATGCCATATAGGTCAAAGAAAAAGTCAAATGGAAAATTATAAGTTATTTTTAACTAAATGAAAAATATATATATATATCAGAATGTTTGGATGTGGCCAAAGAAGTATTTAGAAGAAAATTTATAGCAGTTAAATGCCTGTATTAGATAAGAAAATTGGCCCTAAATTAATGACCTATACTTCTACTAGAAAGACTTCAGAAAAAGAGTAAATCAAACCCAGTGTAAAGAGAAGAGAAGAGAATAAGTAAATGATCAAGAAAACAGGGGAAAAAATTAAAAACAATCAATGTAACCAAAAACTAGTTCTTTAAGATCAATGAAATTTGTAAACTTAGGGCCAGATTGATACACAGTAAAAGGACAAGAATAACCATTATTAGAATAAGAGAAGTGATGTTGCTAGAAATTCTTGCAGATAAAAAAAGGATAACAAGGACATATTAATAATTTTATAGCAATATATTCTATGAGTGAGATAAAATGGACAAATTTTAAAGGACATAAAGCACCAAAGCTCACTCAAACAGAAATAAATTACCTAGAAATTCCTATTCTATTAAATAGGCTTTATAGTAAAAAATCTGCCCATAAAGTTTCTGGCCTGATTATCTCATCTGGTAAACTCTATCAAAGAAAGAAGAAATATAATCAGTCATATTTAAAAAAAAATTTGAGTATAGTTGACACAATATTACATTAATTTCGCACGTACAACATAGTGATTTGACAAGTTTATACATTATACTGTGTTCACAAGTGTAGCTACCATTTGTTCCCGTAAATCACTATTATCATTGACTATGTTCCTTATGTTGTGCCTTTTATTCCCATGACTTACTCATTCCATAATTGGAAGCCTGTATCTCACACTCCCCTTCACCCATTTAAGAAAAACAAAAAGAGGGGCGCCTGGGTGGCACAGCGGTTAAGTGTCTGCCTTTGGCTCAGGGTGTGATCCCAGTGTTTTGGGATCGAGCCCCACATCGGGCTCCTCCGCTATGAGCCTGCTTCTCCCTCTCCCACTCCCCCTGCTTGTGTTCCCTTTCTCGCTAGCTGTCTCTATCTCTGTCAAATAAATAAAATCTTAAAAAAAAAGAAATATAGTTACTCATACACAAACTTTTCAATAATAATGAATAGGAAGAAATACTTCATGACTAGTTTTATTTGCTGAACATTACTCTAATACCTCAACCAGACAGAAACATTACAAGAAAACTGAATAACAACTTATGACTATAACTGCAAATTTTTTTAATTAAGAGGGAAGGGGAAGAGGCAAAGAGAAGATCCCAAGCAGGCTCCATCTCCAGTGCAGAGTCTGACTTGGCTCTCTGTCTCACAACCCTGAGATCATGATCTAAGCCAAAATCAAGAGTCGGATGCTTAACTGACTGAGCCATGCATGTGCCCCTATAACTGCAAAAATTCTAAACAGAACAATTAAAAGGAAATTGAACAACAGGTCTTTGGGCACTTGCTTTTGTTTCTCTTGGATAAATTCCTAGGTGTATTTCCTGGGTTGTACTGTAGGTATATGTTCAACTTGTTAAGAAACTTCCAAACAACTTTACATCAAAAACTAGGGATGTACTGTATGGTGACTAACATAACATAATAAAAAATTATTGTAAAAAAAAACCTTCCAAACAAAGTGGGTTAATTTCAAAATAGCAATGTTGAGTGAAATAAGTCAAAGAAAAAAATACATGGTATGATTCCATTTATATAAATTTCTAGAAAATCTAAACTGATGCATAGTGAACAAAAGCATATTGGAGGTTGTAAAAAAGGTAGAGATTACAAAGAGTTACAAAATTTGGAGGTGTCTTTGACATCCTCACTATTTCAACTGTGGTAATGATTTGACAGGTGTAAATATATGTTAAAACTAATCAAATTGCACATTTTAAATATGTACAATTCAGTTCATTTTGTCTCAGTAAAGTTGTTAAAAATGCAATGGCATGTGTGGTGATGAGCACTGGGTGTTATGCCAACTAATGAATTGTTGAACACTACATCAAAAACTAAGGATGTATTATATGCTGGCTAATTGAACATATAAAAAAACTAAAATAAAAATGCAGTGGATAAAATGTTTGCTTTAACAATAGCAGTACAAGTTATGAAATATCTAAAGCAAATGTAAGAATTGAAAACTTAGAGGACATAGAAAGATTTAAATTAACTGAAAAATACACCATGCTTCTTCATATGAAGACTCAACATTTTTGAAATTTATTTTCTGATTCAATGTATAAATTCAAAGCAATCATGTTCAAACTTCTTTTTTCAGTGGTGTTGGTAAGCTTGACAAATTGATTTTTAAACTTCATGGAAAGCAAATTTCAAATTTTCCTGAGAATGTTTGGAAGAGAAGAATACTGAAGGGAAGGCATGCCTTCTCAGTGATGAAAATATATTTCACTCTACAACAAAAAAAAATCTTTAAAAACATATCTAGAGTAATCAAAACAATATGGTACAGAAATAGAAATTGAAGAGAACTGCAAATAAATATGAGAATTTTTAATTATTTAATTATTTTAATTATTTAAGATGATTTTAAAACAAATGGATATTTTGTTGTTGTTGTTTCACAAGTAATGCCCAATTGCTTTTCTAAGTGGTTATACTAATTCGTACGCACCAGAAGTACCATGTAAGTGCTCTGGTTAATGTTCATCCACATCAACACATCATGGGTCATTGTGGTTTTAATAGTCATTTCTGAGATCACTAATAGGGTTGGGCATCTTTTATTGGTTGTTTAGATTTCCTTTCTATGAAATATCTATTAAGGCTCTTCCTCATGTTTTTCTTGGTTATTTTTCCTTTACTTGTAGATTGTAGGAATTCTCTGTTTTTATTTTCATATTGATTAATCCTTTACCTCTTGTAAGTACTGAAAACTAATATCTCCCAGTGTGTAATTCTCACTTCACTTCCTTTATATTGACATTGATGGTCAGAACCCTGACGTTTTGATAGGTAAGTACATTTTGTTAATCTTTTCCTTTGTAGTTTGCATTTTTGTGTTTTGTTTAACAAAACCTACCCTTCTGAAGGTTGTAAAGATACTGTCTCATAAAATATTGTAGTTTTGTTTTTTTAAAATAACAGAGATTTAATATTATATATGGTAGTTAGGTAAGGGTCCACTTTTTGTTTTTCCACATAACTAATCTTTTGTCCTAGCAACACTTTTAAAAATTTTATTCAATTTAGGGATGCCTGGGTGGCTCAGTCAGTTAAGTGTCCAACTCTTGATTTCAGATCAGGTCATCATCTTGGGGTGGTGGGATTGAGCCCACATTGTTGGGCTCTGCACTCAGTGGGTAGTCTTCTGGGGAGTCTCTCTCTTTCTCCCCCCTCATCTCCCCCTACCCTGCTCCCTCACACTCTTTCTCTAAAATAAATAAATCTTTAAAATTTTATTCAATTTATTTAAACTAAAACAAGAAACTGCTAAAGTGGTTCACCCATTTCTCACACCACCACCTCTGACAACCACCAGTCTGTTCTCTTTCTCTATGAGGCTTTTAAAAAAATATTTTAGATTCCACATATACAAGAGATAACACAGTATTTGGATTTTTTGCCCATTATTTCACTTAGCAAAATGGCTTCGAGGTCCATCCATGTCACAAATGGCAAGATTTCATTCTTTTTTATGGCTGAATAATATTTCACTTTGTGTCTGTGTGTGTATATAACCTTATATATGTGTAAATGTGTGTGTGTATACATATATATCTTTATCCATTCATCCATCAATGAACACTTAGGTTGTTTGCATATATTGTCTATTGTACATAATGTTACAGTGAATGTGGGGATGCATATATCTTTCTGAGCTGTTTTTATTTTCTTTGGGTAAATAGTAGTGGAATTACTTGATTGTATGGTATTTCTATTTTTAATTTTTTGAGAAGTCTTCATACTGTTTTCCAATGTGGTTGTACCAATTTACATTCCCACGATTAGTGCATGAAGGTTTCCTTTTCTTCACATCTTTGTCAAATTATATAGTTTGAAATAGCTTTCTATTTGGAGCATTTCTCTCTGGGTTTGGAATTGGGAGTATGGAGTTTAAAGAGCCTTTAGTTTTCACTTAACTTTCAGTACTGTTTGGGATTTTATAAAAAATATAGATTACTTTAAAAATATTTCTAAATATATGCACACATATATACATATAAGCAGATGTTAAAAAGGGTAATGTAGATCTACATACACAGCTATGGGAAGATTTTCAAGGCACATTACTGATTGACAGAGGCAAGTCACAGGATTAGTAATATAATTCAACCCAATGTCTGAAAGAAGAAATTATGTGTGTATGCACACACATGTGTATAGTATTATAATTTAATCTATTTGAACACATGTAAAGATACTCTAGGAGACAGGTGTAGAATTCCTTTGGAGAAAGTGACATTTTTCTTTTGTTGCATTATTTGACATTTTTACATTGATAGTATTTTACCTTTGCAAGTTAAAACTTTAATTAAGAAAAAAATCATTGGGAAAATACATGACTCATTACTGAATTTTGGGATAAGTTGGCCTGCATTTAGCAAAGCAAGTTTACTACTTAACACCATGCAGAATGATAAAGTCCTTCTGGAATATTTATTGAGTACCTATGCCATGCCAGGCACTCTGTTAGGACTTTTCTATGTATTCATTAACTCACAACCAAAGAATGTGCAGGGTTGTCCATTCCATTTTATAAGAAGTACAGAAGGTTACTTATAGCAGAGGTGGGCCCTAAATGCACATGCTCCTTTCTCTTCCTCCCTGCCTGCATAGGTGTTGGGCTGCATTTTTCTTAAACATGTAAGAGAATTGTAAAGTGGTTTTGGATGTAATATAATATATCCTATTGATTTTTTAAAAAATGACCTGGGAAAAGAAATTTAAACTTCCTTAGAAAAGAGAGAACTAATGCTCTGCTGTTTTCCCTCATATTGTCACCTCACCGTTGGGAGTCCAAGGTATTTCAAATACACTGGGACTCAGTGACAGAAGATTCTGATTATCATAATCTCTAAGTGGGAGATCTAAATTTGACTCTGACATTGAAGCCTTCAATGATGGTGTTATGAAATCAGAATGCATGTTCTTGCAGCGTTCTGCAAATAATCCTGTAATTATATCTTCTAGGCTCTTCTAAACTATGCTTGTTTTCTCATGTGGTGACTTATACTAGCCAGCATACTAATTTGTTTCCCTTTTTATTATAAAAATCATATGTGCCCATAGTTAGGTGTTTTGGTAAGTATGGTTATTATCAACTTCCAAAGTAGAGGGATTTACTTTTTAATATTTCTCCCACTAGTTAAAAATCTAGGATGGCAAGGGTCATGCCTACTTGTTTATCATGACTTCTACAAAGTAACTGTGTCAATAAATATTTTAAATAGATAAATGACACTTTTTTCTTTGTTTTCTAACCTAGATTTACATCAATCAAAACACTGTATAGGAAATAGTTGAATTAAACCTATACTATCTTCATTATCTCTAGGAGATTCTTTAGTCTGACTCCTGTTAAAGAGTTAACACCAGAAACTACTCTAGTTTCTCTGCTAATGGTGTAGTTAATACTTTTCTCATCAAATAGTTTTGAGAATTGTGTTTTCAATTAAGAGATAACAGGATGTAATGAAAACAGAACTGTGAGTCTGAACATGGGATCATCTGTATAAATCTTGCCAACTAACCCGGTGACCTCAATAGTAATAGTTCATGAGAGTCAGGTTTGTATTTTATTCATAATCCACCCACCACTAGTCTAGCACATGGGGGCAAACTGGCAATTTTTCATTAACTTAAAAACCAATTGTGCCTTATATTTCCTATCTAAAAGTAGGTGTAGTTCTTCATGCCACACCCAAATCACCAAAACTGTGATAGTCATATCAGATAACCAATGGGTGAAAGTCCTTTGAAAAGAGATGAAGCTTTGTAAGAACATGTCTAAGCAGGCTGGCACCTTGTCTAGCTCCCTCATCCCCATAGCCGAAGGAGAAGCCATGTCTGTAGGGTACTTAGAACTCTGCCCCAGAATGTAGGAGAACCTCCCTGCAGCTATCATACACTGCCTTGCATTTTGAGCACCCTGTACTCAGATTTTGAGACTTCTTTACTTTCACGAAGTCTACATCTCCCTCCCTCAGGCCTTTGGATTGACAAGGCATTTGCCTAGTTCTTATAGTTTTAAGTTTAATTTCAGCCCCTTCCCCCTAATTCCCACCCCATTCAACGCTTTTTCTGTGACTGCATTCACTCCTGTCCTCCTTAGCCTGTCCTTTATTACCCTTGCATTCAGTCTGGACTCCTAGGAGACCAGCACCCCAGGTTTCCACAAAATATAATAAATTGCTATTAAAGTGGGTCTCACACCAGACCTCTGGAGTGTAATATTTCAAATCTACATGTTAGTGAGAAGACATGCAACAAAGAAGGCTATAAAGATAGCATCTATTCCATTGGGCCTGTCTTCCAATGCTTATCCAGCCACTGTAGAAACTCAGTGAACACACATGACAACTCATAGGAGCACCCTGGTGTTTAAAAATGGTAACAATTAAAATCTAACTGACCTTGAACTTGAGCACGGACTCCAGAAGTAGGACACAAAATGTGTGATGTGTTTTGGTCTCCCTTTTTTTCTGGCATTGTACATCTTTGCTACTAAAAGTTCCTGTAAGTCTTAAAATATGGTATTGAGGATTCTAATCTTTCACCTTATGTAGTCATGTGCCTTCATTTAAAGAGTAAAAGATGGAATTATTATTCTTTCTTTGTAAAACTTTACTGAAGTCAGTTTTTCTACCTATTCTAATTTTGTGCGTCATATTTAGATAAAAGTAGTCTTTAGAGTGTGTGTGTGTTTGTGAATGTCTTGCTTGAGCCTTTGTTTTGTCATCTGTAAAATGAGGATACAGAGAACAGTGAACATTTACAGAGGGTTTGATATGCTAGATCTTTTTACAGAAAAGGTAGTTATAACCAAACTAGAAGGTCTGTCCCATGAAGATGTCGTTGCCCCCACTGACTCTGAAGGGACAAGAAGGACCTGGGCTAAGATTCAGGATTTGGCTTATCTATTTAACTACCCTGACTCTTAAAGCAAAGATGTATGATCTTTGAATAGCAAAAATTGACTTTGAGGGAAACACAGTCGATAGGGAGAGGTAGAAAAAGCACAGTTAATACTGCATCAGAGGCCTACCCTAGCTCCTTTCCTCATCTCTGTTCAGAAGTACATTGCCACTTCCATATTCTCCTAACACACACCCTGGTAAGACAGTAAACATCATTTGAAAGAACCATACAACACATGGTTATTTTCCTGCAGTTCCAGTATTAATGGGGGGAAAGCACATGACTGATATTGTTGAAGTTACCTGGTTTTGATCTGAACTAGAAGCCAAAACTGACCAGACCTATTTGTTAACTTTTTCTTCTTGAACACATAGGAGCCTTTATTTATTTTTTATTAAAGATGAAAATCTTTCCTCAGAGTAAATCAAATGCAGCATTAAGTTCGTAATCCTGGGCTTTTAAAGTTTTCTGAGAGCTTTGAAGTTGATACACTGACCATAGCCAGATCCACATCAGAAAGCTATTTCTGGAGACAGTAGTATCACAGATAGTGAGAGGAGAATAATGCTCATGATGCTAATACAGTAAGGTAACTAAGGGATACAGACTTCTTTCACACTACTATTAGCATTTTGCAATGAATATGTAATAATTCAGAATGAAATATGTTGCTTTATGGATAGCCCTTTGATAATGATTATGATTATAGTGATTATTGTGATACATAGTGATTATAATGATACACAACATATCTAGCTATCTACAAAGGTGTGGTAGTGGGTTAAATAATGTCGCCTTCAAAATTCATGCCCACCCAGAAGCTCAGAATGTGACCTTATTTGAAAACAGGGTCTTTGCAGTTGTAATTAGTTAAGGTAAATTCAAGTTATTAGGTGTTAAGATGACCCCCTAAATCCAAAAACCAATATCCTTATAAAAAGAGGAAAAGACACACATAGATACAAAGAGGCAAGAATGACATGTGAAAGTGGTGGCAGGGATTGGAGTGGTATATCTATAAGCGAAAGAATGCCAACAATTGTCTGAAGCCACCAGAAACTAGAAAGAGACCAGGATGATTTTTTCCCTAGAGCCTTCAGAGGAAGCATGGTCCTGATAACACCTTGATTTTAGACTTGTAACATCTGGAACTGTGAGAAAATAAATTTCTATTGTTTTAGTCTTAATATGCTATGGAAGTCCTAGGAAACTGATAAGAGTCAAATGCATCCTTTCAACAAATTTGAGAAGTGGACATTGAGTCTGAAACCGACTCTAACTTATGAGCTAGAGTCTTTGGGCAGCTCACTCCCTCCCACAGCTTACAACCTCATTTATAAAGTGGAGATCATAGGACCAACCTCAAGGTTGCTGCGAAGACTAAATGAATGATATGTGAAGGGGTCCTAGTGAAAGGAGAGGCATGAAATCAGTCCTAGCTGCAGTACTAATAGTAGTAGCAGCAGCAGTGGTACCAGTTGCTACGATTGATTAACGGTGCAGATGCAGAAGGACCAGTACTTGTAATTAAATCTTCTTATTGAGATTAAAGTGAGGCTTATACCTCTCCCTGAGGGATACAGACAACAAAACATAAAAACAGGCCTTTGTCGGGGCGCCTGGGTGGCACAGTGGTTAAGCGTCTGCCTTCGGCTCAGGGCGTGATCCCGGTGTTGTGGGATCGAGCCCCACATCAGGCTCTTCCGCTATGAGCCTGCTTCTTCCTCTCCCACTCCCCCTGCTTGTGTTCCCTCTCTCGCTGGCTGTGTGTATCTCTGTCAAATAAATAAATAAAATCTTTAAAAAAAAAAAAACAAAAAAACAGGCCTTTGTCATCTGTTAACATATTCATAATCTGAATCACATGTCACAATTCATTTCACACTCTGAATTCACTTACATACTTCCTAATCCCTGCTGCAGAATGTTGATAAACTTTTATTCTTAAGATTTTTATTTGTCCCCGACTTCAGACATAATTTCTGTGGTTGTGGCATTTAGCTGCCCAACTTTAATGAGCTACTCTCTTTGGTATCTTTTATTTCCATGCATTTCTCTCTCTAGCTTCATACCAGTAGCAGGTGGTAGAGGAAGTCCAGAAAAGGCAATTAGAATGTGATTATCTGGGGGCTTAGGCAGTAGGAAATTAGGCAGCAGCTCAAGAAATCAGCTGTGAAGATAGGCTACAAGAAAGGTGATTGCAATTTTTTTTAATAATTTGTAACCAGTAGATACCTGTTATGAAAGATTACTCCTGATCCTTTAGGCTTTAGATAAACTGAAGACCAATTGGAGAGAATGACAGATTTAAAAAATGGTTGCTATAGGCATATTGAGATGTCATTTCATCATATAATGTAATTTGTAGAATCTTACACATTGGATGGACTGCAGAAATTGTTCAGCCCAGAAATTCTTAACTGATCAAATTTAGGAATCCTTTCAACACTATAATGCTCACAATTTATGCACACAAAATTGAACATAGAGTTTTTCAACTGAATTTAGAGACTTGATTACAAATTACCTCTGACTAGACCCAAATATTATGATGTTTCAATAAGGTAATAGGATTATAGGCAGAAATACATGATCTCCCCAGATGGCATGGAGAGTAAGTAGCCATGCCAAGACTAGAACTTGTATCCCCTAAATTCTGACAATTCAAAATACTGATAGAGAAAGAAAAAAAGGTGGTCTTAATATCAGTCGAGAAATTAGACTGAATGAACCAAAGAAGCAGTTTTGGGTGTTGAGAGGAAGGAGTTTAAACCTTAGATTCTAAATGTATAATCAAGTGGTAAATGAATTGTCCTGGCAGATCTTAAAGGAATTTTCCTTTTATTTCTTGTCAATTGGTAGAAATCACTAGTTAGAGCATCCAAGCATACCTACTTACTATGTGACTCCATTTAAATCCATGCATCATCTGGGACAGGAGAATTTAGTTTTTTGGGAGAGAAGGGCATATTATGAATATAGAAATGGTTCCTCATCCCGATTTTCTCATTAGCTCCCTGAATGTCTTTAAGCAAATTATTTAACGAAGTCATCTATGAAATAAGAGAGATTTTGCTGAGGGAAGCCTAAGGTGTCTTCTAGCATGAACACTAGTATTCCAGTAATCTCTCTACTGTGATTTAAAGAGATCTGAAGCTGTGCTTGTCTTTTCTTGTTGACACATGTGAAGACTGTTCCATTTGAGAGATTCTAGGTTTTGTAGCAAATGCACAGCCAACTGGGCTACATTTTTCCCCTTACTGGAGCTTACTCTCCAGAACTCTGGGTGCTTTGGCCTTGCTTCTTCATACAGTTTCATACAATTATTTATACAAGTGTAGCAAGATACTTAAAACTTTCTCATCTTGGGGATGTAGTCCTTTGTATTTAGTATTCCAGTAAGACTTGTAAAAGGATTTCTAGGGGCACCTCGGTGGCACAGTCAGTTAAGTGCCCAATTCTTGATTTCCACTGGGGCTGTGATCTTGGGGTTGTGGGATCCTGCCCCACTTCAAGCTCTGTGCTCAGTGGCGAGTCTGCTTGAGATATTCTCACTTTCTCTTTGCCCCCCCCAAAATAAATAAATCAACAAATCTAAAAGAAGGAGGATTTCTGAAATATTAGTCCATCTCCATGGAAAGAATTAATAGCCCAATTCTTACAGAGTAAGACTGAAAAAGAACATCAAAATGATCAGTAGTCATTTTGCTCCAAAGTACAAATGTCTTCTTGAAATCAAATCCATTATTGTGGTGTCATCAATTTCCCACAGGGGAACCTCTATTAGCTAAGTGTGAACCCAGAAAGGGGCTCTTAGGAGAAGCCAAAATAGAATTGTTGGTTCATCACTTGGTATTATGGAAGTGTCAAATGCGTAAAATACTGTACAGAAAGGAAATATATTACCTGAATTCTTCCACCATGAACTTTTTCTACAATGACCTGGCAGCACAGACATAGTACAACCCCAAAAGCAATGGCATAAGAGAAGAATTTGTCATATTTGCTTCCATATGAACTAAGATGTGAAGAAGTAGCTCCTGATACAGTCTTCCAATACATGAGGGAGGGATGGAAAAAGAGATTTTCCCTTTTAGATTGAAGACATCCTAGGGCAGGATTTTCAATTTCCGTGTCCTGGATCTACACTAGATTATTTTCTTACCCATTTAATAATAAGGTTAATGAGGGCAGAACAGCTGCAGAACTATGTTCTTCAGAGCTTTTTACATATTGTACAAACCCCTGAAACCTGAGTTGGTGGATAAATAGGTATACTGAGACCAATTCCAATCTATGTGTAGTGGGGGAGGGGGTCCCACACCTACAACCAAGCAATTCAACCAGTCAATTCAAGTGTACTTAATTCTGACCCTATCTACCTGTAGATAGCATCAGATTCCACAGGTTAAGGGTTGAGTCTGCAAGACTCCCCTTACCCCGCCCACTCTCCACTTCAGATGCCAGGATGTTACCTGTGCTTCTCACTGGGTATAGATTAATGGTTTCCATGACCTCCTCCTTGGACTTGAGACTCTAGTCACAAGTCAAGGTTATTACCTATACTTCTCACCAATTGGCTATGAATCCGAGCTTCCCAAGACCTCTTCCTCATGTTGATTAATTTGCTAGAGTGGCTCACAGAATTTCACAGAAACATTTTACTTACTAGATGACCAGTTTATTATAAAAGGATGTAGCTCAGGAACAGCCCGTTCCCTCTTCAAGCACGCCAGTCTCCCCAACCTCCATGTGTTCATCAACCCAGAAATTCTCTAATCTCTGCCCTGTCCTTTTGGATTTTTATGGAGGCTTCATTACATAGATAGAATTGATTGAATTATTGGTGATTAGCAATTGAACTTAGTATCCAGTCCTTTATGCATCTCTGGATGTCTGGAAGTGAGACTGAAAATTCCAACTCCCTAATCACGTGGTTGGTTATCCTTGCAACTAGTCCCCATCCTTGAGAGTTTCCAAAAGTCATCTCATTATGCTAATGAGACACTTTCATCATTCTTACACTTAGGGAATTCCAAAGGTTTGGGGGGAGCTGTGAGCCAGGAACTGTGAGATCAAATATATATATGTAAGATATTTTGGTCATCTAAATGGCCAAATTAATGTGTATTATAAATCACAATATTGCAGTGGAAAATGATATAGAAACTTTCAGTAATCAGATGATTTTAAAAATGGCTCATTAATACACTGTGAAATTTAAGATTTTGCATTTTTTAAGGATTTTATTTATTTGGCAGACGGTGAGAGAGTGAACACAAGCAGGGGGAAAGTGGCAGAAGGAGAGGCAGACTCCCCGCTGAGCAGGGAGCCTGAAGCAGGGCTTGATCCCAGAACTCTGGGATCATGACCTGAGTGGAAGGCAGACGCTTAGCTGACTGAGCCACCAAGATGCCCCTAATTTTGCATTTAGAGTATGAAAGATTTTTTTAAATTGTCTCACCCCACCTAAATTAATTGAAGCATCGGGTTTGCAGATACATGAAAATTTTACCTGAAGATGAATTACCATTGTATAAGATATATCTGTATCTGTATAAATATAAATATAATTTTATATATATGGTAAAGAAGATAATTGAGGGTTGGCTATCTTTTAATTTTTCTTTTCGGTGCTTCAATGCAAATTGAGTCTATGAGTAACCAACCCAAGGGATACTGGAAGTGGATTCCAGTCCGGATTTGGTTTCCATGGTAACTCATCAGCGACCATAACATGTTCTATTTCTTTTTCTAGTCGTTAAACTGACTTAGATCTTTAATACGGTGGAAAAGAATTGGCTATTTGTAGGAGTTATGCCAAGTGCAAACAACCCGAGGCACGTGAAAAGGTTGATTTCCAAGGGGAAAAGATTAGAAATATTGGATTTAGTGATGCTGTTCTTGCTAGTGATGCCAGATTTATAAACCAGAGGTGCATTTAGAATGTCATTTAGGCAGAGAATATAGGAATACCCACATCACATTTACTAACAACCAGCAGTCTTCACAAGGTCCCTGAAAGAGAGAGGGGTACTAGAGTTTCTAGCTAGCCAAAAGTTTATGATGAGTGTGTGGGCCCCAGACCAATTCAGAGGGCTGAACAGGACACACCCCCCTCCCCTGCCCTGGCTCGCCACCATGGAGCTGCACTTCTTCCAAAGCAGCTTCTGACCAAAGAGAGGGAAATGCCCTCATAGTCTATATCACAGCCCTTGCCCCCAAACCCACCCACAAGTCAGACAAAGGAAGTGGGTGAATTTGTCTGCAAGGCAATTTGTGGGACAGGTAACAAAGTCTCCACATGAGATGACCAGGCTGTGAGCTGATTTATCTTTCTAATGTTAGAGGACAGGAGTGAAGATCAGCTTTCTGTAGACATGTGTGCTGATGTTTTAATCTCCTGTGACTTATCAGAGAACTGTGCAGGACAGGGGTGAGGGGTGAGAGAAAAGAAGCCTAGATGCCTTTCCCTAGGAGCAACTGAGAATGAACGCTCAACCCTCCAAATTTTCCTGTTTCCAACTTGCCATAGCACAAATTAGTAGGTCATCCTGAGGAAAGGCCTTTCTGCTTCAGCTGTCATCAACTCAGAGACACTTTGACTGTTGAAAGCCCCCTGGGACAAATCCTCAGGCTCACCTGCTTATTTCCCAGCTGAGGAAATGGAGCCAAGGGAAATTCAGTAGCCTGCTCAGAATCACAGGGAACTGATGAAGATGGGAATGGAACTGTGGGGCCAGCCCGGGATTCTCTCATCCACACTTGGCTGCCCCTTAGTCCCTTTGTGGCCATGGCTTTGTTTTTCTCATGTTCATTTGTTTGTCTTAATGTACTCTTTTCTCTGATCCCAGCTTGGTTTAAATTTTATTATTTGTTTGCCCCCCCTCACCAAGATTCTGTTAGAAATAGGACTTCTATATTATTATTGTGATTGAGTTCATTCTTTAAGTGTATCAGGCAAATAAAGATCTGAATTTAAGGCCCAAGATAGCTTGCTTAATATGAATTTACATGATAATAGCCCCCATTGCTGTGAAAGAGGCAAATTACGTAATTAAGTACTAGTCATCTTTGAGAAAACTCAACCTACCCTTTATTTGTTAAAGCAAATGTTTTCTGTAACCTTCCTGACTCCACTTGCAGAGTTGTCGCCTTTCCTCTGTGTCCTCAAACTATTCAGCTCAATTACAGCACTTACCACATGTTTGTAATTATCTGTCTCCACGTGAACTGGCTCATGCCATTCCCTGCAATGGTTTCCCATTATAGTGAGGATAAAAGCGACCCTCTTAACCATGCGATGCAAGGCTCTCCAGTTTAATTTAGTACCGTTGCCTTTCTTACAACACTTTAGCCACACTGGCTGGTTATTTCTGTCAAAACCCCTTTTCTTTTCATAGCACTTAGGTTAATTTTTATGTATTTATTTCTATGATTGTTTATTGATGCTGAAAAAGGGACAGGGTGATTTTCGAAACACAATCCCCACTAAGTTGGGTCAAGATGCTTTCTCCATGGCGAGGGCAGAAATGGAAGAGGAGATAGTGCATGGGTGCAGGTGAGAACTGATGGAATCTTCTGTGATGGTTTATCTTGGCTCCATGAAGTGCAAGACCAAACATTAAAGAGAGAGGGCACAAGGATGGGAGAGAATGATAGAATATTTACCCATATGTCACTGTTTCTTTATCCATAAAATAGGTATGACAGTAGGACCTTACAGGATTTTGTGAGGAGTAAGTGAAGAACAGGTAGATGGATAGATAGATGGATGGATGGAGATTGTGTGTGTGTGTGTGTGTGTGCGCGCGCGTGTGCGTGTGACAGTACGTTTCCGTTTAAGCAACCCAGTTTGTGGTATTTTGTTATGGTAGCCATAGCAAACCCATACAGCATATAAGGGCAGAGGCTTTGGAGAATGACTGGCTTGATTTGAATCATAGCTCAACTTAGTAGCTTCACTTAGTAGCCACAGAACATTGGGTAAAACATTTAAATCTGTTCTCATCTGTAAAGTTAGGATAATAATAGCAAACATTTGGCAAGAGCTTGTTTTGTGTGCTAGTCTGTTATATCTCATTTACTGTTATGTCACAAGTGCTAGTCTATTCTCTCATATGCTCTTTACAACCCTGGAAATGGGTTCTATCAGCATCCTTAATCTATGGCTCCAAAAGCAGTAAGAAAAAGGCAAAATAGGTGGTAGAGGTGGGATTCAAAACCAGACTGTCCAGCTTTAGAGCCCACCCCTTAACCATTCCTCTCCACTGCTTCCCTGGTGCCTCCCTTTTAAGTGTTCTCAGGAGATATAGTGAGGTGGTACTTAGGAAGTATTAAGAACCGTACTAAGAATGTGTAGCAAGAGAACAATAAAAGTTAAGCTATTTTATTATTTAGGGAGAATGAGGAAGGGATGTGACTATTGCGTGGGTAGCAGAACATCTTTCCTACTAGAGAAAAATGGGAGGATAACTGGACAGTGTCCGTGTCCACTTGAGGATAAGGGTTTGGTCATATAACTTTTCACTAGCAGTGCTTATGTTTTAGAAAGGATTTAGTCCTTATATGAGTATGGTGGAATGAAACATCCATGTCCTTTTCCTTCTGGACATCACACTATACCATAAAGATGAAAGAGAAAAAATCCTGATAACTCCTTTTTGAGTAAAAGTAGGTGACAGCTATGATATGCTGAGTCAAAAGTGCCAAAAGCAGCTAAGATTACCACAGAAGCCATGTGGGATGATACATAACACAAGGTTCATCAGGATGGTGTGGGGGGAGAGGGGCTGAAGAGTGAAATAGAAAAGGGGAAAAAGAATATATATATTGAAATTGTAATAGCTGGGAGGCAAGGTCATGATCATATTTACAGATGCTTAATATATTTGGCAAATTTATTTATGATGGGAATACATAAATGCATTCTGAATGTTATAACACTACATCTATTTGAACTCAAAGTCAGCACCAAGCCCAGTGGGATATTAGACTCATTCCTGACTAAAGGTTGGAACAAAATAAGGAAGCCTCTTTTACCACTATTGTTTAGCATTGGCTAGATGTGTAATTAGACAAGTGAGAGAAACATACTACATCTTAACAAATTTTAAAAGGAGGTGGTAAGAATGAATTTTATGGTAGGGGATTACAACCACATGATGTTATTATTTAAAAAGGAAGTGGTAAACAATTACTCTTTTTAAATGATAAATACAATATCACATTCCTGAAACATTGAAGGGTAGCTAAAATTATGAAACTATTGAATTCAGTTAGGTACTAGAGTATACTATTAATGTGCAGGTATTAATAGCTTTCACAGAGGTAAACAGCAAGCAAAGGAGGCATTTCATACTGGAGGTAGGAAGGTAGCAAAAGACGGAGTGTGTAATACAAGAGGCGAGACTGGGTCACATTCCAGAAAAAAGTAAAAGTCGAATCCATCTCTGCCACCATATATGAAGAAAAAACCCCAATGCATTAAAGATTTAAGAAAAAAAATTTTAAAACTGTAGGAAGAAAATATGAGAGAACTATGTTATAAGCTTGGAATAGAAGGTCTTACTAAATACCTCTCAATCTAGAAGCTGTAAAAGATTGATGAATTCAGCCACATATATGTGCGTAGCAAAGATCAACTTAAACAAAGACAAAATACAAATGAATAAATAGGAAACATTTTGAATTCATTTTAGATAAAGACTAATTTATACCTGCCACTTATCTAATAGCAAGGGTTATGTCAGTAACTAAAACTGACAAAATCTCTGCTGTCTTGTACCTGACATTGTAGTTAACCACCTATAACTTCCTCATGTATAACGACCTTTAGAAATGAAGAATAAGGGCGAAAAGCTAATAGAAAAGTAAGAAAAAGATAACAGTAGTTGGCATCAAAGAATATTTCAAATGACTCTTTAACCAATAAAACAAAAAAATCAACTCCATAAGAGAAATATAATTAAAACTATACTTATGTACTACTGTTTACCTTTCACACCAACAAGATCTAGAAGCTTAACGCAACTTTCTGATGAGGCTATGGGGAACAGGTTTACTCATAGTCTGGGAGTCTAAATTGATACAACTTCAATGAGAAGACAATTTGGAGTATCTATCAAAAATATAAAAGCAAAGACCCTTTAAGCTAAGAGTTTACTTTTGAGCAATTCGGACAAAGATATTTTTATAGATGATGAATGTTGTATGTACATTGTTCCCTATTCAAGCGTTGTTTCTTCGAGGTTAGAATTGACCCAGGTCTCCATTACTAGGGGATTAAATTAGGCTGCATCTATCCCAGAGGCCAGCAAATAACAGCCCAAGTCCAGTTCAATACCTGTTTGTGTATGGTGCACAAGCTAACAATGGTTCTTACACCTCAGATGGTTTCAAAAATCAGAAGGATAATATTCTGTGACACTTGAAAATTATATGAAATTCTAAGTTCAGTTATTAAAGTTTTATTGAAATAAAGCCATATTTGTTCATTTACATATGACCTATGACTGCTTTTGTCCTATGGAGTTGACTTGTTGTGACAGAGACCATGTGCCACTCTCATTGCTTCCCACTGCTCTTTGACTCCCTGTAAATTGCAATGGCACAGTTAGAATTTGACTTTTTTTCAAGTGCCATACAGCTAACATGTAGAATTTCATGACCCAAATCTAACCGTAAAAATGATAAGTCTCCACATATGCAAGCAAAAATTTTATTTGGAAATAATACATACTCAGTACCAAAGACTTTTGGGAAAAACCCTTCTATATGGGCACAACTAGAAAAAATAATTTTGTTTTATTTGATCACTTTCTAGAACAACTAAAATCCAATGAGAAAACATCCTTTTACCAAACCACTGATTCCTATACTATACTATACTACCATTTCAGAGATGTGCAACACATTTAATAGAGAATGAGAAATTTGAGGTTTTCAGCTGATGGGAGAGAGACTGCTGCACGCATTAAGAATGCGTGCACTAACTCTTAGGATTGGAACACTTGAAGGACGTTTTTTATAGTGCTGAGTTTTACAGCGTATGGTTATATCTGCTGCAAAGCAAACTTTTTTCCATTTTCTGCCAAAATAAACACGAGTTCGAGCACTTCCTACCATGGCATTTTTTTAGTGCATTTTTAGCATTCATCTGGGTTTGTTATTTTGCTTTCACTCTGTGGTTTTCATGGAAACCACTCCTAATCTCCCTGAGTCATGGAGTGTTTGCCTTCCAGGTGTAACTCAATTAGCACCCTGCCAATTTATCACTAGATCAGGCAATTGTTAAATAATTTTGATCAAAAATTGACCTGTCCTCTCTGGCCTAAGCAATGCAGCCAGAACCATCGATTGGCCTCAATGCCTCAGTTTCTCCACGTGCTTGCTGTTAGGAGGATTTAATACTCTCTGATGGGGGGGGAATAAAATTTGAACAGGACACTTAATGAATCAAAACATACTCAGACTGAATGATTAGACATTCTCAGTTAATTACTAGAAAGGAAAATAATCAAATTACATTTCATCTTTTACATGGGTTACTGGAGTCAATGCTAAAATGGGCCCTTCCAGTCATTTTTCTATTAAAAGGAAGCAGGGACATTGATAGATGTAATTTTGATTTTTTTATTCTTTCCAAACTATATTATTTAAATTTTGTTCTATGCCTCAGTTGCTTATACAAACAACTCTGTAATGTTAATTGGTTTCTGAGATGAAAGCTCCGCTTATGTATATACAAAGAAGCATTGGGAATTTTTAAGTAAAAATTCAGGTTAAAATTTGTAGTCATTTGATGTCCTGGTTATATCGTTTTGAGAGTATGTTAGAACTCAGAGTGGGATTTGGTCATTCTTAAAGGGGACTTTAAGACATTATGTGCTCTGAGGGCATGTGGCTGGCTGGCTCCATTAGTAGAGCATGGGAGTTTTGATCTCAGGGTTACAAGTTCAAGCCCCATGTTGGGTGTAGAGATTACTTAAAAATAAAATCTTAAAAAAAAATAAGACATTATGTGCTCTGTAGCTATAGGCATAATCAGAGCGAAACGCCACAGTTATATTTTTAATAGCTAGGAAAGAAGTTTTATTTTAAACCTAGGAATTAAGTCAACAAAATTTTTCCACCTATTCTTTTAATCTTGCCATTATTATTTATAATAAATGATTAAAGGAAGGAAGGGGGAAATAAAGGTAGATGGAAGTAAATGCTTTCTTGTTGAAATTAACATAATTGTGGGAGAGAAATTCTCAGTACTCTATTCCAGGGCCAGTCTCAAATATGAATCACAGAAGTTTCTCTTCTATTATGGGATATGAAGATACGTGACAGATACCCTAAATCCCAGCATTAAGGAGTTTTAAAATTGTTAATTAATTAAGCTTGCTTTCTTTAGCCATACTCCTTAAAGTGTTAACAATTCTAGGAGGGAGATTATTTTAGGTTGTCCTTGTCAAAATGGGTAAACGTGACAGGAGCACTGGTGTGTAGGTGGAGAGAACTAGAAAGAGAAGATGAGTGATTTGGGCGGCATTCAGCTGTGTTCTTAGGTCCCCTTAAGTCTACCAACAAGGTGAGTTGTATGAGTTAGTATATGGTCTATCTTAATGGAGTGGTTCTCAACCTGTAGCTTATATCAGAATCCCTGGGAGGCCCTCTTATTTAGAATGCTCTATTCCAGGGTTTCTGATTCACCAGGTTTGGGGCAGGGCTCACAGACCTGCAGTTCAAAGAATTTCCCAGGTGATTCTGATACTCCTGGTTTAGAGGCCACACTATAGAAATACCACTGTTAGGTAGGCACTGACATGCATTTTGGGGGAAAAAAGGATGAGGTGTACACTGTACAGAAAAAGGTAAGGTGTATTGCCGGGATCACATAGGACTTCAGATTTATTTCATTGCATGAAGCTTGAATTGAGGGAAAAATAGGGAAGTTGTATTTGAGAGAATATTAGCAACTTAGAAAAAATGTTTATATTTTACCAGTAGGAAAATGTTCCTCTTGTTCTGTGCCCATTCAGCTGGCTAATATCAAAAGGATTTCTGTATTTCTGCCAGTAGGTCCCATCAGAACATGGTCTCTATTCATTTTTCTATCCAAATTACGATCCATGGGTGAAAAGACCACATTTGGCAATTAACATCTGTCATATAATCAAAAATTCTTCCGCCAGTAAAAGGCCTTAGAGTGCTTGGTTAGTCAGCTCTCTCTACTGTGTAGCCTTTACTGAATGGGACAAGGTTAAACTAGAATTTTGAAAAGTTACCTAGGGATTAATTTAGTGATTGATCCTCAAAGTTTGTGTGAATCAGAATTACCTGGAGTACAGAGAAAAAGTACAGAGGGCCAGGCTCACTGAATTGGCATAGGGCCTGCATCTCTCTTTTTACCAAGTTCCTCAGATGAGTTTACAGCAGGGCTTGAGGACCTCTGGTTTAGAGCTGTGCTTTTCAAATGATCTATAATGAACCAGAGTTTTGAAAAATTTCCAGTCGTCATAGGCCAATACTTCTGTAAAATGCAATACAACTGATTTCTAACAAGGAAATTTAAAAACAAATATAAAATATAAGCCCTGGGGAATGACAGAGTCTAAGATCCTACCAGAGGGCTCGTTGGAAAACAACTATAAAACCCAGGAGAACTGAAGAGTGAACAGAAGCAAACAGCTTCTGCTCCAGAGAATGTAGTCAGAGGAAGAACGGAAGGGAGCTACCTGAAGTAAGTTCCCCATTTTTGTAGCTTTTACACTTGAGCTAGGTATAGTTGTATTACGGAAACCCAAGTTTGGCTTCTGTAGCTTGATAGGCCAATACTCGGGAGATGAGTTTTGATTGGAAAGGAATTTAGCTTTATTCAGGAGGCCAGCTACCTGGGGAGAAGGCATACTCCTGTCCAAAGGCCAGCTCTGAGGTTTCTGCCTAGCCCAGAGACTTCTAAAGGGGTTCGATTAGTTAAAGGAGTGTAGTGGTCTGTGACATTTCTTGATTACCTGCAGACTGGATGATGCCATCTTCAGAGTGGTCTCAGTGCTCAGAGATTGTGCAAGAAGTTCTAGTTCCCAGGGCTGGTTCTGCAAGAAGGGCTGGTTCCTTGATGCCCAGGGAGTTGTGCAAGAGTATTCTGTTCTTTCTGCAAAGAAGGGCAAGATCTACAGATTTGTAAAGGGAGATCAGTAAAGTCATTTGTGTGACCTTAAAAAAGAAAAAACATTTTGCTAAAGAAAATCACTGGGCTAATCAGAGAGCTGAGATGGCTTCAAACAGACTTGCCGGCCTCTGTGGCCTGGGAACATTTTGGTCCTTCATTCCCCAAGGCCAGTGGTCTGCAAATCTCAAAGTAAATTTGTTGTGTTGGAAATTAAGGGCCTTAGGTCAGCAAGCAAGGAACATGTCAACTTGAAGCAAGTTAACCCTTAAGATCAGCTGGAGCTCTATTATAGTTAGGTTCTCATGCTTCTCATTTTTGGCAGAATTTACACTACTATATCCAATTACCAAAATTCATCAAACTGTATCTAAAGTGAGTGTACAGATTATTGTATGTAGATGGTATCTCAATAAAGCTATTTAAAATCCATGTAATAAAGTAACCTCAGCATTAAAAATGAAACATTGTATTCTAAAGAGGTTAAAAAATAATGAAGAAAATTGAAAGATTTCTGGAAAATACTAGTTCCTGTTAGATTTATTTTCCAAATTGCAAATAGAATAAAATGTCAACACAAGAAGATAGCTCATCCAACTTTTTGATTTTTGCAGTTTAGGTAACTGAATGCTGGAATCCTTGCAAATTCATCACTGTTGTGATGAAAGCTAATGTAATAATTGGCTTGGTTTTCAAAGTTTTCCAGAACTGATGAATGTAAGTACATAAAATATCCATAATTCATTGTTAATATCAATTTTAGTAGTACAAATATAAGCCTCAATGTTTTATTATTTAGCAGAAATAATTACCTTATCAAATTTTTATAAATATTTCTAAATGCTTGTCCTGATATTTGTCTCTGTCTCACTGAGGACCAGTCACACACACTTTGGTCTGTGGGCCACACTTTGAATAACAGTGATGTAGAAAATTGAAGTGAACTGGCTGTCCCATACAGAGTAACTGAGGATGAATTTATAATCTCTGCCTTGGGTTATTTCAAGGAACTCACTATAACTTACATGTATCCATTTTGTTACTATGAAGCTAAACCAACCAAATAATTTTTGTGATGCATTCTATTAGTTTTTTGCATATATATTCATCTCCATTAAGTAAACTGTAAGCTACTTGAAATGGACCTGTGATCTATTCAACACTGTCTCTTGAAGAGTTTAGCACAGTCTTATAAGTGACCACTCAGTATAAAATGTGTAGATCTTAATTTTTGTTGAAAGAACACTGGCTGTGTTTTTTTTTATTTTTTAAGTTTTTAAAGATTTAAAATTCTGGTTAGTTAGTATAGTGTTATCAGTTTCAGGTGTATAATATAGTGACTCAACACTTCTGTACGTCACCCTGTGCACATCATGACAAGTGCACGCCTTAATCCCCATCACCTATTTAACCCATCCCTCCAGGAGCCGTCAGTTTGTTCTGTATAATTAAATCCATTTCTTGATTTATCTCTCTCATTTTTCCCCTTTACTGGTTTATTCAGTTTCTTAAATTCCATATAAATGAAATCATACGGTATTTGTCTTTCTCTGACCAAATTATTTCACTTAGCATTATATTCTTTAGCTCTATCCATGTCGTTGCAAATGGCAAGATTTCATTCTTTTTTATGGCTAAATAAGATTCCATTGTATATATGTATACCACATCTTCTTTCTTCATTCATCAATCGATGGAGACACTTGAGCTGCTTCCATAGTTATTGTAAATAATACTGCTATAAACATGGGGGGGGAATGTATCCCTTTGAATTAATGTTCTTTATTCTTTGGGTAAATACCCAGAGATTAGATTGTTGGATCATAAGGTAGCTCTATTTTTAACTTATTGAAGAGCTTCCATACTGTTTTCCACAGTGGCTGCACCAGTTTGCATTCCCACCAACAGTGCAAGAGGGTTCTCCACATCCTCTCCAACATCTTCCCCAACCTATTGTTTCTTGTGTTGTTGATTTTAACCATTCTGACAGGCATAAGACGGTTATCTCATCGTATTTTTAATTTGCATTTCTCTGAAGATGAGTGATGTTCAGCGTCTTTTCACGTGTCTGTTGGCCATCTGTATGTCTTCTTTGGAGAAATGTCTGTTCACGTATTCTGCCCATTTTTTAATTGGCTTTTTTTTTTTTTATATTGAGTTGTATCCATTCTTTATATATTTTAGATACGAATTGTTTATCAGATATGTCATTTACAGATAATTTCTCCCATTCTGTAGGTTGCCTTTTGGTTTTGTTGATTGTTTCCTTTGCTATGCAGAAGCTTTTTATTTTGATAGTAGTTCCAATAATTTATTTTTGCATGTGTTCCCTTGCCTCAGGAGACATATCTAGAAAGATGTTGCTACAGCCAATGTCAAAGAGGTTACTGCTTATGCTCTCTTCTAGGATTTTTATGGTTTCAGGTCTCACATTTAGATCTTTCATCCATTCTGAATTCATTTTTGTGTATAGCATAAGAAAGTGATCCAGTTTTATTCTTTTTCATATTGCTGTCCTGTTTTCTCAACACCGTTTGTTGAAGAGACTGTCTTTTTCCTATTAGATATTCATTCCTGCTTCGTCAAAGATTAATTGACTACATGATTGTAGAGTTTATTTCTGGGTTTTCTATTCTGTTCTATTGATGTATGTGCCTATTTTTGTGCTAGTACTATACCATTTTGATTACTACAGCTTTGTAATATGACTCAAAGTCTGAAATTGCGATTCCATCCAGCTTTGATTTTCTTTTTCAAGATTGCTTTGGCTAGGGGCGCCTGGGTGGCGCACTTGTTAAGTGCCTGCCTTTGGCTCAGGGCATGATCCCAGCATTCTGGGATCGAGCCCCACATCAGGCTTCTCTGCTAGAAGGCTGCTTCTCCCTGTCCCATTCCCCTGCTTGTGTTCCCTCTCTCGCTGGCTGTCTCTGTTAAATAAATTTAAAAAAAATCTTAAAAAAAAAAGATTACTTTGGCTATTCAGGGTCTTTTGTGGTTCCACAAATTTTAGGGTTGTTTGTTCTAGTTCTGTTAAACATGCTGTTGGTATTTTGATAGGGATTTATCAAATGTGTAGGTTGCTTTAGGTAGTATAGACATTTTAACAATATTTGTTCTCTCAATTTATGAGCATAGAATGTCTTTCTTTTGGTCATCTTCAATTTTTTTAAAGATTTTATTTATTTATTTGTCAGGGAGAGAGAGTACAAACAGGGGGAGTGGCAGGCAGAGGGAGAAGCAGGCTCCCCACTGAGCAGGAAGCCCAATGAAGGACTAATCCCAGGACCCTGGGATCATGACCAGAGCCAAAGGCAGACACTTAACTGACTGAGCCACCCAGGCATCCCTGTCATCTTCAATTTCTTTCATCAGTGTTTTATAGTTTTCAGAGTACACGTGTTTCACCTCTTTGGTTAGGTTTGTTCATAAGTATCTTATTATTTGGGGTGCAATTGTAAGTGGGATTGTTTTCTTAATTTCTCTTTCTGATCCTTCATTATTAGTATACACCAATAATGCAACAGGTTCCTGTACATTGATTTTGTATCCTGCAACTTTACTGAATTTATCAGATCTAGCAATTTTTTTGGTGGAATCTTTAGATTTTCTTTTTATAGTATTATGTCATATGTGAATAGTGAATGCTTTACTTCTTCTTTGACAATTTGGGTGCCTTTTATTTCTTTTTGTTGTCCATGTGCTGTAGCTAGGACTTCTAGTACTGTGTTGAATAAAAGTGGTGAGAGTGGGCATCCTTGTCTTGTTCCTTAGGGGAAAAGCTCTCAGTTTTTCCCCATTAATGATGTTGTTGGCTGCGTTGGTTTTTTTTCCCCCTATATGGCCTTTATTATGTTGAGCTTTCTCCCTCTAAACCTACTTTGTTGAGGGTTTTTATCACGAATAGATATACTTTGTCAAATGCTTTCTTGGCATTTATTGAAATGATCCCATGGCTCTTAGCCTTTCTCATATTGATGTGGTTTATCACATTAATTGATTTGTGAATATCGAACCACCCTTGCAACCCAGGAATAAATCCCACTTGATCACACAAGCTGCATTTTAGATATTCATGCCATCACCAATGAAACTGACTTATACTTAAAACAAAATATTTTCAACATGACTTAAGATTTTGATGGAGACAGAAGTTCTGTCTAGTCATAGTTTTGACATTAATTATGACAAGGGAATAAAAAAACTAAACCTCATTTCATTTTAAATGTGAACACTGATACTATAAGACAATGAAATATAAAATTGAATGCTATGGGCTATTGCACAGTATGTTCAACTCTCTGTCATGATTAAGAAATCCAGACTATGTCAAACAATGGCCCATAAAAGTAAATTATGTAACTCTTTAATGGAGGTAAATTCTTGTCAACAAAGCTGATAGTTGGCTGCTCAGAACATATCTGTACCTCATTTTACTCTTTTATTCACAAGATATACTTCAGGAATACACACCAAGAAGATCAATACAGAATATAATTCAGACAGAGCTAAATCAAATGTGGAAATTAAAGAAACAGTCAAGATAAGTCTGGAAATTCACACATTGGGAACTATCTTATAACCAGGATATCATTTCAATAATATGTAATGATAACGTTGATTGTTGTTTATACTTCATTATTTAAAGCAAGGTTGGTAATCTCTGACAAAATACTATTTTATTGATTCCATTTTGCATCAGGAGGCATCCATGAGGCTCATGATCAGGATGGGATTGGTATTTGGGGAGGTACCCTGAAGCTAGCTGGAGTAGATTTCTGTAGAAAGGGAGAATCAGAGAAGAGGTAATTACTGTAGGGATATATGGAGATACCAGACAGGGGAAAGATAGCGTAAAGGTAAGCAAACTAGAGAACTGTGGCTGAAGACATCAGAGCCATAGTCCCGATTCACATAGAGAACTAGGAGCAGCTACATGCTTCATTCCTTCAGTTCTTGATTCATATCCCAGCTCTCTTTACCAGTTTCTATGACCCTGGGCAAGTTGCTTAATGTCTCTGTACCTTAGTTTCATTATCTATAAAATAAACTTTTTTAAGGCGAGGAGTAAATAGAATAATACCTGTAGGGGTGCCCGCATGGCTTAGTCAGTTAGGTGTCCAACTCTTGATTTTAGCTCAGGTCATGATCTCAGGGTCCTGGGATCGAGCCCTCTGTTAGACTCTGAACTGGGTGTGGAGCTTGCTTGAGATTATCTATCTTTTCCTTTCCCTCTGGCCCTCCCCCCCAAATATGTGCTTTCTTTTGTTCTCTCTCTTTCTCAAAAAAAAGAGGAAAAAAAAAAGAATAATACCTGTAAAAAAACATGTAAGAGAATATCCGGTTCATGATACACACCCACTGAATATTTGCTTCTTGTTCTGATATATGTTTGATTGTTCTTATATATGCCATTAGTCCTTTTTCTGTTACATACATAGCAAAGTTTTTCTCCCATTCGATCAGTTATTCTTGGATTTTCTTCATAGTGGGTTTTTGTCTACATTATTAAAGAAAAGTTAAATTAACTCTTTTTTTTTATTGCCTCTAAATTTGAGTAATAGTTAGAAAGCCTTTCCCTGCACCAAGATTAAAGAGAAATTTACTCATGTTTTCAAATACTTGGTTGGTTTCATTTTTTTTTTTTACACTAGAATGCTAATCCTTTTAAAGAGTATTCTTCCATATGGTGTGAGATGTAGGTGTAAGTTTATCTTTTGCCAAATGGCCACACAGTTGTCCCATCATGCTTGTTTTAATTTCTTCGTATTTTCATTGAGCACCTATTAGGTGTCAGGCACATGCGCTAAACAAATAAAATTAATAGACAATCATGTCCTTTACATTTTTGGCAAGGTTTACAAAAACAAATAGGATGATAGGAGAGGACACGGCGGCATAATGTCTAGGAGCTCATCTAGAAGAGAACAACCTCCTTTCTCTAACCATAAATGGGGGAAAATGTGGAGAAGAAATGGATGTTTAGATATTTAATTAAGAGGTAATAGATACTTGTCTGTGAAGGAAGAGACCTTTTTCTGTAGAAGTGTCACTTTGAACCAGAAACATGAGGGCAATGGGGTGCCTCATGGGCCCTTTCCTTTGGAGGTATGTGAGCAGTGTCAAGGCTAAATGAACAGTCAAATGTTTATAAAAGGGATTCTGACATTGGATCAAACATTATACTCTACTGTCTCTTCCATCTTTGATATTCTAGGAGTCTTTGTTCTTGTACTTCATGTATCTGCTGTCTTTTTAACTGTACCTCTTTGAATTATTTTTAGTAGTTTTTCCAAGGGTTAAAATATGTATCTTTACCTTGTCACCATCAACTCAAATTTAATATTGTATCACTTCACATAAAATGAAAGAACTTTGCTACTGTGTAGCCCTAATTACCCATTACTCCCCATTCTTTTCTCTAGTCTTCCTATGTATTTATTGCATCTAGATAATTATAAATCCTGAACTATAATTTCATAAGCCTTCTGTTTTAAACTAGGAGGAAAAAAGTAATCTTTTATATTTACCCACGTATTTAACATTTCTGGTACTCTTAGTTCCTTTCTAAAGATCCAAGGAACATTTGCCTTCAGCTTGAAGCTCTTCCTTTAGCATTTTGTATTATGCAGTTCAGCTAATGACAAACTCTTAATTTTTATTTAGCTAAAACTCCATTTTGTTTTAATTCTTGAAGAATATTTTTGCTGGATATAGAATTCTTGGCTAACAGTTTTTGTTTTCCTTCCAGCACTTTAGAGATGTCATTCTACTGTCTTTGGACTTCCTTTTTCTAATAAGAAGTAATAAATGGCATTATAATATGTTTTTTCCCCTGGCTGATTTGAGATTTTTGACATTTTTGTGTTCCAGTAATTTGATTTTGGTGTGTCTAGGTGTGATTTTTCTTTGTACTTATTTCTCTTAGGACTCTTAGGATTTGCTATGTTTCCAGAAATGTGTGAATTTAAGCTCTTGACCAAATATTGGAAAAACTTTGCATTATTTCTTTAAGTATTTTTTTTTTTTTGCATCCCAGGTTTATCTTCTCTTCTGGAATCTAATTACCTGTATATTAGACCATTTTATTTTATCCCACAGATCTCAGAGGCTCTGTTTTTGTTTTTTACTCCTCCCCCCACTATTTTTATAATTGGATGCCTTTGATTTATTGGTCTCCAAAGGCACTGATTCTTATGTCCCCCAATCAGCCGTTAACCTCACCAAATTAACTATTTTCACATACTGTATTTTTAACTCTCAAGTTCCCACTTGGCTCTTTTGTACACTTTCTCTGCTGAGATTTTGTATTTGCTCATTTACTAAGTACATATTTTCCTATATAACCTTTAGCATAGTTACACTGGCTATTTTTAAAATAACTTGCTTCAAGTCATAAAAACATAGTTTTGTATACAGTTTTCAATTTTATTGATATGAAAGTAGAAGCATAAAGTGTATTTTATTTACCATATGGCTTAATTTACATCTTTTAAATATTTAGATATATGAAACTGTGGCCTTTTTTCTGAGTTCTAGAATAAAGGAGCTATAGAAGATAAGGTTGAAGGCATTAGATTGCAGATGAGTAGAATTCTAGACATTCAGTACAATATTATTTTAAGAATAATGTGTTGACTAATTTAAAAAACTGAAGCTCTATGGAGCCATATTTTATAAAGAATGATCAAGTTGAGGATATGAAGGAAAGATCTGGGAAAGCTAGGACTAGAGAAAAAGCACAGGCAAGACTCTGTGAAATGTCACCATTTTTCATAAAAATGGTGACAGTGTAAATGTGAATTTAAAAAATAATAAATGCATTAAGGGAATAATAAGATAATAAAATGCATTAAGGGAAGAATTTACATGTTGTCCCTTGGAAATGCTATGGAACTTGGATAGTTAGGGCTGAAGATAGTGTGGCTTTAAATGAGAAACAAGTGAATGCTTCACACCATCACCCTGTGAAAAAGGCATTGCATTTGTAAAGAAAGTCCCTTGATGAACTTTGAGTCTATTTTATAGCTATGAAACTGTAAGCATATCATTTGTATTTTTCAAGTATTAGTGGGGTTTTTCCAGGCTTATTGAAATATAATTGATGTAAAATATTGCGTAAGTTTAAGGTGTACAGTTATATATGTATATATTGCAAAGTGATTTCCACAATAAGTTTAGTTACCATGCATTAGCTCACATAGTTAACACTTTTTGTGTGTGTGGTGAGATCTTTTGAGATTTACTCTCCTAGCCGTTTTCAAATAGGACAGTATTGTTAAATATGGTCATGCTATACATTACATTTCCAGAACTTATTTATAACTAGAGTTTGTACCTTTCGAGCTACTTCACCCATTTCCCTGATTCCTGCCTCCTACCCCCATCTCTGGCAACCACCAATCTGCTCTCAGTTTCTGTGAGTTCAGTTTTTTCAGATTCCACATAGAAATGAGATGATACAGTATTTGTCTTTCCCTGTGACTTATTCACTTAGAAAAATGCCCTCCAGTTCCATTTACATCACAAATGGCAACATTTCCTTCATTTTTATGGATGAATAATATTTGTGTGTGTGTGTGTGTGTGTGTGTGTGTGTATGTATGTGTAACATTTTCTTTATTCATCTATTGATGGGTACTTAGGTTGCTTCCCTGTCTTGGCTATTATAAATAATGCTGAAATGAAAATGGGGGTGCATATATATTTGGCATACATGTTTTTATTTCCTTTGGATAGGTATCCATAAATGGTATTACTAGGTCATATGGTAATTCTATTTTTAATTTTTAAAGCAGCCTCCATACTGTTTTCCATCATGTTGCACCAATTTGCATACCCACCAGAGTGGACCAGGGTTCCCTTTTCTCAACATCCTCACCAACACTTGTTATTTCCTGTCTTTTTGATAGTAGCCATTTTAACAAATGTGAAGAGATTTCTCATTGTGGTTTTGATTTGAATTTCCCTGACAGTGATATTGAGTGTCTTTTCATGTAGCTGCTGTCCATCGAAATATCATCTATGGGAAAATGGCTATTCAGGTCATTTGCTCATTTTTAAAAAGATTTTATTAATTTATGTGAGGGAGATAAGGTGCAAGTGGGAGGAGGGGGCAGAGGGAGAGAAAGAATCCCAACCAGACTCCATGCTGAATGTGGAGATGATGGGGGAGGGGTGAGTGGGGCGCTCAATCTCATGACCCCAAGATCATGAACTGAGCCAAAATCAAGAGTCTGTCACTTGACCCACTGAACCACCCAGGTGACCCTTTTGGCTCATTTTTAAATCAGATTATTATTATTTTTGCTATTGAGTTAAGTTCTTCCTAGGTTTTGAATGTTAACCCCTTATTAGCTATGTGGCTTGCCAATTTTTCTTCCATTATGTACATTGCATTTTCATTTTGTTGGTCATTTCTTTTGCTGTGCAGAAGCTTTTTTGTTTGATAAAGTCTTTCATTTTTTTTTATTGCTTGTGCTTTTGATATTAGCTATTTTAAAAAGCTCTTCTGCTAATTAAACATTCAAGGTCAGCCTGGATTAATTTTCTTTTGATTATATGCCACGGATTCTTTTTCCTACATGTCTAAATTTTGGATTTTATCCTTGATTTTTGTCAAGTAGAGACTGTATTCTATTATATTCTTCAAATACTGAAAAAAAAATTAGCAGATAATTTGGCTAAACCCAAATTCCAAACTCCTGTCTCCTTTGCGATTGTAATAGCTAGGATCTCTGTGTAGTGTTTTTAGTCTTAGTGGGACTGCTTGGGATCTGTTCCACTCAAGGGGCCAGCTAGGGACTTGGACAGAATTTAGGCCATAATATGGGGTTTTTCCTCTCTCTTTCCTTTTCATCATCTTCATGAACTTTCAATTTGTTGGGGGCACTTGAAACTCTATGCTGTGGTTTTTGAAGGCAGTAGTGTGGCTGGTTTGTATTTGAGTTGTAGTACCTCCCATGTCATTGACTGGGGCCTTTCTGTGCCATTCACTACCTTTTCCAAGTGTATATTATTTCCTCCAATACAGTGTCTGCCTTCCACACAGTATCTGCCTATTCTCTTCTCTATCTCGCTTTCCAATGCCTTCAAATAATTTTGTTGAATGTTTATTATTTTCTTCTAATAGAAACTATACCACTATAACTAGAAGCAAAATTCTCTAAATATATGTGAAAGGTTGAGGAGAACATTGCTTTACAATGTTGTTTTTAATTAATGCACAAATCTATGATTGAAACAAGATTTCCCCTGTTATGCTGTTAGCATTACTCACAATAAATACGTATCCTTTAATACAGACTGATCAAGAAGAAAATGAAAGAATAATACATATACAATGATAATTCATTTGACACTGTTTATACTACTTTCTAAGTTTGTGATTTACTTCAATGTTATTGACCATATTTTTTCATAAAACAATTACAACCAAATCTGGTACTGTAATAAAAATGGTGTGTAATATGGCACTAGCACAAATTTCAGCAGTTGAGAACATTGTAAAATAGCTTAGCATCAATTACTGTGCTTTTACTAAAGAAACTGCATCTTCTTTTAGGATTTTTTAAAATTTAAAATGTCATCTTAAAATCAAGCTCAAAGATATTCATTGTTTTACTCAGGAATGTAGTAAAGAGATTTACTTAAATGAAGGGAATCAGAATATAATTTTTATATTTAGTTGATTAAATCAGTAATTCTACATCATTAGAATATAGCATGGTGGCTCCCAAGCTTTATTTACCTTAGAAGTTGCCATTTTCTGGAAAATCCAACCAGCCTTCTCCTCTGCACTGCCTAGAATGATGACAGCTGAGAAGTGAAAGTAGTGCAAAAATGGAAAATCTTCAGTTACAAATGTTCTATCCTGAATCTCCCCAGTTTTCCTGTAAGAAACTCAGGGACTGAACAGTTGATTTGGAAGTCATTGTGCCTTTCCTTGATTCTTAAAAGAAATAACTTTATTTGTAAGCCTACAACAAAATCTAAGACAAATTTTTTTTCTGTAGTCTACTTGATGTCATAAATCTATTTTAGAAGATAGAATAGAAAATATTAAAGAAAAAACCCACATACATTTCTACTCTAAAGTAGATGGTGATAACTGGCCCCACTGCACTAGGAAAATAAATGAGACTATAACTACGAGGAAATTGGAGCTATTCCTTTTATTTTAAACAACTGCCTTTTGAGAAAAGTGAAGCTTTTTTTCTTGTTTTTCATCTTCTCGGTATAATTTGGTATGTCCCTAGAACTGATTATTTCAAAATTGCACAAACAGATTTGTGGTAAGAATGTTATGATGGGGAAGGGAGTCCAAAACAACAGCATAGGAAGATCACGAACTTACATTCTCCCATGGACACACCAAATCTGCAGCTCTGAAAAAAAATCTGAAAAGTAGATGAATTGCTCTTCACAACACAGGATAAAAGGACCACATCATTATGGGTAGGAAACACCGAGACAGCCCCACCAAAAAAAACCCCACTCACGGTGTGGCAACACACACAGTAGGGAGGGATCTCACCAGGCAGGTACTTCTTCTAGAGGAACTAGGGGTTGGTGCCCCACATCAGGCAGCCCATCACCTGGGATCTTCACTGGAGGGACAAGCCCCCAGAATGTCTGGTTTTGAAAACCAACAGAGCTGATGTCTAGGGATCCCAAAGTGCTATAGAAAACTGAGATTCTCCTCTTGGAGTTCTAACCCCAAGACGCAGCAAACAAAACAAAACAAAACACCCAACAGTTTGAAAATTACCCAGACTATATGTGAGGAAGATTCATTTGCGGATCTGGGAGCGTTGACTGGAGGGACATGGACAGTTGAAATGTTCCCTGGAGATGGAAACACTGGCAGATACCATTACTGTATTCTCTACATGGCCTGCAAACACAAGTAGGCAAGCTCAGACATGGCATCCTACTGCCGCCATGCTAGGATGGGTGGGGTGATTAGTTGTGGTGCTTGCTAACCTGGGAAAGAAAACAGACATTCAAATCCCAGAAGCCTAGTGAGTTCCAAATAAGAGGAACCCAGAGAGACCCACGCTAAGGCATATTATAATTAAAATGGCAGAAGTTAAAGATAAAGAATTTTAAAAGCAGCAAGAGAAAAACAAACTGTTTCATACAAAGGAAACCCTACAAGGATATCAGCAGGTTTCTCGGCAAAATCTTTGCAAGCCAGAAGGCAGTTGCGTGACCTCTTCAAAGTGGCTAAAGGAAAAAACTTCCAACTAAGAGCTCAGCAAAGTTATCATTCAGGTTTAAAGACAAGGTAAAGAATTTACTAGACAAGCAAAAGTTTATTGCTACTAAACCAGCTTTACAAGAAATATTAAAGTACTTCTTTAAGACGAAAAGAAATAGTACTAATTAATAAAACATGAAAGTAAAAATCTCACTGGAAAAAATAAATATACAGTAAAGATAGTACATAAATCATTTACTAAGCTACTAAGAAGTTTAAAAGACAAAAATAGTAAAATTAACTACATAATTATTAGTCGAGGAATACATAAAATAAAAAATGTAAAAAGTGATGCCAAAAACATGAGATATGAAAGAAGGGAGTAAAATGTAGACTTTTGGAATATGTTCAAATTTAAGGTTGCTTTCAACTTAAAATAGGCTGTTAGATTCATAGGATAATATATGTAAACCTCCCAATAACTACAAAGCAAAAACTTATAGTAAATACACGAAATGAGAAAGGAGTCTAACCAAAATGCTGAAGAAGTAAATAAACTACAGAGGAAGAAAGGGAAGAAAAGAACAGAGAGGATCTATAAAATCAGTCAGAAAACAATTAACAAAATGACAGCAAGTACAAACCTATGAATACTTACTTTAATTATAAATGGACTAAATGCTTCAATCAAAAGACTTGGAGTGGCTGAGTGGATTTTTTTTTAAAAGACACACACACACGTGTGTGTACACGCTCAGGTGCGCATGCACATACACATGTATATAAGAGATTCACTTCAGAAGTAAGGACACATGTAGACTGAAAGTGAAAGAAAGGAAAAAGATATTCTATGCAAATGAAAACAAAAAGAAAGCTGATATAGTTATATTCCTTTCAGAAAAAATAGACTCTGAAACAAAGAATGTAATAGAAGATGAAGAGGGGGACTGCATAATGATAAAGGGGTATATCTAGCAAGAAAATGTAACACTTGTAAATATATATCCACCTAACATGGGAGCACCAAAATTGATAAAGCAAATATTAACAGAATTAAAGGAGAAAATTTACAGCAATACAATTAATAGTAGGGGATTTTACATCATTGGATAGATCATCCAGATAGAAAATCAGTAAGAAAACATCAGCCTTAAACAACAGGGACTAAGACCAGACCTTTTACTAGATATGTATAAAACATTCCACCTAAAAACAGCAGAATATATACTCTTATCAAGTGCAGTAGAACATTCTCCAGAATAGATTACATGTTAGGCCGTAAAACAAGTCTCATTAAATTCAATAATATTGAAATTATATCAAGAATCTTTTCCAACCATAATGGTATGAAACTAGAAATCAATTACAAGAAGAAAACTGGAAGAACTACACATGTGTGGTGCTTAAACAATGTGCTACCGAACAATTACTGGGTACTAGAATAAGTCAAAGAGAAATTTAAAAGTGTATAGAGACAAATGAAAACAGAAATACAACGTATCAGAATCTATGGGATATAGCAAAGGTGGGTTAAGAGAGAAATTTATTGCAATACAAGCCTACCTCAAGAAACAAGAGAAATCCGAAGTAAACAATTTTATACTTAAGGAAAGTAAAAAAAGAAAGAATGAAGCTCAAAGTTAGTAGAAGGAAGGAAACAATAAAGATCAGAGTAAAAATAAATGATAGAGACACTAAAAGACAATAGAAAAGATCAGTAAAACTAAGAGCTGATTCCTTGAAAAGATAAACAACATTGATAAACCTTTAGGTGGACTCACCAAGCAAAAAAGAGGGTTTGAATATATAAAATCAGAAATGAAAGTGAAATTACAACTGATTCTATAAGGAAATATGAAGAATTGTAAGAGACTACTATGAACAATTACATGCTATCATTGAGCATCCTGAAGAAGATTTTTTTGTGTGTGTGAATTTACAATCTTCAAAGACTGAATCATGAAGAAATAGAAAATCTGAATAGACTGATTACTAGTAAGGACCAATAATCGAAAACCTTCCTACAAACAAAAGACAAGGATCAGAGGGCTTTACTGATGAATTCTACCAAAATTCAAAGAAGATTTAATACCTATCCTTCTCAAACAATTCCAAAAGCTTGAAGAGGAGGGAAAGCTACCAAAATCATTTTATGAGGCTACCATTATCTGATACCAAAACCAGACAAGGACACCACAGAAAAAGGAACTTACAGATCCATATCCATGACAAACATAGATGCAAAAATCTTCAACAAAATATTAGCAAACCAAATTCATCAATCATTAAGAGGATCATATACCATGATCAAGGGGAATTTATTCCAAGGACTCAAGGATTGCTTAATATCAGCAAATCAAACATGATACATCACATTAAAAATAAAAAATAAAAATAATATCATTTTAATAGATACAGAAGAGGTATTTGACAAAATCAACATCCAACCTTGATGAAAACTGAACAAAGTGGCTGTAGAGGGAATGTACCTCAACATGCTAAAGGCCGTGTATGACAAGCCCACAGCTAACAGCACACTCGGGTGAAAAGCAGAAAGCCTTTCCTCTAAGATCAAAAACAGGACAAGTATACCCACTCTTGCCACTTTTATTCAACCCAGTACTTGAAGTCCTATTACAGCAATTAGGCAAGAAAGAAATAAAAGGCATACAAATGGTAAAGGAAGAAGTAAACTGTTAGTATTTTCTGATACATGATGCTATATATGTAAAACCCTGAAGACTCCACCAAAAAGCTGTTAAAAGTAATAAATGAATTTAGGAAAGATGTAGGATACAAAATTAATATACAAAAATTTCTTGGATTTCTATACACTAATAATAAATTACCAGAAAGAAAAATCAAGAAAACCATCCTATTTATGATCATACCAAAAATAATGAAACATGTAGGAATAAATTTAATCAAGGAAGTGAAAGACCTTTACACTGAAAACTATAAGATGGTGATGAAAGAAACTGAAGAAGACAAAAATAAATGAAAGGATATTATGTGCTCATGGATTGGAAGAAGTAATGTTAAAGTCCTTATTATGCAAAGCAATCTAGAGATTCAGTTCATTCTCTATCAAAATACAAAGGACATTTTTCATAGAACCAGAATAATTCTAAAATTTGTATGAGACCTCCAAAGACCCCAAATAATCAAAATAATCTTGAGAAAAAAGAACACGGTAGTATCATGCTCCCAGATTCCAAAGTATAGTACAAAGGCATAGTAATCAAAATATTGACATAAAACGAGACACATACATTAATGGAACAGAATAGAAATCTAAATCTATATATGGTCAATTAATTCATGAAAAAACCAATAATAAACAATGGGAAAAGGACAATCTCTTCAATAAATGGTGTTGGAGAATGAATTATATGGAATGAAAGGAACATTCATGGAACATTCAATGAAATGAAACTGAAAACTGAACAACTCTTTTATGCTGTATTTAAGGAAAAAAAAAGACACCTCAAAGTGAATTAAAGACTCAAATGTAAAACCTGAAACTATAAAACTCCTAGAAAAAAATGTAGGTGGTATGCTCTGTGACATAGGTCTTAGCAATGTTGTGTGTGTGTTTGGATGTGACTCTAAAGGCAAGGAACACAAAAGGAAAAATAAATAAATGGAACTACATCAAACCAAACAACTTCTACACAGTGAAGGAAATCATCAACAAAATAAAAAGGCAACTGACTGAATGGGACAAGATATTTGCTGGTCATATATCTGGTAATAGGTTAATAACCAAAATATGCGATGAACTCATACAACTCAATAACAAGGAGAAAATCCATTTAAAAAATGGGAAGAGGGTCTGAATAGATGTTTTTCCAAAGAAGACATACAGATTAACAACAGGAACATGAAAAGATGCTCAGCATCACTAGTCATCAGGGAAATGCAAATCAAAACCACAATGAGATAATACTGTACACCTAAAAGTGACTAGTACAAAAAGAAATACAAGTGATGGTGAGGATATGGAGAAAAAGAAACCATTGTGCACTGTTGGGAATGCAAATTGGTGCAGCCACTATGGAAAACAGTATAGAGGTTGCTCAAGATATTAAAAAAAGAGCTACCATATGATCCAGCAATTGCACTACTGGATATGTATTTGAAGAACACAGAAACATGAATTTGAAAAGTACAGGCACTCTCATGTTCACTGCAGTATTATTTACAATAGTCCAGATAATGGAAGCAACCAAAGTGTCCATCGATGGATGAATAGATCACATACACACACACACACACATATTACTCAGCCATAAAAAAGAGAGTGAAATCTTACCACTTGCCACAGCAAACATGGATGTACCAAAGGATATTAAGTGAAATAAGTCAGTGAAATAAGTCAGACACAGAAAGACAAATACCATATGATTTTGCTTGTATGTGGAATCTAAGTAAAACAAAACAACACAAAACCCAGACTCATAGAGGCAGAGAATCAACTAGTGGTTGACAGAGGGAAGGGGGTGTGGTGATGCAAGGAGAGTAACAAAACTGGTAAAGGGCACTAAGAAGTATGAACTTCCAGTTATAAAATAAATAAGTCATGGAAATGTAATGTATAGCATGGGGAATAGAGTTAATATTATATTAATTTTGTAAGGTGCCTAGACTTACAGTGATGACCATTTTGTGACTCTACAAATGTTGAGTCTCTGTGTTATACATCTGAAAGTAATATAATATTATACATTAATTATAGCTCAAAAGAAAAAAATACGTCACTACAAAAAAAATTCATTGTGATCTGGATAATTTTTGGCCTCCAAGTCTCCATTCTGACTGGATTAATGACTTCATATTGATTTTTGTGTGTGTGTGTCGCTATAGTTAAAACATGATAATCTACTCTTATATTGATCATCTTTCTTCATTAAAGAGGGGAAATTACTTTCTAGGCAGTCATAGACATAGACACTTTCAGAATCTTCATGTAAATGCTAAAATCTTAAGACTGTTAAACAAGATTTGGAATTTCTCGTGAAGATATCTTTGCTGTTATTTTTCCAGTTTATATTGCAGAGTTGCCCAACTAAAGGCTTTTATCAAAAGACCTTTTTTTTAATCCATCTTCATGACAACTACCCCTTAGGAAAGATAGTGAAAACCAAATGAACAAGATTTTGTTGGAGAGCAGCCACCAAACTGCACAATAAAAATGTTTAATTAAATGATATATTTACCGTTTGATACTTAACTAAATAGTCGTGACGCATTAGAAAGAGACCAGAAGCAGTCCGTCATGTCCTTAGAGGTGCACACTCTGAGTTATTTTATTCAGTCCTGACTCTCTCCCTAACTGAATGCCAGTGAACAAGTCCCCTAACCTGCTGTACTTTTGCTTATTCATCTGTGAAATGGAGTTGATGATAGCATTACCTTACAGGGCCATTGTGAGGATTAAACAAATTAACACATGTTGAGGTTATAAAGCATGACAATGATCAACAAATGTTGGCTTTTATTATTAGAGGCAAGTCCAGAAGATAGTTATGTAAAAATAACACTATTTTCTAAATAGTTACCTTTCCAAGAATTAAGCCTGGGATCTCTGGCTCTGAGGATTGTTTCTAAACATAAGCCAAAACTACCTAGCAGTCAGAATCCATCAGATTCACTTGGATCAAAGAAAAAAAAATAATAATCATCTCACAGGCTTACTTGTATTACCTTGGCTGGATTTCTTCTGTTTATCTTCCATATAACTAGATTCTGCTTAGCTTGGCCTATGAGAATCAAGATACGGATGCCTTGGGGAAGAAATTGAACTGTTTTGTTTTTTTTTCTTATTCCATATGTCCTGAAATCTAAAGGGCAGTAAGCCTAGCTAGCTCACATAGATGTGGTTTTAAGCACTGATTTAAAAATTGTCATATGAAATTCAAGGAACAACGCTGTACTTTAAAAAAAATCTATTCTTTTAAAGAATGAATTGATCAGTAGATGAAAGACGAAAGTGATAAAAAGAAAGTTTGAAGTTCTACCTGAAAGGATCTGCAATAGTTTAATGTTTAAAAAAAGAGAAAAAGAAACTATGTGCCAGGTAGAGTTAGGAATTGAGAAAAAACAGACCCAAGCAGCTCTATTGATGCAATTGGCATTTCCTGGGTTAGCTGGGTATCCCTAGGGCTAATTTCATTAGTTGGCATCCCATTATTATTTAAGTATTGAATGTGGACTGTGTGATTTCACACTTGTCGATATATTCACTTGTTCTCAAGTATATGGAGAAATAGCTTGTCATAGAGGAAAAACTATGAATGAGCTGTGGGGTCTGAAGGTTTTTAGTTCTGCTTTTGGTTCTTTTTACTTGTTTAATCCCAGTCTCTTCATCTACAATTTGGGAGAATAATACCCGCCTTCCCCAGGTGGGAGGTCTGAATGAGATAATGAACAGATAGTGCCTATGTCTCATGCAGAGTACAGTCAACGATAGCACGTCATCATTTTATTCCATTATCCCAGAGGCTGGCAAACTTTTACTGCAAAGTGCCAGATTCTAAATATTTTAGGCTTTCCAGACCACATGGTCTGTGTTGTAACTACTCACCTCTAGAGTTATAGCATGAAAACAGCCTTAGACAATATGTAAATGAATTGGTTGTATCCCAATACAGCTTTATTTATAGATGAATTTTGAGTTTCATATCATTTTCAGATGTCATAGAGTATTCTTTTGATTTTTTTAAAGCATTTTAAAAAACATTCTTTGCTTAGAGGCAGTATGAAAAACAGGTGGCATGATGTAGTTTGCTGATCCCTGCATTACCCTGAAAATTATAGACAGACTACATAATGAAATTCAGAAGGGTTATAAGAATGGTATATTTTTGTGACAGTGTAGAAATTAAAGAATGTGTTTGGGGAAATAATGAAAAATCAGACTGTATTAGAGAGATCTATAGCCTGAGACAGATGAGGTTTTGATCAGAAAATTAGAAACTCTTGAAAGCTTTGAATGAGGCCCTTCTGTATGGTATTTGGGAGAGCTGACTCTGGCACTTAGCAAGAGAAAAGATCACAGCAGAGCAAGTTGGGTAGATGCTGCCATTGTTTTGGGGGGTAGTGGGCAGGGAGCAGTGGAAACAGGAGAAGCAGAGATTTTTTTTTTCTCGGACTATCTTTTTGCTTTTATTTTCCTCCAGAAGACAGTATAGGGGAGGTACTCAATTATCACTACCTTTTCACTCAGTGCCTATGCCACAGGGTCATTTGGGTAAGCAGTAACCATTGGATGGGCTAAAGCTGAGGCCCCTTTGAATGCAAAGTATTTGTTCATTCCTTCATTGAGTTCCTCTGATGTGTCTGATATTTTACTAAGTCCTGAGATGTAAAAATATATAAAGTGTGTACTCTGGATAGGCCCCACACTTAATGGGTAGGAGTATTGGGCCCTAGAATCTGACCAGCTCGGTAAGAAAGTCAGCTCTGTAGCTCTCAGCTGTGCAAATAAGGGCAAGTGCACTTCTCTGTCTCTTCTCTAGTATAAGGATAATAATGATGTAGTGGCTGCTGTCATGAGGTTCGGACAAGATTTTGAGCAGGGAAGTGAAGGGGATGAGAGGGCCTAATGCTGCCTAGGAAGTGAGAGCAGTCTTCCAGAAGACACCCAGGCAACTTTCTGGGAGGCTGAGTGGGTGCTAGCCGGAAAGACTGACCAAGGCACAGGGTGCAAGTTGCTCCAGACAGAGGAGAGGAAGCCTCAACTACCAGATTTATTATTTAGGCAATTGAAGTTATTCGCACATTTATATATTGTACAAACAAAATGTAGTTATAGTTCTACATTTTATTGAATAAATTATGCAGAACTGATCTCTTAAAGTTCACAAAGTCTGAATTACTTCAATTTGAAAGATAAAGCAGTGCCTCATAAATTTTTATTTCCAGTAGGGTTTCAACAAGCCTCTTATAACGTTAACTACAAGCCCATGGGTAGTAGAGTGCTTGCTAGAGAAGTAATGTGTGATAAGATACCATCCTGTGAAATAGCATCCTACTTATCCTTGATGTTTCTACAAAGATACTGGCAATTCTATCAAAATACCAATGAAACAGATTTTCATCCTAGATTTTCGTTCATCTCTATTAAACTACACATTCAAATTTGCTAAATATTGACATCTGTATTTCAATATAAGATCTGTGAAGTGTTCTCCCATGCTAAGGGTGGATTTCAGATATCTTCATCATACACTGAAACACTGGAATCTTACTGTAAACTGTATTTTACAAGTTTCTGAGCCATGGTGTGATTTATTACTCTCCAAATGAATGGCATAGCGGGAACAATGTGTCACAGACACAAGCCTGTGTTCAAATCCAGACTCTGTTGTTTTCTAAACAAAGATCTCCAGCAAGTCATTTAAACTTGTCAGTTTCTTCTACAAAATTGAGGTAATTCTACATTGCCTAATTTACAGTACCACTGTGAAGATTTGAAACATTGTAGACATTGTGTACAAAATGCCTACAGGGCTAGTTTTCCAGTACATAGTAAGGTTTCTCTAAATGGTGAGTGTTGTTATTGCCATCATTATTGTCAATCATTATTACAAAAAGTAATCTATTTCTCTTTGATTCAGTACACCTTAAATTGGGTTCATCATGGCCACTGAGGGTCAATTAGAACATTAAAATGTACAGATACCTCGACACATACACTTCTCTTAAACATTTTCTCAATCTGACTATCCTGTCTGATGCTCTATGGCAATGAAAAGAGGGAGTGAACAAACAAAATCTCCTTTCTTGTTTCCACTTGTCAAGTAAAGCTTAGTTGCAAAAATGATTAGGTCATACCTAAGTTCCTACAAATATCCACCTATTATGAATGAAGGAATTCAAGGGAGAGGTGAAAATGAGCATAATACTTTGTTTTTCTACTCTTTCAAATTTGAGCCTCTACTAGATCATTTTGTGGTTTGGAAATAAGGACCCCCCACCCTGGGCAAAAGCTGACAGCAGTTTCTGAAATATCTCAGTGTATCCATATCATCTCCCCTACCTCTGTCAGTCCATCCCACACACACATGCCACAATAATCTTCCATAAATAGTCTTATATTTAATCCCTATTCTGAATCTCAAGTGTCTATTATTCTGTATCTTAATTGAGAAGTCCAATGTTATTATGAGTTTCTCCTTTTCCTTCTTTTTTTTTTTTTAAAGATTTTATTTATTTATTCGACAGAGATAGAGACAGCCAGCGAGAGAGGGAACACAAAGGGGGAGTGGGAGAGGAAGAAGCAGGCTCACAGCAGAGGAGCCTGACGTGGGGCTCGATCCCATAACGCCGGGATCACGCCCTGAGCCGAAGGCAGACGCTTAACCGCTGTGCCACCCAGGCGCCCCTCTCCTTTTCCTTCTTTTCATACTTTATATCTAAATTGTTCTTTCATAAAAAATCAGTTCCAGATAAGCCAAACAATTTCCACCCCCCAACAAATTTCCTAAACTCACCCTGCATCATGCCTTTATAACTGTCATAACCTTCCCTTAGCCTTTATCCAGAATCAAATTATTTGTTGTTGTCTACAAAATATGAGCCACAGCTCATTCCCCATAGGCCATTTTTTTGTTCCTCTCTCTCATTTTTCACAGCTAGATCTTCTCATACTTTCCTAAACGGTCCTCATTGGAATATAGATTAATTAATCTTCCCCCTGGAGAATTGGTATGGGGTTTTTGAGGTGATAAATATATGTATTTTACTCAATTTCACCTTTGTGTGCTTAATTTTCTAGTACTTTCACTCACTTTCAGAGGGCTTCAAAGAGGACTTTCAATATTTATTGAAAAGAAGGGAGACAAATTGATATAGTTTAATGACTTCTCATTGCCAACCATATGCCAGCCTCAGGACCAGTGGCATAGTTACAACTGCTGAGCTTCTAAGCTCTTTAGCAGAGAAAGACAATTATCATATGGTTTCTCTCATCTATGGAACATAAGAACTAGGATGAACAGTAGGGGAAGAAAGGAATAAAGAAAGGGGGGGTAATCAGAAGGGCGAATGAAACATGAGAGACTATGGACTATGAGAAGCAAACTGAAGACTTCAGAGGGGAGGGGGGTGGGGGAATGGGATAGACTGGTGATGGGTAGTAAGGAGGGCACGTATTGCATGGTGCACTGGGTGTTATACGCAAGTGATGAAGCATCGAACTTTGCATCGGAATCCGGGGATGTACTGTATGGTGACTAACATAATATAATAATAAAATTAAAAAAAAGAGTCTTATTTATGTAAGAATCCTTTAGGCCCACATTTCTCAGAGTCTGGGCAAGTTGTTCACTGGGCTTTTTATTATGTACTATGTTGGGTCTGATGATAGGACTGAAATCCTGCCTAGCCTCTCCTCCTCATCTCCTCCCATACATGCATCCCAATGAAGTTGTGCCATGAACTCCAGTTCTTAACTGGGATTCCAGAACATACAGCTAGTGCTTCCTCGTGTTCTTCCCCATTGCTCTAGTTTTCCCTTGGTCCTAGCTTAATGAATGCAGTAATGTTTGGATCCTCTGCCNTTCATTAGTTGCGTATAACACCCAGTGCACCATGCAATACGTGCCCTCCTTACTACCCATCACCAGTCTATCCCATTCCCCCACCCCCTCCCCTCTGAAGTCTTCAGTTTGTTTCTCATAGTCCATAGTCTCTCATGTTTCATTCCCCCTTCTGATTACCCCCCTTTTCTTTATCCCTTTCTTCCCCTACCGATCCTCCTAGTTCTTATGTTCCATAGATGAGAGAAATCATATGATAATTGTCTTTCTCTGCTTGACTTACTTCACTTAGCATTATCTCCTCCAGTGCCGCATAGACAGGATCTTCTACTTGATGAAACTTTGAAAGCACATCTGCCCTTGAACTCTGAAGTATCTTCCCCGGAAGCTGACATCCACCACCCCTTTGATGTGTCAAATGGTCCAAGTGTTTTCTCGTAGAAGATAAGTCAGAGATCATTCATTCAACAAATACTGAACCTGTACTACTATGTGCAGAAGAACTTTATTGGCCCCATTAGTAAAAACTCCCTTTGGGCCTAAACCAGAAGACTGATAGCTATTTAAAGGTCTTTTTATGTTTTTAATTCCAAATTATGATGATTCAGCTAATAGCCTTAGATTTGGTAGCCCCTACAGACAGGTCAGTTTCCCTCACCATTGTCCTTATTTTCTCTAGTGGGTCTCCAGCAAGTCCTGCTTTCCCATCCTCTGTACTGGCTGTATGTTGTCTCAAGACTAATAACTAATAAAGATCCCTTAATTGAATTGCTGATCCCAAACTATTTCGTGTTTCCAAACACAGAGCCACAGAATTGTGACTCTGAAAGTCACACTCTCAAAGGACAGTCCCTGAAATTGATATCCAGTGATGAGAGGTGATTTGGTCAAGAACAAGCAGCCTTCTAAAAACCTTGTGTCCTATATGTTCCTTTGTCAAATGTCAGATAATTATTTTTTAATGTAACAATTTAGGAATACTTGTTTTTAGAAGGCATGATAAAAATTGTCAAAGTATTTCAAGTACAATTTTAAAAGTGTGGTTAGAAAGATTGTTAATTGACTGTAGTATTATATTTAATAATGCATGACATCATGCATCATGTCTTTTTTTAAAATGTTGTACTGATTCAAAACATTTAAATCATGAAGGCATTTTTGGGGTGGATGAAAAATATCTTTGTGGCTAATGATACATAACCATCCAAGGAAATATACGTTCATGAGACACTTTCTGGGGACTTTGTTTGTATCAAGCAGTGTTTCAGGTACTGAACGTTATAGCATGGTAATTAAAACTCTTGGCTTTTGGGTTCCTGGGTGGCTCAGGCAGTTAGGTGTCTGCCTTTGACTCAGGTCATGATCTCTGGGTCCTGGGATTGAGCCCCTTGTTGGGCTCCCTGCTCAGAGGGGAGTCTGTGTCTCCCTCTCCCTCTGTCCACCCACTCATGCTCTGCCTTTCTCAAATAAATAAATACAATCTTTTAAAAAAAAATTAAATAACTCTTGGGTTTTTGAGTCAGGCATAACTAGGTACAAATCTGAACCTGCGGGTTGTATGATTCTGAGCAAGTTATTCAACCTCTCTAAGCTTCAAATTCCTCATCCAATAGATGAGTGTAATAATAGTGTTTACCTTCTGGGCTTGGAGATTTACGTAGGCAAAATGCTTAGAATCATTCCTGACATTTAATAAACATTCAAAAGTTACCTTTTTAAAAATGTGCATACCAATAGGAAGTTATCCAAGTTGTGGAAAGCTTTTAGCCACTTTGGAATTGGCTCAAGTTTATATCAGATCTGACACATCCTATTTTATGACACTACTTGCCCATGTCGGTAGTCAACAAATTGTGATGTGTTCCTTTGAAAGTATTCTCTGGTTGGTATATGGACATATACTTTGCCAGCACTTTCAGACTTGAAGCCTCCTAAGGGCCAATATTATGTTTCTGGTTCATTTTTTTGTTCTTTTTTTTCTTTCTTTTATTTATTTCTTCAGTCAGCACTTAATAAATGCTTGTTGCTTGTCCAACTGGCTATTGTTTAGGAGAAAACAATGCTCCTCTGCCTTTCCAGATTCCCGTAGCTTGTGTAAGAATCAAACTGACATGAGACAGATGAACGGGAGAAAATTGAACATAATTTAAAAACTTGTATACTTCTTGTGCACATGGGAAAGATCTGGGAAAACTGAGTAACTACCCCAAATGGACAAAGCTATCACCTTAAATACCATCTTTAGCTAAAGACAAAAGAAGATGTTGGGGGTGGGGTGTCAGTTGTGGAAGTTCACCAGGCAAAGCACAGTAAACAAGGGTTGGGTTGTTATGCAGGTTTAAGTCCTTGCCTTCTCTGTTGATAAGAGTTTCCAGAGACTGAGAGTCACCCCTTCTTCCTGGTACAGCCAGGCAGACACCCTTATGGATGGAGATTTCCCTTGTGAACGTAGGTATCCTTTACAAAAGGGTAACTTCTACTAGGTTTTCAGAGCCTCTCCTTTGTCCGCAGTTTCTTAAAAATCACTACCTTAAAATAATCAGTATGCCAAAGAGGCATATCTCAAGGTGGTAAAACTTGCTCCCCTACACCATCGGTAGTAAAATAACCCCCTAACGATTCCCAGGCTTTCCACAGAAAGCTGAGTGACCATCCAACACGAATATAAGATAACTCAAACATGAAAATATAGGAACCACTTGAATTACTTCTACACTTGGAGAAAAAGTCATTCCTGAAGGAAAATCCATTTTATATTACATGTTTAATCGCACACAAACCAATCTGAGTTCCCCCAAGTCATGTATATCCATCCGTGTACTGGCTGCTTAATGTGGGAATTTAATATGCAGTCAAACAGTGAATAGGATGTCAGTTCCTCTATACTCCTTTGGCATTATGAATGCATTCATGTTTGTAGTGAAAAAAGCTAGTAAACTGTGAAATTGGAATTTAATTGTGATAAGATAGTCACTCAAAAAAAAAAAATCACTGCATGGGGAAGGATATTCAAGAAGTTTCCCTCCTACACTTGGCTCTTTAATTAATCACATTGACAAACTCCCAGCAGATAAGCCACTTAAAATATGTGCTTGTCCTGGCAGCCACAAGGAGGTGAGATCATTTTGGGGTCTGGGAAAAGAGTGAAGAGTCAGGTGTGTTTCAAGTCTTAAGTCATCCAGCGGGCAAAAATGAAATGTTACCCATTGCATTGGTCCTAAAGTATGTCATTATTTGGCTGAAATTTGAAACTTGGGCTTGAGATTTTGTGGAAAACTGATCACTAATTTTTTAGAAATTATCAAGCATCTCAACTAAAATGTGAAGACTGGTAGTGGCCAACATATGTGTTTAACTTAAAATAGTGACCTGTGTTGGGCTTCTCAACCTTTTTAATTCATTGCTCCCTCCCCCACTCCCCCACACCCCAAAAAAGATGTCATGTATACCATGAAATTTAGTTTACCAGATTTTTAGTTTCTGGTAAAAAAAAAGAAAAATGGAGAACTTGTTCTATGGGACTATATTCTTCTTCGTAATCAGGAGGCATTATTGAGTAGCATCCGCCCCCTTTGGTTGGACACCATTTTTTCGGTTTGAGTTTTCCAGTCTTCACCCTATACTACCGTGTTCCTGATGTTGATGCTGTGTCGCTCACCGTTTATTTGAACCTGTAATGATTTTTTAAATTTTTTTAATTTTTATTTTTTTAAAGATTTTATTTATTTATTCGACAGAGATAGAGACAGTCAGCGAGAGAGGGAACACAAGCAGGGGAAGTGGGAGAGGAAGAAGCAGGCTCATAGCGGAGGAGCCTGATGTGGGGCTCGATCCCATAACGCCGGGATCACGCCCTGAGCCGAAGGCAGACGCTTAACCGCTGTGCCACCCAGGCGCCCCGAGTAATGATTTTTTTTTATAATAAAGTGAAATTCTAAAAAATGATTAAAAATAAAATATAGAGTAGAAAAGTTGCATGTTTTAAGAAAAATGGAGTACGTTGTTTTTTGTTTGTTTTTTTGTGGGTATTTTTTGTTTTTTGTTTGTTTTTTGTTTTGTTTTGCTTTTGTTTTTTGGTGAAAGTAAATAACCTTCCTGGGCGTTTTAAAGAGCAAAGGGTACATGTGCCAAACTTTCCATCCATTTTATTTTTCTTCCCTGTCCCTATAAAATCAATCTGTAGTATGATTTCTTTTCGTTATTTTCTTGCTTTTAGTTACTTGACTAAAATAGATTATTTTCATATTCTGTAGAAAGCTATGTGGAAATCGTAAGCTAGCATTAGCAATCCTCACCAGAGATTCTATTTTAAATGACTTGCCCTTACCCAGACATGCTGTACTTTCTTTTGCCTCTTCTAATGAAAAATATTTGACCCTACTCTTCACCTGGCTGATACTTATCCTTCAGAATTGAGCTTAGATATTAACCTTTCCCAGGAAGTTTTTCTGACTCCTATCTCTACGTACAAACTCTGGGCACAGTTAGCCCTTTCTCCTTTGTGCTTTCACAGTACTATGTGCTGCAGTGTAGTTGCTGAGTAATTGACTGCCCCCTCTTTGGTTCTTACCACTGTCACCAGACTGGGTGGAGTAGGACTCTGCTTTACGTTTCCTAGTAACCCCAAGACCTAGCATGCAGCTGGTGGTGCATAGTAAGTGCTTAGAAACAGTGTATTGGATGGATAGACGGAAGGATGAGGAATGCTGACATTTTAGAATATAAAAGGTAAAATTAAGACTAGCCACTAAACAAATATGTTTTGAAAGTTTTGAATGTTTTATTTTTATTTATTTTTTTTAATTTAAATTTTGTTACCAAACAGTGCAATATTGGTTTCAGGAGTAGAAGTCACTGATTCATTACTTCTGTACAACACCCAGTGCTCATCACAACAGGTGCCCTCTTTAATACCCATCACTATCTAGCCCAAAACCCACCCACTTCCCTCCATCAACCCTCAGTTTGTTCTCTATCACTGAGTCACTTACAGCTTATTTCCTTCTCTCCTTTTTTTCTTTTCCCCCTTCCCATATATTCATCTCTTTTCTTTCTTTAATTTCACATATGAATGAGATCATATGGTATTTGTCTTTCTCTGACTTATTTCACTTAGCATAATACACTCTAGCTCCATCCACCTTGTTGCAAATGGCAAGATTTCATTCTTTTTGATGTCTGAACAATATTCCATCACACACACACACACACACACACACACACACACTACATCTTCTTTATCCATTCATCAGTTGATGAACATTTGGGCTCTCTCCATAGTTTGGCTACCATTGATAATGCTGCTATAAACATCAGGGTGCATGTACCCCTTCAAATCTGTATTTTTGTATCTTTTGGGTAAATACCTAATAGTGCAATTGCTGGATCGTAGCGTTGTTCTAGTTTTAGAAAGTTACCAATGTTTTAAAATTTTGTACAAACCTCCTCTCCATCAGCATTTATCATTTTTCTTTAGGCAGTTCCCTGAAAAATTTGAACATTGTGTCAAGAGGAATTAGAGGCATGGATCTTGCTACTTAGGTATATGTGAGATCTATAGCCACAGAAAGAATCCCTAATTGTAACTAGTCAGCTAGTTACACTTGAATTAAGAAGGTGTCTTTGACTTATTAATGGATTAAAATGCCAAGTGATGTTGAAATATAATGGAGGGCAGAATGGGAACACCAAGGTGGCAACAAGCCAGAATTATAGACAGAATCTAAGAGCATAAAGTCCAGCATAGGCTTCTGACCTTGAGTCTGTAACATCAATTACAAAATGCAGAATGAGGAAGAAATAGCACATCAAAGTACAAGAGTGACTCAAAGAGGTTTTGTGGTCTTCACTCGACAGTAAACTCAGAAGTTTGTCAGCTGTGTGATGTAGCTGCTCAAGACGATAATGCATTTTTTAGTTACTTGGATACAGGCATGGTTTGCGGAAAGAGAAAGTATTATTCCTTGCCGTGTGTGTGTGAGAGAGAGAGAGACAGACAGAGAAAGAGGTCGCACACCAGAGCTGGGTTTTTGAGGTAGGTTTTGTACAAGAGAACTTAGAAGTGAGATGCAGAACAACGAGAGCACTTCGGAGAAGTGGGTCAGCGTGACATGAGCATCGAAACGTGTCATAGGAGGAAGAATTGAAGGAGGGAGGGACACTTAAGCTAAGAAAAGGGAAGAATCAGGGGCCATGCTAGTTGAACAATATGTGGAAATTAGAGAGGGATAGAATTTTTTTTTTCTATAGCACAAGCCAAAAAATATGTTTGTATGCTGTCTGGGTGGATGGGTTTTTTTTTTCCAGGATTTTACTTAGCACGCAGAAGTGGGGGGGTAGGTGGGGGGAGATGTGGGGGGAAGACAAAGGGAGAAGCAAGCTCCCCACTGAGCAGGGAGCCAGACTCAGGCTCCATCCCAGAACTCTGGGATCATGACCTGAGCCAAAGGTAGACACTTAACTGACTGAGTCACCCATGTGCCCCTCTGGTTGGGTGTTTTATTTATTTATTTTATAGGTTTTATTTATTTATTTGACAGAGAGACAGCCAGTGAGAGAGGGAACACAAGCAGGGGGAGTGGGAGAGGAAGAAGCAGGCTCCCAGCGGAGGAGCCTGACGTGGGGCTCGATCCCAGAACGCTGGGATCTGGTTGGGTGTTTTAAACAAAACCTTCTTGGTCTGGAAATTTTCACCAATTTCAAGTCATAGGATATAAGACATTTTCTTCACAGAAGATCCCTGTCTCCTTATGCAAATGGATCCCCTTACCCATCAATGACCAATACAGTGTACTGTGGAGTATTACAGGGACCTAGCTCTGTCATGATATATAAGCAGCTCTTACCCAGTTTCATTTTTCAGTTACACAGTTGAAGGGAACCAGTAAGGATGAATCTTCCTTTAAGAGGGTAGGTCTGTCCAAGGTGACATTGCTTGCCACACGGGGAGGAAAATGAGGAAAACAGCTTCTGATACTCCATTATACTAAGAATGATGCAAAGATGGAATGAAATGCTTTGGACTACTCCTGAGAAAGCTTGGTTTGAATGTCTTCGAGGTGGTTCAAGAATAAGCAGCTGGTTGGACTTGGACTTCTAAGATCCTTCAGTTCACAAAATCATACTGAAGCTCAGCACAAATAATGCCCCACTCCTGGAAAAATACACTTAAGACCACATGCCTTGAATGACATCACCTCCTACAAGAAGAAATGTTTTTTCCCATTTCTAGAACAGGAAAATCAAGTTTTACTAGCTTATTGTCCAGTTAACTTTTTCCATTGTGTGGGGTTAAGATGACTGTTACTCGAATACAAGAAGCAGTGTAGTGTAGCACCTGGATAGGAAGTCAGACAAGCTTGGAATCGAATTCTGGCTCCTCCTAAACACATAGCCCTTACTTTAACTTACTTAGCCTCAGATTCCTCATCCATAAAGTGGACAAAGTAATGGCCCCCTCATGGGGTTGCTGTGAGGATTAAATGAAATAATGCATATGGCACACGCACAGTATACCTACCATCCAGCTGGCACTCAGTAAATGGTAGTTGCTACTACCAAGACTCTAATAGTAATAAGAATACTTTTTAGCACTACTAATATTACTCACGCTATTGACTTGCCTCTATTTCTTTGATTTACCTCATGTTTCTTTGCTATCTCCAGCCCAGTGGTTTATTTACTCAGTATAGAGAGACTGTTCTTACATTGGATCACCCAAAGGGAACACAGCTCATGCAAATACTCAGTGGTGTTCATGAATGAACAAGAAAAAACATTTGTCTGTATTGTTTTTGAAATTAAAGATGACATTTATGAGTCTCTTAGTAGGAAAATAAATTCCTTTTGTTCTAGTAAGGAAAAGTAGAATAAGAAACAGGTTGTTGGTGGAGGCAAGAGGAGTTGAGAACAGAGCTTTCTACTTTATCTTTTCATCATAAAAACATACACTTAGATATTAAACATGACTTTGCAGATAGGAAGTAGGACAAAAAACAAATCCCAGCATTTCTTACCGGATTGCTATGACAATGCATTATCATTGACTTCTGTCAACAGACATAAGAGTGAAAACTCTCAGCTATCATTAAAAATGTAACATGTAGAGTTGGAATGGAGTGAAGGAGGGCTCAGATGGCTGTCTAATTTATGAGCTTTTGAGAAACTAAGCTAAGAATGGTGAATGTAGTCTTCTAATTTAAAGAAGTTGGTATTCCATTCCAGTAATAACCAAGACTTGGGGTGATATGCTATCTTCAAGAATCAGCTAATTACTGCTTTCAAACAGAACCCATATGTTATTTGATAAGCAAGCACAGTCATTTTCTTGATCACAAGTAGCAATATTCATACATATTTTAAAGTACAAGCTTAAAAGTCTTCAATCCTGTAGCTTGATTTCCTTGTTTCATTATTTGTTTTACAGTGACAGTTGATAACCCAGATACATCTGTCTTATTCTTTGTCTTTCCTCATCTTCATAGCTTCCCTCTTCCCTCCCTACCCCTGAGACTCCTTCAAAAGGATATACTGTGCTGTGTTGCTTCCCAAGAGCTTGTCAGAGAGAAGTTTTGTCATTTGAAGAATGTGTTCATGATGCCGTGAGAGATTTGCCAGCATCCTTCCGGTACATTGCCTGAAATGTGATATATTCAGAACACCCTTTCCTGTCCCAGATTTTCTCTGCCTCACCCCCTTTATTTTAGAATCCTCATTTGCCTTGGAAGGATTACTGAGTCCAAAAACTTTGGTTTAGGAAGTGACCTTGGGGGAATATTAAATCCTGTAATTCCCAACCTTTTCCTTTTTATGGAAAACTACTTTTCTCATAGAAATTTCTTGGTAACATTATGTAAGGAGACTGTTTAAGACATTTTAAAATAAACATAGTGCTAAAGAGAGTCAAAATTTATAAGCAAAGACCTACTAAAGACATCTAATTCTGGGGCGCCTGGGTGGCTCAGTCGTTGGGCTTCTGCCTTTGGCTCAGGGCATGATCCTGGCGTTCCAGGATCGAGCCCCATGTCAGGCACTTCCGCTGGGAGCCTGCTTCTTCCTCTCCAGCTCCCTCTGCTTGTGTTCCCTCTCTCGCTGGCTGTCTCTCTCTCTGTCGAATGAATAAATAAAATCTTAAAAAAAAAAAAAAGACATCTAATTCTAATGATTTATGATCTTCTCAATGATAAACATACTGCAGTCTTGGAAGAAAATTTATGTGTTAAACCTATGCATATGAGCAAAAATAAGGTGTCACCTACCTAAGAAGGTTGAGAAGTCACAAATAGCAACACTTAGTATCCACATTTTGGAAACAGAGATCTGGTTCAGTGTTAGGGTTGTTCATGCTCTGCTCTTCTCACACCTACCACCCACCAGGTACAGTCATACACAATACATCTGATCACTCTTTCTGGTTACCATCTTGCCCATGATAATTTGCCTTTGAGGGAGTACTCACCAAGTAATAGGTGAATCTCTGTTTAAAAATGCTCTCATTCCCACCATACCACTCTACAAACTAGTTATTTTTATTCCTGTATTGCAGATGAGGATTCTAAGGCTGATCAAGTTTGTCATGTGCCTGATGTTATACTGTTAGTAGTGGTGGATTCAGTATTCAAGTCTGTGATTATATGAATTCTGAGACTGTTCTGCTAATTCAGTCTTAAATCTGTGAGATCTGTGAATAGCTTAAGGATCCTTAAATGGGCTTCAAGTTTTTTGTGTTTTTTTTTAAAGATCTATTTATTTATTTGAGAGAGAGGAAGAGAGAACACGTGAGTGGGGGAAGGGGCAGAGGGAGAGAATCTTCAAGTGGACTCACCTCTGAGCTCAGAGCCTGACTTGAGGCTCGATCTTACGACTTGACATCATGACCTGAGCAGAACTCGAATCGGATGCCCAACCCTGGGCCACCCAGGCACCTCTGGGCTTCAAGTCTTTATAGACTTCCTTGAATCCCGAATTGAATCCCAAATTTGGTTTGCATGTGCATTTTATGGTAAAAACAGTCACAGACTTTGCTCACCATTTTTTCAATTAAGCCATGTGTCCTCAAACAATATTAATGCCCATAGTTTGTATCCCTTTTTATATTGCTCTTATTACATGAAAACTCTATACTTTTTTCACATATGTTAGTGAGTCATGACTCCCTCATTCTGTATTTTTTTTGCTCTCTTTATTATGCTTAAGAGTATTTCTATTTCTACTGTATTTAATCTTAAGCACCAATTTTTCATATCAGCTCATTTCAAAATCTTGGGATCCTGATTCTGCTATCTAGCATTTTTATTTCCCATATCTATTTCATGTCATCTGTCAGTTCATATTAAAAAAAACCTACAGCATACACACACAAGACAGTTTCCAACAATTCTGAGCTATTGGCACTGTTAACCTCCAAGGATCCAAGATGGAAATACTATCGCTCGCTCTCAGGCTTCTGACAAAATTATTCCTTGAAAATAATCTCTTGATTATATCTCAAGATATAAACCTCTCTAGGGGCGCCTGAGCGGCACAGCGGTTAAGCGTCTGCCTTCGGCTCAGGGCGTGATCCCGGCGTTATGGGATCAAGCCCCACATCAGGCTCCTCTGCTATGAGCCTGCTTTTTCCTCTCCCACTCCCCCTGCTTGTGTTCCCTTTCTCGCTAGCTGTCTCTATCTCTGTCAAATAAATAAATAAAATCTTTAAAAAAAAAAGCTATAAACCTCTCTAGGTTTGTTTTGTCAGGGGTGCAGTGGGTATCCCAGTACCTACCTCAGAAACCAGGCTGGCTGGAGACAAGAGGGCTCCTCAGATAGCTTCACAGTATAGAGATACCCCTTCAAATTGATGTTTTTCAAATACTTGTTTAGCATTGATTGGAGTCCAAGAAAATTGGCTTTTCTACTGATAGTGTGTATATACATTCTGGTCACTTTTTAAATTTAGTTGAAATTCTTTGTTTTTCGGGATTTTTTTTTTCAACCACCTACAGCTGGTAGCATCAATCACCCATAATCACAAAGAAAAGAGGCAACTTACCTATGCAGATGTGCTACATTTTGTTCCGATTACGTCTCCAAATCGTCATTGTCTGGCCTTCAGGTTGATAACTCACTTCCTATCTTTCACCATTTCCACGCTCGCTTACATTTTATATTTAAGTTTTTGAAACACAATATATCTTGGGAGCATATTCCGAGGGTTGAAAGTTAGATAATGAACTAAATCACTCATTAAAGAGGAAAGAAGAAGAAAGGAAACACTTTGCCAACACTATTCAGTTTTATAATGTCAACTTACTGTCAGCAGGCCTGTCTCAAGTCTACTGGAGCAGCCTATAATTGCAACATGTAATTTGCAATTATGCTTTGCAAAGTAAGTCAACAGAGCAAGTTCACCACCGGGAGAAGTGTTTTCACAATTTCCACTTAAGCGTGTTGCCTCTCTTTGCCAATTATGTTAGTAGTCTCATGTGGAAACCTGAGTTAACTAGCACTGTATTTACACTTTATTCTAGGGATATTTTAATATGTGTTATGAACTGATGTCCCAGGCAGCTGTCCAGCTGACTCCCCCCTTCATTTAGCTCTGTAGACAAGAATGCAATAAAGATTAAGTAAATACAACTATTGGACAGTCCAGGCATCTTGTAAATGCAGGCAGTAACCAGAAGGGTGGTTTAACTAGACCAATTTGAGTAAGTCCTTTGTTTATTTGGAGAAAAAAAATGATAGGATTCATCACATCCTCAACTTTGGGCCATTTTTCTGGTTTCACAGTGTTAATGTAGGAAATGATTTGTCAATCTGATAGGCCAGAAACAGAGAGTTTAGGTATTTATCTTGACTAAAGTTTAATCAGTTTGCCCATTATATTTACCACTTAGGGGCTGATTGGGTACACACAGTTTCCTTCCCTCTGTGACTCCCACCTGACTTAGGAATTGAGAAGAGCACCACATGAAGATCTCTCTCACTTTCTCTCTCTCTGCCTACTTCAGAGTTTAAATGTAATCCTGAATATAACCTTTAAGTAGAGACATAATGTCATCTTAAAGTGACAATGGAGAAGAATATTGGGAAGGAGAAGGTCCTGAGGACAAAAAAACCCAGATCTTAGGCCCTGGCAATACTTCAGACAGAAAGGATATGAACTGAGGTAATGGTGAAGATGGATTTGATATAAGGAAGAAGACTCCCCTGACTTTTCCCAGTTAATGGTTCAGTCCCACATTTTCCAGTAAGAATCATGGAATAGGACGTAGACAGGATAATAGGAGAAATCTTTTAATTATGCTTCAATATGGAAAAAGACCCACCACTTTTCTGACTGCACAAGGAGAACTAAAAAGACACTTTCCCAAAGGTTTCCACTGGGAAGGTGATTCACTCCTTGATTTGACTCCCTAGCCTGGGTGATGGCAGGAGTAGCACACCATGTCATACATCAGGCTCCAGACGGGTTGACTAGCCTACACAAATAGTAACTTTACTCTCCTATACCTGAACCCACAGGGAGAAAACTCATTTTAATTCTGCTATGGTTTAGTGATATTTAAATGACTCAAATGGTTTTTATAAATGAATATATTACAAGGTTCGTGTTCAAGAATCAGCGATAAACCATAATGGACTTTACAGTTTATTAGTTTTGTAAATGTCACCTTGTTATTAATAACACAGGTAAAGCAACTTTACAAAAGATTATATTATCATCCATTGAACAAAACATTGAATTTGTTGAGCTGGAGTTACAGGCATTCCCATTTCACTTTCGTAATTCAACTTTACGGAAGCTCACATGCGTAACCAATATGATTTTGAAAACTCTTCAAGATTCTATTTTAATATAAAGATGAATTTTCTAAATTAAACATTAAGAATTGCCCTTTAGAAAAGTGACATGGCCGCAGAGAAGTATGGTGACCACATACAGAAGCCAATTTACATTACCAGCATTTACTCATCATGGGTGTCTTTTGGGAACAATGATTTGGTATTCTTTTCCCAACTATGTGTAACAGCCATGTCCTACTGCATTTTAATAATTTTAATCAGTGGGGCGCCTAGGTGGCTCAGTTGGTTAAGCATCTAACTTCTGATTTCAGCAGGTCATGAACTCAGAGTTGTGAGATAGAGCCCTGGATGGGGCTCCATGCTCACTGTGGAGTCCACTTGAGGTTCTCTCTTTCCTTCTGCCCCTCCCCCCACTTGTGTGCATTCTCTCTCTCTCAAAATAAATAAATAAAATCTTCTAAAAAATAATTTTAATCAGCATAAGGGAAGGGCTTTTTGTTGTCAGTCTTCTCCTTTTACAAAGTTTCTAAGAGATCATGTTCAGATGAACATGAAATTCTCTCTAAAATGTTGTGATTCTGTAAATCCTTAAATACTAGAAAAGAATGTTACCTTTAGTTACTGAGGGGCTTTACTTTGGGAGACATTAATAGAGATTTGGAAAATGTAGATGTCGAAATTGTCAGGAATATAATTTCAAAAATACAATGAAATTTTATGTTAGAGTAATGCAATTTTCTGCTTAAAGTCTAATTGTATTTTTTTAAGAAGGTAATTCTGGAATCAGATTTAGCAGAAATTTATGATTCATCTTTCTGATCAGTTGTTACAGTTTTTACAGTTTTAACTAGACTTTTAATTAGCACTGGCCACATCTCTGTGTCCAGTATCAGGGCCTGTTCCATCTTCCTGGTCCCACTGCCCCCGTCTGCTTGTCATGTCAAACAATCATTACTCACTTGTTCATTCACCAAAGATAAATTTATAAGCCCTAGATGCCAGGTGTTGTACCAGGTATTGGACTGGAGCTATGAGTAATGAGGGAGACATAAATTAAAGAATTATAAAAACGATTACAATTGTAATGAGAGCTATGAGGGAAAAAAAAATACTCGTTTAGTAACCATAGGCGTCCCAAATTGCCCAGGAGAGAAAGGGAAGACTTCCCAAAAAGTAATTAACTGTCGTGTGAAGGCCAAAAGAGATGTGAATAAGTTTATTGAGTAAAAAAGTAGCAATAAAAGCATACAAGCAATAGGAACTAACTCTCTCTCTCTCTCTCACTCTGTGTGTGTGTGTGTGTGTGTGTGTGTGTGTGCGCGCGCGCGCGCACGTGCGTAAGGCTCTGAGATGATGTACTTGGTCGTTTGGAGGAATAGAGAAATGGAGAGGGGTCCACCATAGAGAATAATAGAGGAGAGCACGGGAGGTCAAGATCTAGCTCTCTTCTATTCTTACTCAATCTTATTAAGGCTTTTAAAGATTTTTGGCCACGTTCATCAGCAGTGGATAATCACTGAAGGGTTTCAGCAAGAAAGTGACATTATCAGATTTGTGTTGGCTGTTAGGTAAAAGAAATATAATTTGGCTTCCTGCAGTACATGCCTTCTTGAGGAAATTGTTCTACTGATTACAGAGCTACAAAGTAGACCACAATAAGTTTCTCTTTAGAGCTCTTGAATGATTTACTTTCAAGCTACCATGATTTCTATTGGAAACTTGTTAAATAGACCATTGGCTATTTTCATGTCTGTTTCATTAGGCAATGCTAAAATAACCCAGACATTGTGGGCCAGGAAGGAATTAAACATTTTCAAAGTGCTGAGTTGGGCTTTAAAAATAAATTCGCACACACACATCCTTTAGAAACACTTTTTATTTTTATTTGTTTTATTGCAGGTAGAGGTAGGGTAAAGGGTTGGAAAAGTCTCAGAATTCTGATGCAGTTTTACTCATGAGAAATATGGCCATTTCCTCATATGTACATATCTGTGAGAGTAGAAGGGCTTTTAGAAAGAGCAGAAGGCCTTAGAGAAAGGAGTCTGCACTTTGAAGGAACTCGGACTTTATCTTTGTTTTTTATCATATAAAGGCTATCACCTCCACACTTCCTCTCTCTGCCTGATGAATCTTTACTCAAACCACCTGTGTTTCAGATTTTTAGTCTAACATCGCCGTCAAAGTTGGAGATTAGGTCTCAATTAAAATTCCCAATAATCAGCTGTACCTCCTGAGGCCATATGTTTGGGTAAAGCAATCGAAGATGAGGCATGTGCCACACTGGCCACATGCACTCAAGAACCCCAGATGGGCATTGTTGAGATGCAAACTGTTGAACTCAGACGGACTTATCTTACCATCTGGTTGCAGTTTTGGCATCTAGGCAAAAAATTATTCCTCCATATTTGAGTTAACTCAACCAGTTTTTTAAAAAGGGAGCTAAAAACATGTCAATGCATATATTTAATTAGATTATTTTGCCTGTTTAATTGAGCTTTTAAAAGGACGCGACTGTATTTCTACTTCTAGAATATAAATATCAGATTGTGTGTTAAACCTCTTGGCAAAAGATAGATTTTTTTTTTGGTCTTTATTTATTAGGGCTAATTTCTATCTGTGTGAACAAGCTTCAGTTTACTATGACTTTAAAGTTCAGTAATATTTGGCTAAAGTATGAAAGATAATTTCCTTATTTACCAAATTTTATTTATATTACCACTATGGAATGTTTTATTACTAATATGGATTTCTGTTCTAGTGCACTTTTGACCCATCTTTTAAAAAATCTATTCCTGTTGGCACATAATCATGGGGATGCAGATGATTTCATGAGTTGAACAAAGTAGGTTTGAAGGTTAATTCTTTTTTTTTTTAAAGATTTTATTTATTTATTCAACAGAGATAGAGACAGCCAGCGAGAGAGGGAACACAAGCGGGGGGAGTGGGAGAGGAAGAAGCAGGCTCCTAGCGGAGGAGCCTGATGCGGGGCTTGATCCCATAATGCCGGGATCACGCCCTGAGCCATAGGCAGACACTTAACCGGTGTGCCACCCAGGCGCCCCTGAAGGTTAATTCTTAAATTGTTCTTCACACCAGTGCATGACCAGGAAAGCTGGTGGACCCAGAAATCAAAGCCCTCTTTGTACCCTCCTTCCTTAAGCCTCTTCTTGGATTAAGCTGAGATGAGAGACACTGTGTTCAATCAGCGCCCCTGTCCCTGCAGCCATTTCTGCTGACCCCCCGTAGAATGAGTAGTGGAGGTAGGAGATGGAGCAGTAGGTGTTATAAGCTAATACGTAAGTAGTATTACCCTGTGCCAGGCACTGTCGTAAGCACCTTAGATACATTGAATTAACTGAATCTGTATAAAAATATATGAGTTAGTTATATTACCCCCATTTTACAGATGAAGATAATGAAGAGTTTCAGTGGGAAAGATTGAAAACACTCTCTCCCTTATTTCCTTCATTTCAACAGCTTTTGAAGCTGTTCCAGGCATGTTTCATCCAGCTGGCAATGTGTCATGGGAATAGGCACAAGCCGAGTTTCCACTTGACTCAGAGGAAAATCAATGATTCTTTTCCTTCTCACCTGCCTCTCTCCAGGGAGCCCTTCACAAGGTACCTTGACTGCCTCTCTACCCCGTGAGTCAGATAATCAGGTTTACTCCATGTTAGAATTAGTGTTTAGGATATGAAGCTATTTATATGTTTTTCTATGATAAAGTTGACTTCAGGTTTACTGCAAAATTATGTGAAGATAAAAGATGTTCATAATGACCATCCTTAGGTGCTATAAAAGGAAATTCTTCATTTGTTCATTTTCTTATTTTATTCATTGTCCATTAGTAAGCTGCTTCCCTTGCTGGAATGTTAAGTTCACTGGGTATAGGATTGATATGACCAACCACCCTGGGTTGTCCAGGAGCGAAGGGTTTCCTGGAACTTGAGACTTACACTGCTGAAATCAGGAAAGTGCTAGGCAAACTGGGGTGAATTGGTCACCCTTTGCAGAAACCAGGTCTCTTTAGGTTTGCTCTCATATCACCAGCACTGGCAAATTGCTTGATGCATAGTAAGTGCTTAATAAATATTAATTGAATAATGAATAGATGCTAGTCTCTGTTTTAGGGATTAAGGGCAGAAAGATTTAAATACAGTGGAAGACATTTTCAGACAGAGGTAATAACACATGTGAAGCTCTAGAGGTGGGAACTCAGTATATTATTGTATTTGCACAGAAAAACCCATGCAGTTCACAAGTAAACAAAGTAAAAGGGAGGCTTGTGCTGTAAACAAGAAAGGTATGTGTGATCCAGATCCTGGAGGGCCTTATATTTAATGCTAAGGAGTTGAGTTTTTATTTTTCATAAGGGGGGAAACTTCATAAGGGAGTAATTTTAAGCAGGGGCGCCGTATGATTATATTCCCACAAAGGTGGCTTTGTAAGCAAGAAGGAGGGTAATTGAGAAGGATGAAGGAAGACATGAGTGTGGTAGATAGGAGGAAGAGGATTGTTTGTATGCAATAATCCTGGCAGGAAATGCTGAGAGCTTTTCTCTCAGTTGGTGAAGATGATGGTGGAGAGGGAATGCACAAACAGGAGGAAGCCTTGGTTTTGAGAACCAGGTAGGTGATAAAATTGAGTTTGCTCACCCTCGTCTGAGGTGACTTCCACAATTCTCGCTTCATGGCACCACTCACCAAAAAAAGGAATGAGGATGAGAAGAAAGGGCTGGAGAGAAGGTAGACTTCCATCCACTTGGAGCTGGTTGAGTTTAAATTGTCAGTGTAAGATGATCAACAGGATAACTGAATCACCAGTGAGGAATGTGTTCAATATGTAAAACATTTTCCCCAAAATGATAATAGCTATTGATATTTATTTCCTGATTATAAAAATAAGTATTTTCAATGAAAAATATTTATCATTTTTAAATAACAAAATGAGCATAACAGAGAATCCGACTCTTATATCCAGAAATGATTACCATTCACATTTTGGTGAACACTATTTAGATGTATCCACCCATTCATTTCTTCATTTATCCATCTTTCTATCTTAATGAGATCATGGGAAACCTCCTTACCTTCTCTCTCTGCTTTCTCATTTATCACATAGCAGTTGGTATCACCTGTGGAGTGAGGAGTCTATAAGTTAATAAACGTAAAACACTCAGAACAGTGCCTGGGCCCAAGGGAAGTGCCATCTAAGTGCTAGCTATTGTAACATACCATCTTTTTAAAATAAATAAAACATACTGTTTTGTAACGTACTTTATTGCACATTGTTATTTAATGGTCATGACTCTTCGTTAACGAAAATCTCTTTCTACCCTGTTCCTTAACACTTTAGTCCAAAATTAGTTTTCATTACTAAAAGTTAAAACAAAACAAAAGTGGAAAACCACCACCCTACCACCACAAGACTTTACCAGGTCAGGACTTGAAAATGCTTTGACTTGGCCTTCAACCAACACTGAGAGCTGCAAGAGATAATTCGTTACGCATAGATCATTTCACATTGTGATTTATAAAAGAAATCACCAAAAAGATTTTTGGTTTTTTGGCCTTTTCTATTGTCCTTTGCTCTTCTGCATGTCCATTAATAATTCTTCTAACCTTTACTGTCTCATTGATCACCCGTCAGGGGGGATTTCTACCTCTCATCCTGGCAGCATCCGTGTGGTGCTGGATTTTCATTCATCTTCACTGTGTGCTGTAAAGATCTAAATTTGTTTCTGTGACTAAACTAAATAGGGGAATTTATATGTTTAGCCCAAACCACTTCCTTTTATTTCTCTAAAAGAAAAAAAGAAAGAAAAAGAAAAAAAACCCAAACCCAAATGACTGTAATCTTTTACCAGAGGCACTTGAAAAATCAATTTTTCTCAGGGCTGAGAGTGAGGGCACAGAGAATTTTGTCACTGTATTGGAATTCTAACAAACTCTTCTGTCATCCTCTAGGAGTGGCTCAGTTAAAAAAAAAAGTTGTGTTATGATAACCTTTAGAAAGTCAAGTGATTGAAGTGCAGACATTCTGAGAAAAAATATAACCTCTAAAATATAGGATGTGAGTAAAGCAATTTTTAAAATATGTGGTGAAGAGGCAAAAGAAATTAGCATTTCTTTTATAGCATTTGATGTATCTTTGCAGTCAGGCTGTTCCTTCTGTTAACTGGGGAATACCTCTTTTAGCACAATTTATATTGACACTTTGCATTTATATAGTGTGTTTTGGGCCCTGAGCATTTTACTAGCATTAAGTGTAAATAGTGTGCCTACACGCCAGGTAACTGACTATTCTGATGTCACAGGTGGAGAAGCACCAGCACAGAAAGATATTATTACCCTGGGGCTCTTAGTCACTGTGAGAAACTGAAGTGGGAGCTCTGAGTATTTTCGCATGTTGAAAAACAAGTGACCTGGGCTAAAATGTCAAGTTGTATTTCTGCCTACTCAGAGTTTGCTCTTTGGGAGCAGTAGCCTGAAATTTTTGGATTTTCCCACTTTCTGTCTTCATGTTTTGGGTAGGTTGAACCCCTGGCTCTAAAGGTGAGAATATGACCTAAACATGGCTACCTGGTGTAGTCTATTTTCCTGACTACCCTAAAGAGAGCAATCTCAGAATAATGGTGTAACCACAATTTGAACTGTTAGTTAGACCTTCTTTTGCTACTGAGGTTGCTGAAAGTGTGTGCTGTAGACCTGGTGATACAGGAGGCAAGCAGNGAGGTTGAACCCCTGTCTCTAAAGGTGAGAATATGACCCAAACATGGCTACTTGGTATAGTCTATTTTCCTGACTACCCTAAAGAGAGCAATCTCAGGATAATGGTGTAACCACAATTTGAACTGTTAGACCTTCTTTTGCTACTGAGGTTGCTGAAAGTGTGTGCTGTAGACCTGGTGATACAGGAGGCAAGCAGTGAAAAATATTCTAAATGAAACCAACAGAGGTTAACAGAGCCAAAAATGGTAAGTCTTGAGGCTATCTCTTGCCTCCTGGATCAAACTGTGCCTGAAGATAGGATCCTGGAATTAGTAACATTAGTCTCTAAATTATCTGTATTTCACCTAAAGTGATTTTTTTTTAAATCAGTGAACTAAAATAATCACTACACAAGGTTCCTGGAGTCTTTAAAAATGTATCTTTTAGGTTAGAACATACAATAGATCTTAAAGCTTTGGTACCCTAATGTGCATTTCACCAAAGTATCAGAAGTTATTCATAAGAAGAAATTCTGTTGAATATCTAACAGAAGACAAGTTTGGAAATACTGAAGTAGAATTATTTTCATTAATTTCTGAAAGATATAGAAAATATCCGAAGCATATTTTTATGTGTATAGCTGCATTATTTTTTAAGAACTCATCTTGAGAGCTTCGTATTGATTTTAATCATGTCATTCCCAGGGTTGTGGCTATCAGGCACTCTGATGTTAGAACTAGAGCTTCCACTGTTTGTGTTTTATCCTAGACCTGTTTTCCCATGAGTGTTCTTCAGACGGCCTGTTATTTTATAAAGTAGTGATGTAAGTTCACGTACTGCTTAGTCACAGGCAGGTATTTGGCAGAAGCATCCAAATGTTTGTGTTTTAAAGGTCAAGGCCGGACAGGGGCAAGAAATGCACTCTGATGGCTTCCATGAGGTAACTTCCCCCCTCCTTGGGCGTGTTTCTGAGCCATACATCAATGTCTCCCCCAGAAACCTAAGAGGGATGGAGAGTTCATGTTCCTCATTAATCCCAATCAAGTATAAGACTTATTAGGCTAATGATGGGTCCTGACTGGCATGAAAAGTATGAGAACTGAGTCCCGTGTGAACATTACAAAAGGGTGCTATTAGCTACATGTAGGTCACCCCGCAGCTCCCAGCCAGGTCTGTGTGCTGATGCTACCCTCTCCTGAAAGTCAGGGGGAAAGGTCTTGAGGGGAACAGCAGTTAGTAGAGGGCTAGGATGCCTTTGCCATGCCGGGACCAATATGTGAACAGTCAAATTGCCAACAAGTTTTTATCATTGTGAAGGAAGGCAAAGTAAGATGAAAGACCCTAACTTTCAGAGTAATACGTTGAGGTGACTTGGAGTACAGGAGAATGGAGTGACAAAGAGACTCACTGTTGGTACATGAACAGCCAGCCTGAGGATGTGGTGGTGGCAACATTTGGAAAGTGGGGGAGGTGTACTTAATGTACTTACCGCTGATGAGATGCTGATGACATATAAGACATTGACATTTTGAATGTGGTCTCTCATTCCATCCGCACAGTAATTCCATGGAGAATAAACAGGTGCTTCGTTAAACCCATTTTACAGACCCCCCCCCCAAAAAAACCCAAAAAACAAAAACAGGTTTGATAAGGTTTTAGTTCATTACTTCTCATTCATAATTGTAATCCATACTCCAGTTCATACAGCGGGTACATGGCTGAACTGGCGACAAATACTGATGTGTCTGCCTGTATTCTTCACCATTCTACAGCCTCATTCCATTTAAGGGAATGTAAGAGCACTATCACCGCTAAAAGAATGGGGGCCGTGGCATTGTCAACTGAGTAGGCCATTGAACATCCTGGATGAGAAACAAAAGAAGAAAATCAAATATTCCACATATTCTCATTATGATCATAGTAATTGATGTTTCCTTTTTACATTTGTTTCATTTGCATGCAAGTGGGATTTCTTGTACCCCCTCTGGTGACATACATTGTGGAAGGATCAGGGGAGATGGATATCATGGGAGTAGGACTGCAGTGCAGTCTGTGTGCATGGTGTAGACGAACTTCGGCTGGTCTTCAGCTCTGCAGACCTCCTTCTCCCCATCAGTAAAGCAAGGACCTTGACTATACATGGCTCTTGTTCAAAGAGTCTATGCTTTGATACTATGACACTATAAAGAGCTGAGTCTTCCTTCTTCTCTGCTTCTTCAGAGATGAGCTTTACTAATTTTGTGCCAGATTCAAGGTAGTAATTAAACTGAATTCACCAGTAGCTCTGAATGTGTGTTTGCAGCTGGTATCCATGCTGCTTAGTTACTGCTCAGTTGTGCCAGTTATAAATATTTACTGTGTCATATATAAATATCACTCATCTTTTTTAAAAAAAGTTTATCCCTTGCATCTAGTCTTTCAGTGATTGCTTTTTTAAATTGTAGTAAAATATAACCTAAAATTTGTCATTTTCATCATTTTTAATGTACAATACAGCAGCATTACTTACATTCATATTGTTGTGCAAACATCATCACTATTTCTAAATCTTTTTCATCACTCCAAACAGAAACTTTGTATTCACTGAACAGCAGTTCCCCATTACAACAACCCCCAACCCCTGATAATCTCTACATTCTGTCTCTTTGAATTTGTCTGTTCTGAATATTTCATATAAGTAGATTCATGCAATATTTGTCTTTTTGAATCTGACTTCACGTAGCATAACGTTTGCAAGATTCATCCATATTGTCGCAAAAATCACTTCATTTCTTTTTAAGGCTAAATAATGACCCGTTATACGTATATATCATATTTTGCTTATCCATTCATCTATTGATGGGCACATGGGTTGTTTCCATCTTTTGGCTATTGGGGATAGTGCTTCTGTGAGTAGGTATATGTATTTGTTTGAGTCTCTGTTTTCAGTTCTTTAGAGTATATACATACAAGCATATGCAATAGTTGTGTCTTATGGTGACTATTTTTGACTTTCTGAGGAACTGCTTAACTCTTTTCCACAGCAGTTGTACCATTTTACATTGTCACTGGCACTGAACAAAGGTTCTAGTTTCTCCACATCCTTCTCACTGCGGTTTTGATTTGCATTTCCCTAATGACTAAAGATGTTGAGCACTTTTTCAAGTGATTATTGGTGATTTGTATGGTTTTTGGAGAAATGTATATTCACACCCTTTGCCCGTTTTTGAATTGGGTTGTTTGGTTTGGTTGTTGTTGAGTTGGAGCAGTTCTTTGTATGCTCTAGATATTATATCCTTATCAGATATACGATTTGCAAATATTTTCTCCCAATCTGTAGGTTATCTTTTTACTTTGTTGATAATGTCCTTTGATGTACAAAATTTTTAAAATTTTGATGAGGACCAGTTTACCTATTTTTTTCTTTTGCTTTTTATGCTTTTGGTGGCATATCTAAGAATCTATTACCAAATTTAAGTTTATAAAGGTTTAACATTTTTTCTATTAGTTTTACAGTTTTGACTCTTCTATTTAGGTCATTGACCTATTTTGAGGTAATTTTTATACACGGTATGTGATAGGAATCCATCTTGATTTTCATGCATGTTGAAATCCATTAGTCCCAGCACCATCTGTTGAAGATAGTGCTCTACCCATTAAATGAACTTGGCATCCTTGTCAAAAACCAACTGGGCAAAGATGGATGGATTTATTTCTGGACTCTCGATTTTATTCCCTTGGTCTATACGTCAGTCCCAAGGCCAGCACTACAACTACAATTATTGTAGCTTTGTACCAGTGATTGCTTCTTAGAGGTAGTAAATATACCCACTCTCTGTATTTTGCTATCCAATCTCAGGTTTGCTACTTTGGAGCTATGTAACTTAAAACATCAGTCAACCGAGTTGTGGATTACTAGATTTCTGGAGCCTCCCTTAAGGAACACTTTGGATTTGGCATACCTGCTTTCTAATATACAGCATAGGCCAGTGACTTATTCTCTCTTTTTCATTCTCTGAACAGAACTTTAGGTAATGCATTAGGTAAAAACAGAAGTGTTCTGGTTGCAGGGGGGTAAAGTCCCCTAGGTCCAGTCTCTCCTGAATTTACATGTTCTAAAAGCCATTAAGGCAGAGGTAACACCATTTTAAAACCTTCAGCCTCAAGGTATTTTTATTTAATTTTTCTATTATGTTTTGCATGGCTGTAATTTTCTGAAATTGACCCTCCAGATAACCTGAGAAGTATGCTAACTAAAAAAAAAAAAGAAAAATGAAAAAAAACTACATTATTATCGATTTTCCCCTTTATTACTAGCTTAGGATAAAAGATGTTTGCCTATATATTTACACATAGTTATAATCTATGGTTTATATACCACAGAGTAATTTCAGAGTCTTTTACTGAAGTATCTTCAAAGAGTGAACAATTTGTGTTTGACTCTGCGGACAGTCTCACCACATGGATCACCTTGAGCATCATGTGTTAAATGAGAGTACAAAGCACCTACCATGTAGCCATGGCTGCAGTCAAGTTCATCTTTCCTGAGGACATGCACTTTGAGCATCACTGGATATACAGAATGACAAACTAGAGTTTCCTTCTATCGTACAACAGGACCAAAATTACATTTGTTTCAAATAATGTTATGGTATGCTCCATAAATTCACTAAGGTGACCTGGTAGTGTTGCTTTGAATATACTTTAGACTCACTTATTATCGCTTACCAGAGTAAATGAGAACTGATGGTTCTTCAAACACTAATAGTAAATTACAGTTATGGAGAACACAAATGCCTAATTATGTCTAGTCAAGGCCTATTTCCGTTTTATAGAGCTAACTGGTGGAAAACATTGTTTTTAATTTATGAATGAATATGCATAGGAATCTTAGCTCTCCTATTTCTATAAGCCTGATAGACAATTAATCTTTAGCAAAGTACCTAGAGAAGGTTTAGAAAATGCAAAACACAGCCAAAGTAAAAAAAACCCTCCCAAAATAACAAATGATTTCAACAAAAAAATGCCATTTTTATTAGCCTTTATTAACTCACTAGTAAACACTCAAAACTGGTAATAGTTGAATGAGATCATAAAGCATATGTGCACTTGGATTAAATAATCAATTAATATTGGTTAATTAAACACTGGAAAAAGCATTTAAATATTTGGACCATAAAAAATGTTCTCGAGTGTTTTATAAACTTGAGCTTTTCTTGAAATTTGTACTATTAGGTCAATAAAACTTATAATAAAGAACTTATCCACAAGAATGAGGAATGAGAGAAGTTTAGAAGGTAATAGAAATTTTACTTATCTTGATTAATATGTTGAGTACTAAGTTGTATATATTAAAACTTGTTGAATTGGATGGGGAAGACATTACTGAGTCTGTGGGTATGGGACTGGAGCCTGATATTTTGGGATGGAATTGTGCTAACTAGCAGTGTGAGCATTAACTTTATATGGGATAAATCCTGTTTGAGAATTGAGGTGACACCCCTTAAACCAATAAATATTTCACACTCAGAGGGTATTTTCTTCACCCAGGGTCACTGGAATCTCATAAAATTGTAAGTTTTAGAATGGTGATGTCCTTTGCTCATGCTATTCCATCAAGAGATAGACCTTAAGGCTACCTTCACTGGTGTCTTTCTCCCTGTCATTGGAAACATACTATGATACCATAGCTCTAAGTTATTTCTCCAAGTAGAATAAAAGCTTGTAGAAGTGTTACCACTTTTCATTTTTTAAAAAAAAGCTTTGCTCTTGGGGCACCTGGGGGCTCAGTTGGTGAGGTGTCTGCCTTTGCCTCGGGTCATGATCCCAGGGTCCTGGGATGGAGTCAGGCTCCCTGTTCAGCTGGGATCCTGCTTCTCCCTCTCCTCCCTGATTGTGCTCTCTCTTTCTCTCTCTCTCTCTCTCTCAAAAAAAAAAAAGTTTTGCTCTTACTCTAGGGACAATAAGAACAACAAAGGCCCACAATCTCTGTACAGGAAAAGCACTCAGCAACTATTCAGTCTTGTACTTTTGTCAATTCACCTATTTGTGGCTTCTTCTATATTTAGGCTTGGACTTATAAGGACAAGGGAAGTGATCAATTGTTGCCTTGGCTTCAAAACTCAAATACTAGTAATACCAACATAGAAGCAAGATTTAGCTTAACTAAATTAGAATCAATGATATTTTATTTCTTTTTTTTTTAAAGATTTTATTTATTTATTTGACAGAGATAGAGACAGCCAGCGAGAGAGGGAACACAAGCAGGGGGAGTGGGAGAGGAATAAGCAGGCTCATAGCAGAGGAGCCTGATGTGGGGCTCGATCCCGTAACGCCGGGATCACGCCCTGAGCCGAAGGCAGACATTTAACCGCTGTGCCACCCAGGCGCCCCCAATGATATTTTATTTCTACCCAGAAGAAGCAAATGGAATTTAAACAAATGTCCCTTACTATGATCATTAGGCTGTTAATTTTCACAGTAACTCTTCAAGAGTTTGATTATTATATGCTGCTTTGTAGATTGTAGGTCCCCCGAGAAAAAGGAATATGTCAATTTTGTCCAAAGTAGACCTCAAATGTAGTTTGTTAACTGTGGCAGAGAAGTAATTTACCTGAAGATCATAGTATAGCACTGATTTGCAAAGATTCTTCCATATTAGTACCTATTAACCTTAGTTTTAATTTTAAAAATAGAAATTTGATGATAGTTGATCCCATCAACCTCCCTTTTCTTTCCCTTCTTCCATCTTTACTTGATTTCTCTTTCAGATCAAGGACTTGGGAGCTTTGTTGTTCCTAGGGGCCCCTGTTAGCCAAGAGACAGGCTGACACAGCAGACTATGAGTTCTTAGCCAGAAGAGATTGGTCACAGAGAAAAAAGTTGTGATCATAAAATAATAAAGAACTTCTAGAATAAAGGAGCCATCAGGATAGAGAAATAATTAAGATGAACCAAAATCATAGCCACGTAAAAAGAAAGTCACATTGAATGTGAACTAGGAACCCAGAGAAAATATCACATTTATTAAGGACATTTTGTCTTCAAAGTCAGAAAATTTGAGTTCACATTATATTTCTGTCATTTCAAGTTAGGTGGTATGAGATAAATTACTCAGTTGTCTGTAAGGCATGGATTATATACCTACCACTGTTTTAAGGGTTAAAAAAAATAATCTGTGTAAGGTATACGTAGAATGTCTGTCACTTGGTAGGTACTCAATAAATTCCTGATGCTTGGATACATAAAGCCATAGGCAGCTAACAATTAATAGGGATGGAAGCAATGATTTTTAAAGAGAAAGATTAGTTTTGAGTGTCCCCATTTTGTGTCTCCTAGCTTCTTAAGTGATAGGTATGCAGACTTGACCTTAGGAAATTCATCTGATCTATTCTTTGCTAAGAATTCTCAGGGTTCCCAAAGTACCCCTACTCTACTGACCCACTCAGTCTTGCGCTCCCAGAGTGCCCCCAGGCTCTTCTTTATCCCCATCAAAGCTATCATTCCCTCACTTCAGAGAGGTTCTCAACTAGGTGTTAGGGGTAAAATTCTTATTAAAGTAATTAACTCAAAGATATGAGCATTTGATAATATTTATCCCTTCTGGCTTTTTTTTTTAATTTTAGAAGTGGTGAATTTATTTAAATAACCTTGTATATTTCAAGTGTGTATTAGTGAGACAAAGTAATGGGTTCCAGATAGCATACAGAGATTTTCATGAGTAATGTTGAAGTCATATCTCTTGTATTTAAAGCCAACTAAACACTAGTAATTTCCATTTCTAAGTGTTCTGAGCAAACAGCTGCACATATTTTTATTATAATCTTCTTCTCGAATTATTATAAAGTCTGAGATATCTGTGTTTCTTTATACAGAGTCAGCCAAATCTCCTGGTTAATTATAAGTTAATTTGTTATTGCAAATTTATACAGTTTGTGTAAGTCAAGGCTGAAGGAAGCTTTAAAAAATTGGTAATTCTCCTTTGGTGACTAGTTTACAATCTAACTTAATCTGGTACTCTTCTAGCACGAACTAGCAGTAGACATTGGACATGTTAACTATCCATTTTGATCACTGTATGAGGTTAGCTGTACTGTCCAGGAAAAGAATTGTGGGTTTATTTTTATTTTTTTTAATAATTATTTTTTATTATGTCACGTTAGTCACTATACAGTACCTCCTTAATTTTTGATGTAGTGTTCCATGATTCATTATTTACGTATAACACCCAGTGCTCCATGCAATACATGCTATCCTTAATACCCATCACTGACCTATCCCAATCCCCCATCCTCCTCCCCTCTGAAGCCCTCAGTTTATTTCCCAGAATTGTGGGTTTAAGCTGTGAGTACTCAACACTGCATTAGGTTTCAACCACTGGCCTGCAGCACCTTGGAGAGAGGCAAGAGACCATCCCTAGGTAATTCTTTCTCTTCTCCATCTTTTCAGAATTGTTGCTCTACATGTGACTTGGGCAAATACACGGTATCTTGCAAGCTATTTGATTATCATGCAAAGTGACCTATTTCATCTGTTTATTTTGAAAACAATTTCCCAATTTTTTTAATGATTCAAGGATTTATTAAGTCATATATGCAAAACATACCACTAATTGCATTAACAGAAGATCAATGTAAAACCACTCCATGATTCTGGAACTGCCAATTTAAAAAATGTTCTAGTGGCTGAGAGGTCATACCTTGTATTCTTGCCAGTGGGTAAGTTGTACAGAACTTTGTTAGCACAAGCACGGGCTTATAGAACCTCACAGACCCAAGGGAACATGGTCAGGCAGAGCAACAGGAAGTGTGTATCCAGTGGGGTGAGGCAAAGAGGAGGACCAGCATTAGTCAGGGTACAGTACTGGTAATCTGGCAAGACAGTGATGTTAAAAAAGTTCATAGTTTAGGAATATCTAAAATATTTCAAAAACTGTAAAACAGCAACACATGATTTTTACACCTAGTTACTAGAAAACAAAGGCAAGTGCTTATTAGCTTTGAATAAAGTAACAAGGAAACAGGAATGCACTTTTACTAATCTACAGAAAAAATTCTAATGCATTATCAGGAAGATTTTGTAATACAAGGAGGCATAGTGCTCATTAAGAAGGGGTTCTATAAGAAAAGCACCAAGTGAGCAACTATGGGAATGGCCAGTTCAAAGATGAATTAAATGCTCAATTTCAGGAGAGGTGGCAGGTCTAAGAAAACAGTTTCATGATTTTCTTGATAGCATATTTGTTCTTCTTCGTACTTTCAAAGAATCTTTTAGAAGCGCAGCTAAATATGTCTTTAAGACAAAGGTAGTTGAATGTTTCCATTCCCTTTTCAAGAAGACATTGTTTAGATAAGAATTGCTTTCCTTTCACAAGTTAATGCAGATATTACAAAGCTGTGGGCTGTTTTAGTTGTCCACAGCAAATCATCACCCCAGAAGATGCAAAAGGAGCTTCTAAATCTGCCATGAATATTTGACAATTGGCTTTAATATTTCTAGTGACTCTGATGGGAAGGGATTTTCCTTCTTCAAGTTTCCATAATAATTGGTTCACACATCTTTCATGAAATTTATTAATAGCTTACATTTGTATTGAGGACCCTTGGCATTTATGGATTTAATGTAAGTGGTTTTGACTGTTTGCAGATGACCCTGATAGTCCATGACATGCTTTGATTTGAAATTTTGCTGAGGCACATATTCAAATTGAACACATAGACAAGCTGATGTGTGAGAACAAGTCATGTAGCTAATGGGTAATTCAAGCTCGCTGCCTGACACCGACATCTCAACACATTTATACTGTTCTCTCTTCACTGGATATATGGTAATTCCTATGCAGTAATTGAAACCTTTGCTACTTTGTGGAAAGTGGCCATAAATCAGAGAAAAAATCTTCAGTGAAGTTTAAAAGGTCAATATACATTCTGAGTGCATGCGGAAAGAAAACCAAAATAAAACATAATTCCAGAGGAATTCAGGGATCTGTACAAACTAGCATTCACAAAGTGAATATTTCTGAAGGTAATAATATATCCCCCATTCAGAATTGTAAAGGTTTATTTCAGGAATGGAAGGCATGATTCAACTCTAACAACAACTCTGACTGACTGATAAAGATGTCCACTTATTTTATTATGTCTCATATTGTAAGTATTTGTATGCCTCTCTTACTATCTTCCCTGTGACCGTGCAAAAATAAATTGTGAAGTTAATATAGAAGTCATCATTTTATTATCTGTCCAACTCTTTTCTTCTCACTTCCTAACAGAAATCACAATTTTCTTTCTTTGTGTGGTCTTCCACTAAATATGCACATTCTTGGATGTGAATGTGGTGATACTAAATCTTCTAAGCCAATGCCTGGCATTCCTGCTGCAATATATTCCTGGTCCAGAATAGCTATATTAAATTGGCCCCATCCAAAGAAAGAGAAAGGCTTATAGTCTATAATTAAAGGGGTGTTTTACTGTGTGTTTCTGTACCCTTGTCCTCTCCCCCACCCCAGTTTCTGTCTCTCCCTAATTCCCCTGATCTCTCCCTCCTTATTCACATACACACTCACAAATATTAGGTATGAGCAAAACAGCATATAATTATACTTGTCCTAACGATCCCCTTATAACCCAAAGAGGAACTTAATTTATGGTGGCTCTCATATTGAGGATATCAGAATGAAGTATATCTGAAGCTGTTGTTGCTGAGTAAACACTCAGGGCCCTGGGGCCTTAACCTAGCTCCTCACACAGATGTTATTGAAGGCTCTCGGTCTCAAGGCAAGAAAGAATTCAAGGATGGACCAGACACAGTGGTTGAGCAGGACAAATAGGAAGAGTCTATTAAAGGGGAGAGAAGGCTGTCTTGATGTTGAGAGTGGGCAGGAGAGAGAAAGAGAGAGAACTCTAGAGCAAGCCAGAGAGCTACAGCAAGAGAGCATGAGAACAGGTGAGCTGCGTAACCTGGGGTTCAGAGTTTCTTTTATTGACTGTTGTTAACTAGGGGTGGTGGAATATTCATTACTTGGGGCAGGGATTTCTTGGAAGCAGGGTTTCATACCTTTTCTTCCTTATTTGATCAAGGGTTTGCTGTCATGGCATCTACCATCTTGGGTCTGTCTGGTTTGATCTGGCTCCTTGGGGCATGCTGCTGGAAGAGCTTTCTGACTTTCCCCATATCTGGCCACGACTTCTTCTTTGCTGGCCATCAAGCATCTTGTTAGAACCTAACTGCCTACTCTAATACTGTGTCTGTAGTGTCATAACTCATTTATTAAATCACACCAAAAAAACTCTCCTCTCTCAAGAATTCTAGTTGTATGCAATGACATATTCTTTGTTTTTTAAACCTATTTTAGCCCAAACAGTATATTCTGTTTCTAGCAGACAAAATTTCCTAACTGGTATTCTCACTGGAGGTAGGGACTTTGTCATTTTATCTTGGGGCACTCGTAGTACTTAGAATAGTATTTTGCATTTAAAAATATTTGCATATAAAATCTCTATAAATCTTGATGTAGGTACTTCAATTTCTCTCCAAAGAAACTTACTTCCTCCACCAAGCCTGTGACACATCCCCATACTAATCTGCTCCCACTACCTTACAGTAACCTCCTGTCCAGTCCTCCAAAATGTCCAGCACACTGTGAGATATGTTAGCTTTAAATTTATATAAACAAAGCCCCATAAGAATAAGAAACTTAGCCCAAACTTAATTGCAAGTGTGAAAAAAATTTTTCATTCAAATAGTTTTGTCTATATGGTCACACACTTAGGTATTGATTTTCATTGTGGCTTTGTGCATGTGTGCCCAAGAAACCTATAAATCTGTTCAGTTCAATTAAACAACTAATTATTTCACCAGAGAAAAACAGTAAACCACTTATTTGACTGGATTGGCCAGCCAGTTCAATGGAAATAGCAAATCCACCATTCCCAGGGTGATAAAATTGACTGGATGTGTTTTTCCTTAATGATAAAGAAAAGGAGAGGGTTTTTACAAAATTGATTGAATCCATCAATTATTATGATGTTCTGGAGATGCAGTCTTATTGAGTATTTTAACACCAGTGCCATGCTTCCAAACATGGTAACACAAAGTTTTCTTTTTAAAAAGTTTCTGAAGAAGATGACAAACAGATTTGAAAAGAAAACTGTTGACACCTCTCCAGAGTTGATGAGAAGTTAGCTTCTTAGACCAAGAAAATTGTATAAGCAGATCTTGATTTTATAAAGGAGAGGACCATCCCCAGTTTCCTTTCCAGATGAGACCAGGGAAGGGTTTACCCAGAGAAGTCCAAGAAGGGCTAGTACAAAGCATAGTCCAGGAGGAAATCTAGAAGTCAAAGAAGTAATAATAAACAGCACAGCTATGGGATGAGATAAAATTTCAAGCAGAAAAAAATCTTGATGTCAGGAGGCAGAAAATATGAGATTGGGACAAAGTATTCAGGAAAGATTCTTTTTAAAAAAATTTTTTATTTATTTGACACAGAGACAGAGAGTATAAGCAGGGGGAGAGGCAGGTAGATGAAGAGGGAGAAGCAGGCTCCCTGCTAGGCAGGGAGCCCGACGTGGGGCTCGATCCTAGGACCCTGGGATCATGACCTGAGCTGAAGGCACAGACACTTAACCAACTGAGCCACCCAGGCGCCCCAGGAAAGATGCTTTTAATAATATGGCCACACCAAAGACCCATTTGTGTGGTGCTTCAAGATGTACCCAGGTGTTTTCTTCTTTTACATACTCAATAACCTTTTTGTAAAATTTTATTTTCTTCTTTTTTGTTTTTAGAGAGAGACAGACACACAGAAGGGGGGGGTGGAGGGAAGAGGGAAAGGGGGAGAGAGAATCCTAAGCAGAATCCACAGCCAGTGTGGAGCCAGAAGAGGGGCTTGGTTTCAAGACCATAAGATCATGACCTGAGCTGAAATCAAGAGTTGGACGCTTAACTGACTGAGCCACACAAGGGACCCATATTTTAGTTTCTTTTTCAAAGCCTCCCCTGCCTTAATTACTCTTTTTAAATGTTTTACATCTCTTCTTTTCTTCTTCTCTGCTCTCTCTGTTGAAGAGGTAATCCTCAAGTTACAAATTGAATGTTCTATCTACCTGCTTATTTCATTCTTTTGTAAGGATTTCATACTCAGAAGTTTTCATAAACAAGGTAAATAAACAAATTGACCTGGTGGAAGACATAAGGAGTTTGTGAGGATTATGATGAAATAGAATATATACAAAAATATATTTATATACACATAAAATTATTCAAATTCTGAAGAGTTCTGCACTGGCTGAATATGTCCATCTGTTGGCTAAATTGGGCTCACCAATCAGAGCCCAAGTTTGTGACTTCACCTTTCTCAAATATTTGAAGGTTACTCCCTCCCTTTCTTTCTCCTGCCCATAGAACTCTCTGAAAACTACATTCTTCCTTCAATCACTAATCACTGAATATTTCGCCTTCATGGCCCTTTCTGCCCCACCATTCTTACTTTGCAGCATCTTTTTTCTGTTCTTTTCACAGTATCTTTTTTTTAGATTGAAGTATAATTGGCAAACAGTGTATATTACTTTCAGGTGTACAATGTAGTGATAGGACAATTCTATACATAATGCTATGCTCGCCACAGTAAGTAGTCATCATCTGTCCCCACATAATGTTACTACAATATTAATAAAGTTTGTACCTTTTAATTCTCTTCACCTATTTTGCCCATCCCCCAAATTTCTCCCTTCTGTCAACCGCCAGTTCTCCGTATTTATGATTCTGTTTTGGGTTGGAGGGGGGCATTGTTTATTTTGTTGTTTTAGATTTGACATAGAAGTAAAATGTGATATTTGCCTCTGTCTGACTTATTTCACTTAGCATAATACCCTCTATGTTCGTTCATGTTGTCACAAATAGTGTGATCTCATTCTTTTTTTTGTGACTAATATTCCATTTTATATGTTTCATATATTCCATTATATATATCCTTTTGTATATACATGTGCCTATTTTTCATATAAGTGTGTTCGATTTGGGGGTAAAAACTTAGTAATGGAATTACAGGAATGTATGGTATTTCTATTTTTAATTTTATGAGGAACCTTCATACTGCTTTCCACAGTGGCTGCACCAATTTATATTTCCACCAACATTGTGTGAGAGTTTCTTTTTCTCCACATCTTTGCCAACACTTGGTATTTCTTGCTTTTTATGTCAGAATAGCCATTCTGACAGTTGTAAAGCGCTATCTCATTATAGCTTTGATTTGTATTTCCCTGACGGTTAGTGATGCTGAGCATCTTTTCATGTGACTGTTGGCATCTGTAGGTCTTTGGAAAAATGTTTATTGAGGTTCTCTGCCCATTTTTAAATTGTATTGTTATTATCACTATTACTTTGATGTTGGCTTGTATAAGTTCTTTATATATTTTGTATATTAACACTTTATTGGATATGTCATTTGCAAATACCTTCTCCCATTCAGTAAGGTACTTTTGATTTTGTTGATGGTTTCTTCCACTGTGCAAAAACAGAGTATCATTAATTTGAAAAAATTCAATTGAAAAATAGAACATACAGTTCAGTACTAAAAGCAATATAACTGACCTTTGTGCATCTGTTACACATATTTAATAAGTACTAATATTTTCCACCTTTGATTCCTGTATGTTTTATGGGAAATAAACTTAAAGCCCCACTTCTATTCTCTTTCCATTCTTAGAGGTAACAACTAAGTTGAAGTTTCCATCTATTATTACTATTTATTTTTTAATTCTTTACTTACAGTCGTAAATAGGTAGCTAGGTGGATAGACAGATATAAAAGTATAGTCACAAGCAACATATCACAGTGGTTTGTGTTTTTATCATTTAGATGAACATTTTTCATGTTGAATATATCTTTTTGAAACTTATACAACTGTAATTTTTCACATTTATAATTACTATAATCAGTGCTTTAATGGATATCTTTGTACAGTATTTCTTTTCCTTATACATGTGAGAGCATCTCCAAAGTATAGTTCTTGAACTGGAGAGTTTATAATTTTTTAAACTCTCCTGGATGTCAGCTATAATAAAAAAAAAAATCCTTTTTGTTATATTTTTACCAACACTTGATTTTTCCAGACTTTGAAATTTTGCCAATACGATGGATGTGAAATTTTATCAGTGTTTTAATTTGCATTTTTTCATCAATAGTTAAATTGGGCAAGTCTTGATATGTGTTTGAGGTCCTCTTTTGTGAATTACATGTCCACAGCCTTGTATTTTTCCTATTACATTATTCCTTTTTTTGTTTGTTTGTTTCAATTTGTAGGAGGTATTTATGTAACCTAATTCTGCCACTCACTGGGGCTTTGTGGCCTTGGTTGATTCATTCAGTCTACCTATGATTCAGTTTCCTTCTCTGTAAAATGGGAAAAATAATAGGACCTACAAGTTTGTTGTGAGAATTAAATGAGTTTAAGGTGATTTGGACAGTGTCTGGCATATATTATTGTATAACTTTGCTACCATATTGTTATTTCGATTTTGCTTTAAACGATCTGTTCATTTAGAGCATTATTATTATTATTACGATGATGATGATGATTATGATGATGATGATGTTTAAACCTTAGTTGCCTGGCAGTGTTACGAATGACTTTCTAGTCAGTAATTTGTCATTTAACTTTGTTTTATGATAGCTTTTTTTCATATACAAAATTTTAATTTTAATTTTAATGTGGACACACTTGATGTTTACCTTTATGGCTTGTATTTATGCCTTATTTAAGAAAATGCTTTCTAGCCTAAGATGCAAAATATATTTTCTTGTATTTTCTTATAAATTATTTGCATTTGGCAATTCTAATTATAATCCATGTGGAAATGGTGTGAAAAAGGTATCTAATTTTATCATTCCCACCTGAAGAACAAATTTCCCTGGTATCATTTATTGAATGAGTCTTCCTTTACTCACTGATTTGCTCTACCCCCCTCTTCTGTCATATTCCATATTCCTATTTATATTTGGAATTATTTTAAGCCTCTCTATTTGGTCATTGATCTATTTGTCTTTTCTTATAACTTTTCAACCCTTGATATTTGCAACTTTCTTTCTTGTGAGTCTTCAGAAATGTCTTTTCTGTTGGCAGTTCTTGAAACTTTTTTTTTTTTTTGGTCTCTCCAAGTAACAATGTTACATTCTTTTGTAAGTGTGGGGCCCTTGAAGCTAAGAACCATTTATATGGGGCACCTGGGTGGCTCAGTCATTAAGCGTCTGCCTTTGGCTCAGGGCGTGATCCCGGTGTTCTGGGATCGAGCCCCACATCAGGCTCCTCTGTTATGAGCCTGTTTCTTTCTCTCCCACTCCCCCTGCTTGTGTTCCCTCTCTCACTGGCTGTCTCTATGTCTGTCAAATGAATAAATAAAATCTTTTAAAAAAAAACATTTATATATCCTGTGTGCATACAGTCTTATCTTGCCCCTTTTAAAGGCTCAAAGGGGAAAGAAATTTTAATGGAAAACATGTTTTGTTAAAACTTTACAGTATTTATGTTTAAATCTTTTAAATATTCCAGAGCCCATTTGTTGTCTAGGAAAGATAAAAAGCATAACTTTTTTGATATTAGAAATAAAATATCTTGAAATGACCATGCCACTTACCTTGTTTAGGGCAAATGGTACCAATCTATTTTGCAGTATCATTTACAGCATCACATTCCTATTCCTTTCTGGATATAAAAGAATATATCACATTTCACAGATTTGAGTCTGCAGTGGGTTGATTTGTTGCCATGGACTTTAAAAATCCATTAAGGAAAGAGTCAGAAATAGTGAATTAATTTGAAATCTTTTGTTGGTACGGATGAAGTGAGAAACGTATTTATAAAACCATTAATCATACTTGAAAATATACTTGAAAATGAATCAGAAGACAGATGTAATAACTGTATTTTCATTTTGCTATCCCCTTAGAAGTCTTAGCACTTTGGAAAGCCTTATTTAAATGTTGCTGAATATTACTTGTTTTTCCATTTCCTTTATTTTGATAAATATATCTTGTCATGGAGCTATCTGTGCCACCATGAGAAGTAGATTGTTACTTAATATTAGGTCTGTGCCTAGTTTAAATGAATAAAAAATTTAAAAACCAATGTAGTATATAATTATAAATTGGCCAAACATAAATCAAAACATTAAAAAGCTCTGAGATTACAGCCCCCTATTAGTTATTAAAGTTAGATATATTCTAAACTTGTTACAAGTGCCATTCCTTGACTCTTCAAACCATAGTTATAAACCTGCCCTTAAAATAAGAAAGTTTCAAGATGATATTTAGCTGGTATTTGCCTGAAGTAAATAAAGGAGAGGCTGGGATGTTTGTATCTGAAAAGGAAGTGATGGAAAAGAAAAAAAAAAAAAAGAAAGCAAAATAGAAATAGAAACTCCTTAACTATGACAGAATATTGAATAAAAACCAAGAGTGGATTTCTTACTAGATAGCATTCTTACTAAAACCAGCAATATGATATAGTCACTACTATCAACGTTTTTTGGAAGTTCTAATTAAGACATTAAGAAAAACTGCATTAAATATTACAAACATTTCTAAGGACAAACTTTTTTTTTGTTATTCACAGATGATATGATCACATAACTTCCCAAATAAACAATTCTATTAAAAACAATATGAGAATTCAGTAAAGCAGCTAGATTCAAGATAAATACCACAAAAGAAGCAATATTTTTTCTTTATGTTAACAATAACCAGTTTGAATTTTGGTCTGCGATGAATGATTTTTTTCTCACTTCAATTTCTAAGAGCTAAAAATAAATTTAACAAGAAAGGTACAAGATCTAGTTAAAAGAAAAACATAGAATTTGATTGGTGAATATAAATAAGACTTGCATAACAGAGATATATATACTCTAAAATCACAATACTGTAAATAGGTCGATCCTTTTCAAATTAATGTATGAATGTACTATAAATATTTGGCAAATCACTGAATGCGTGAATGTGTTGACTGTCAAGTATAGCTTTTTTTAAATTCAAGTATAATTAGCATACAGTGTTACATTAGTTTCAAGTGTACGATATAATGACTTAACAATTCTGTACATTACTCCGTACTTATCTTGATAAATGTATTCTTTTTTTTTTTTTTTTTTTTTTAGATTTTTTTTNTATTTATTCGACAGAGACAGAGACAGCCAGCGAGAGAGGGAACACAAGCAGGGGGAGTGGGAGAGGAAGAAGCAGGCTCCTAGCGTAGGAGCCTGACGTGGGGCTCGATCCCATAACGCCGGGATCACGCCCTGAGCCGAAGGCAAACGCTTAACCTGCTTAACCGCGGTGCCACCCAGGCGCCCCATTGATAAATGTATTCTTAATCCCCTTCACTTGTGTCATCCATCCACCCCCCCCACTCCCCCCGCCAGGCAACTACCAGTTTGTTCTCTATATTTAAGAGTCTGGTTTTTTGCTAAGCTTGTTTTCCTTTGTTCATTTGTTTTGTTTCTTAAATTCCACATATGAGTGAAATCATATGGTATTTGTTTTCCCCTGAATAACTTATTTCACTTAGTATTATATCCTCTTAGATTCATCCATGTCCTTGCAAATGGTAAGATTACACTTTTTTTTTCTGACTGAATAATATTCCATTGTAGATCTATACCACTTCTTCTTTATCCATTCATCTATGGATGGACACTTGGGTTGCTTCCATATCTTAGCTATTGTTAAGTAATGCTGCAATTAACACAAGGGTGGATATATCTTTTCTAATTAGTGTTTTTGTTTTCTTTGAGTAAATACCCAATAGTGGAATTACTAGATCACAATGTATTTCTAATTTTAATATTTTGAGGACCCTCTGTACTGTTTTCCACAGCAGCTACACTGGCTTTCATTCCCACCAACGATGCATGAGCGTTTCCTTTTCTCCATGTGCTCTCTATCCACTTGTTGTTTCATGTGTTTTTTATTCTAGCCATTCTGACAGGTGTGAGGTGATATCTCATTGTGGTTTTGATTTGCATTTCCCTGGTGATTAGTAAAGTTTAGCATCTTTTTGTGTGTCTGTTGGACTCTGTATGTCTTCTTTGGAAAAATGTCTGTTCATGTCCTCTGCCCATTTTTTAATTATTTGTGAAGGTTTTTTTGGTGTTGAATTGTATAAATTATTTTCATATTTTGGTTATTAACCCCTTATCAGATATATCATTTACAAGTATCCTCTTACATTCAGTTGTTGTCTTCCTGTTTTGTTGATGATTTCCTTTGCTGTGCAAAAGGTTTTTATTTTGGTGTAGTCCCAGTAGTTTAATTTTGCTTTTGTTTCCCTTGCCAAAGGAGGCATATCTAGAAAAATATTTCTATGGCTGATGTCGCAGAGATTGCTGCCTATCTTTTCTGCTAGGGGTTTTATGGTTTCAGGTTTCATATCTAGGTCTTAAATCGATTTTGAGTTTATTTTTGTATATGGTATAAGAAAATGGTCCAGTTTCATTCTTTTGCAGGTAGCGGTCCAGTTTTACCAGCACCATTTGTTGAAGAAACTGTCTTTTTCCCATTGTATACTTTTGTTTCCTTTATTGCGCATTAATTGACCATAAAGCTTGGGTTTATTTATGAACTCTCTATTCTGTACTATTGATATATGTGTCCATTTTTGTGCCAGTACCCTACTGTTTTGATAACTACAGTTTTGCAGTATATCTTGAAATCTGGGACTGTGATCATGCAACATTGCATCAAAAACTGGGGATGTACTGTATGGTGACTAATATAACAAAATAAAAATTATTAAAAAAAAAAGAAATCTGGGATTGTGATATCTCCAGTTTTGTTTTTCTTTTTCAAGATTGCTTTGGCTCTTTGGGGTCTTTTGTGGTTCCATGCCAACTTTAGGATTATTTATTCTAGTTCTGTGGAAAATGCTATTGGTATTTTAATAGAGATTGCATTAAATTATTAGATTGCTTTTGTAGTAAGGACATTTTAACAATATTTGTTTTTCCAGTCCATGAGCATGGACTGTCTTTTCATTTGTTTAAGTCATCTTCAACTTCTTTTATTAATGTTTTAAAGTTTTCAGAGTATGAGTCTTTCACTTCCTTAGTTAAGTTTATTCATAGATATTCTATTGTTTTTGATGCAATTGTAAGTGGGCTTGTTTTCTTAATTTCCCTTTCTACTACTTTATTATCAATGTCTAGAAATGCAACAGATTTCAGTATATTAATTTTGTGTCCTGTGACTTTTCTGAATTCATTTATCAGTTCTAGTAGTTTTTCAGTGGAGTCTTTAGGGTTTTCTAAATATAGTATCATGTCACAAATAGTGGAAGTTTTACATCTTTGCCAATTTTTATTTTTGTTGTCTAGTTGCTGTGACTAGGACTTCCAGTACTATGTTGAATAAAAATAGTGAGCATGGACATCCTTGTCTTGTTCCTGATCTTAATGGAAAACCTCTCAGTTTTTTGATATTGAGTATAATGTTAGCTATGGGCTTTTCATATATGACATTTATTATGTTGAGGTATGTTCCCTCTAAACCTACCTTGTTGAGAGTTTCTATAATGAATGGATATTGTATTTTGTCAAATGCTTTGTATGCATCTATTGAAATGATAATATAGTTTTTGTTCTTTCTCTTGTTAATGTGATGTATCACCTTGATTGATTTGCAAATATTTGAATCCTGGAACTGATTCCCATTCAGTCCTAGTGAATTATGTTTTTAATGTACTGTTGGATTTAGTTTGCTAATATTTTGTTGAGGATTTTTGCATCTATGCTCATCACAGATATTGGCCTATAGTTCTCATTTTTGTGGTATCTTTATCTGGTTTTGATGTCAAGGTAGAGCTGTCTTCAGAATGAATTTGGAAGCTTTCCTTCCTCTTCTATTTTTTGGAATATTTTGAGAAGAATAGGTATTACTCTTTCTTAAGGGTTGGTAGAATTCACCTATGAAGTCTTCTAGTCCTGGACTTTTATTTGTTGGGAGTTTTTTTTTAATTACTGATTGAATTTCAGTACTAATATTTGGTCTATTTAAATTTCCTATTTCTTCTTGATTCAATTTTGGGAGATTATATGTTTCTAGGAATTTCTTCTAGGTTGTCCAATTTGTCAGCATATCATTTTTCATAATATTATAAACCTTTGCATTTCTGTGAGGTCAGTTGTTATTCCTCTTTAATTTATTTGAGTATATAATTGTTGTTTTGTTTTGTTTTTGTTTTTTGAGATTTTTTTCTTAAGATAGGCCTGTAGGTCCTCTTTCCTTGTAGAACAGCTTTTGATACATCCCAAAGATTTTGGACCATTGTGTGTTCATTTTCAATTGTCTCCATGTATTTTTTTTAATTTCCTCTTTGATTTCTTCATTGACCCATTCATTATTTAGTAGCCTATTACTTAACCTCCGTGTAGATAATTTCTTGTGATTGTTTTCTAGTTTCATAGCATTACGGTCAGAAAAGGGGCATGATATAATTGCAAACTTGTTGAATTTGTTGAGACTTGTTTTGTGAACTAACATGTGATGTATTCTGGAGAATGTTCCATGTGCACATGAGAAGAGTGTGTATTCTATTCTTGGGTGAAATGTTCTAAATATATCTGTTAGCTCCATCTGGTCCAATGTGTCATTCAACGCCACTGATTCCTTGTCCTGCATGGTTGATCTGGACATTGAAGTAAGTGAGATGTTAAAGTCTCCTACTATATTGTATTACTATTGATTTCTTCCTTCATGTCTGTTAACAGTTGCTTATGCATTTGCGTGCTTTCATGTTGGGTGCATAAACATTTATAATAGTTATATCTTCTTGTTGGATTGTCCCCTTTATGACTAGATAGTCTTCTTCATTGTCTCTTGTTACAGTCTTTGTTTCAAAGTCTGTTTTGTCCAATGTAAGTACTCCTACCCAGCTTTCTTTTTGCTTACAAATGTATAAATTTTTTTCCGTTCCTTCACTTTCAATATGCATGTATCTTTAGGCCTGAAGTGAATTTCTTGTGGATAGCATATAGATGGGTATTGCTCTTTTATCCATTCAATCACTCTATATCTTTCTATTGGAGCATTCAGTCCATTTACATTCAAGGTAATTTTTTATAGTAGTTTTTGTTACTTGTTTTACAGCTGTATTTGTAGTTCTTCTTTATTCCTTTCTTCTCTTGCTCTCTTGTGGTTTGATGGCTTCCCTTAGTGATATACTTGGATTCTTTTCTCTTTATTTTTTACATATCTATCACAGGTTTTTTAAATTTGTCCTTACCATTAGTTTATATATAACATTGTATGCATATAGCAGTCTATATTAGGATGATGGTCACTTAAGTTTGAACCCATTCTAAAAGCACTACACTTTTACTCCTTCCTCCATGTTTTATGTATATGATGTCATACTTTATATCTTTTTGTGAGTTTCTTGACTGATTTTTATAGATATAATTGATTTTACAGGTTTTGTGCTTTAACATCTGTACTGGTCTTATAAGTGTTCAATCTACTACTTTTATTATATTTGTACCTGTAAAATGTTTTCCTTTCCTATTTTTCTTACTCCTGATTGTAGCCTTTTCTTTCCACTCAATGAATTCCCTTTAATGTTTCTTATGAGGTTGGTTTAGTGGTGATGAATTTCTATAACTTTTGTTTGTCTGCAAGCTCTTTATCTCTCCTTCTATTTTGAATGATAGCCTTGCTGGATAGAATATTCTTGGTTGCAAGTTTTTTTCCTTACAGCACTTTGAATATATCCTACTACTCACTCCTGGCCTGAAAAGTTTCTGCTGAGAAATCAACTGATAGCCTTTTGGGGTTTCTCTTGTATATAATTGTTTTCTTTTCTTCTGCTGCTTTTAAAATTCTGTCTTTGTCACTACTTTGCACCTTTTTATCTGTCTTGGTGTGGACCTACTTGGATTGAGTTTGTAGGGGCTCTCTGTGCATCTTGGATCTGGATGCCTTTTTCCTTCCCCTGAGTAAAGATTTCAGCTATTATTTCTTCAGTTAAATCTAAATTATCTGCCTCCTTCTCTCTCTCTCCTCCTAGGACTTCTATAATATGAATGTTATTGTATGCTTAATGATGTTGCTGAGTTTTCCTAACCTATTATAATTTTTTAATTCTTTCTTTTCTTTTTGCTGCTCAATTTGGTTGCTTTCTATTACTCTGTCTTCCAACTTGCTGAACCATTCTTCTGCTTCTTCTAGTCAATATTATTTGTTCCCTCTAGTGTATTTTTTATTTCAGTTATTGGTTTCTTCATCTCTGATTGATTCTTTTTAATATTTTCTGTTGTTGAAAGTCTCACTGAGATCCTCCACTCTTTTCTCTAGTCCACTAATTATCTTTATGACTATTACTTTGATTTCTCTATTAGGCATGTTGCTTACCTTTATTTCCTTTCACCCTTTGGCTGTGATTTTTGTCCTGTTCTTTCATTCAGGACATATCCCTCTATCTTCTCATTTTGTCTAACTCACTGTCTTTGTTTCTGTGTATTGGGAAAGTCAGCTACATCTCCTGTTCTTGAAAGTAGTGGCCTTATGAAGAAGAGGCCCTGTGGTGCCCTGTAGTGCAATGTTCTTCATTCACCAGAATCTAGCAATTCAGGGGTGTGTTGCATGCACCCTAACATTGTGGCTAAGCCATATTTGCCTCTTTAAGGCAGGGCTTGGTCTCTGTGCTCTTAGGGAGCTACTCTGGAGCTTCCTTGGGCTTGTAGTTGGGACAGCCCATTTGTTAGAATGTGGTCACACTGATCTGCAGGGCACAATCCCTCCATTGTCCCATGAGAGGCTTTCATTGGTGGGCAGAACCTGCAACCAGACCAGATGTCTGGCCCCAGTCTGTCTTTTGGGGCTCCAGTGACCCTGAACTACATAGCTCTCCCTATGTGCTACCCCCCATGAGGTTTTTGTTGGTTGGAAGGGCTGACAGTCAGGTCAGACTTCTGACTCCAGCCCACTGTTTGGGATGCTCAACTACCACATCTTGTATTTGTTGTGTTCACAGACTTTGAGGAGTGTCATGTTACAATTAAAGAAATTTAAATCTGCAGGAAAGTTTTAATGGAAAACAACCAATGGCTTTTGATTGTAAGGCAAACATCCATTGTAACAAAAAAATTTTTTTGACAAAAAAAATCTTTAATTTCTTCAAATGATTAACATAGTAAATGTTTTAAGTTAGCTATGGATTAATTTTTCTTTGATAGGGGAATATACATTAATAATCTTGAATTAATCTATAAGTACCCCCCTCTCCCTGGGCCCTATATTTGGCATTATATTTCTAGTTCAAACTTTAGTTCCCAAAGCTAGAATCTAGTCTCATAATTAGCTGGTGACAAATTCCTCGGTACCACCAGAACACCTAGAATAGTGTGCCTATATAGTAGGTACTTAATAAATGCCCTTGGAAGAAATGAATTCAATGTAAAATCATTGTTGTTATGGATTAACTGTGGTTTTTAAATGGCAGTATCTAAAAGACTAAGTGAAATATTCAGTGCTGCTGTGATCAACCCATAGAGTAAGATAAATCTCCACTCAAAATTTTGTTCATATGTTCTGAGGAAGCAGAACATCTAAAGATGCCATATGTGCATCAAACGAGTATGAAAAAAGGATTATAACTCACATGAGGCTTTCCAGGTGACAGGACAGGCTACTGAGCTTGAAAGAACAGGAAAGAGATTCTAGCTTGGGGTTTATAAGGGTTAGGAACTGCGGCTTGGTTGAAGGTTCCCTCATAAGAGCTAGGACTTGAGAGCTTAGAACTTTATACTGGTGCTAAACATGCCTTCTAACTGGCTTGCCCAGATGAGGGACATAACTGGTAGAGAGAGAGGTGTTGCTTGAAAGCTATCGATAGTCGAACAACAAAAAAGGAGTTAGCATCTTGACTACAAATGCATTTTTATACAGTTTGGAAAAGCAAGCTTTCACTTAAGCAACTATCTATTCATTGTGATATGTATTGTGGAAATTTAAGTCTCTGTCCTTTACATGCTTGTAGTAGACATGGGTTAAGAACATAGATTGGCAGTTTGGCTTAGCAGAGAAGCCTTGTGATTTCCAGACAGATACACCTGTTAGTGACTAGCTAACTTTTCAGTTTTGGGAAACTAATTTAACATCTTTGAACTTCAGTTATTGGTCTAGAAATGGGCAATTCCCCTATCTTATAGTGTTGTGAGTATTTGGCTAAGTTTTGTAAAAAAAAAACTTAGCCCATGGTATGGCACATAGTAAATAAATGACATTTAATTGATATTACTATTACAACTATTTCTGCTGTTACTCAGGGAAGATTTAGAAAATAAGAAAGTTATTAAGAAAATAAGCTCTGAGTGAATAGAAGAGCTAATACCACAAAAACGTCAATACTCTGTATATATATTTCCTACATTTTAAATGAGAATCACAATCAGGTGACACCTGGGTGGCTTAGTTGATTAAGCCTCTGCCTATGGCTCAGGTCATCATCTCAAGGTCCTGAAATCAAGACCAGCATGAGGCTTCCTGCTCAGCAGGGAGCCTGCTTCTCCCTCTGCCCTTTCCCCTCTGGAGCTTTTTGTCTGTCTGTCTGTCTGTCTGTCTCTCTCTCTCTCTCTCAAATACATGAATAAAATCTTTTACAAAAATAATCAGAATCAGTTTGGGGAAAAATAAATAAAAGGTTTTAGGCGTTATAGTAAAGAATAAACAAGGGAAAATTGCCAAAACATTAAACACAATAGTTAATAGGAACTTGCATACAAGTTGCTGAAAGTTAACATGTATTTAATATAATCAAAACAATGTGAATCTGGCACAGTAACTAAAACATAGTTGGATGGACTAGGTGGGGTTTTTAATGTGCATTTCAGTATATATAATTTTTTCCTTTGTAGTATGTATCTCATTTTATTCATTTAAAAAGATGATAATGAGGAGGTTTCTGTAGACTTCATCAGACTGCCAAAAGTGATACCTGGCACAATAAAATTAAATTTTTAAGATTAAGAATCCTCCAGAAACACCAAGTCAAAATCGATGAAGGAATTAGTCATGTATCTCTGCATAACAAATTACTTAAAAACTTAGTGACTTAAAACATTAACATTTATCATCTAATAATTCTGTGGCTCAGCAGTACAGGTGCAACGTAGCTGGGTCTTCTTTCTCATAGTCACTCAAAAGGCACTGGTCTTATCTCAAGGGTTATGTGGGCCTGGATCCACTTCTGAGTTCACTCCAGTGGCTGTTGGCAAGATTTGATTCCTTCCAGACTCTTAGACTGAGGGTCTCACTTCCTTATTGGCTGTTGGCCAGGAGCTGCCCTTAGTTCCTTACCACACAAGTCTCTTATAAGACAGCCTGCCTCATCAAAGTGTGTAAGCAGAAAGAGGGCTACCAAAAGAGAGTGCTTGTAAAACAAAAGTCATAGTCTTTTGAACCTCATCTCAGAAGTGATGCCCTATCACTTTTTCCACATTTTATTTATTACACAAGGTCTGGCTCACATTCAAGTGGAAGGGATTACACAAGAAAAGAATATCAGGAAGTGGGGATCATACGGAATCATTTTAGAGGCTGCCTATCACATTGAAATTATCATTCCAATCCTGAGTAGATAGGATGATAAATTATTCAGTACATAGGTTAGGATGCCTGGCTAAAATTGGAATATTATAGAGCTATGTTTCCTACCTTACCCATATACAAAAACAAACTCCAGAAGAATAAAGTTTCTCAATTTAAACAGTTAAACTTTTTAAATATTAGAGTAAAATGTAGAGTTGTAGATTTGTAACTTCACTATAAGGAGGTTTTCCTAAGAAAAACAGGAAAGCCAGGATCAGTTAAGTAAGTGATGGCTTTGATTAGAAATAGATTATGGGAGGGGCGCCTGGGTGGCGCAGCGGTTAAGCGTCTGCCTTCGGCTCAGGGCGTGATCCCGGCGTTATGGGATCGAGCCCCACATCAGGCTCCTATGCTATGAGCCTGCTTCTTCCTCTCCAACTCCCCCTGCTTGTGTTCCCTCTCTCGCTGGCTGTCTCTATCTCTGTCAGGTAAATAAATAAAATCTTTAAAAAAAAAAAAAGAAATAGATTATGGGAAACATCTACATAAATGAGGTCAAAATATAAATGTCATTCTGGGAGAGGATGTTCATGATTTTGTAAGACAGGAGAGATTAATATCTTTATATATATTAAAATCCTGTAAATAAGGGACAAGTAAAAAAAAAGAAGAAGAAGAAGAAGAAAAGGGGTAATTACTACCCTGAATTTACAGTTATCACTCTCTTGCTTTCTTTATAGTTTTTACCACTTCTGCATATATACTTAATCATGTTTTTTTTGTTTTGTTTTGTTTTGAATGTTGAAAATGGAATCATAGGATACAAGTATGATGTGTTTTGCTTCTTGACTCAACAATGTGTTTCTGGGATGTATCCACACTGATTTGTGTAGCTGGTATTTATTCATATTCTTTACTGAGTAATATTCCACTATATGCATATAAAGCAACTTATTTGTTCCATTGTTACAGGACATTTGGATTGCTTTCAATTTGGGGGTTGTTGTGTATGCTATATTTTCAACATCAGCTGTAATAGCAATCTTCCATATAACTTCTTATACACAAAGGGAAGAATTTTTCTACCTTACATGTATAGTAGTGAACTTGCTGGGGAGTAGAATGTGCATAGATTCATTTTAATAGGTAATACTGAAAAGTTTCCAAAGCACTACCATCACTGCAATGGTTTCAATTGCTCCACAGCCTCAATAATATTTAGTACTGTTAAATTCTCTAGTTTTTCCCACTCTCTTTGTATAAAATAGAATCTCATTGTGGTTTCAATTTGCCTTTATCAGTAACTTATAAAGGTGATTTTTTAAAAAGATTTTATTTATTTGAGAGAGAGAGAGAGAGAACAAGCAAGATGGAGGGACAGAGGGAGAGGGAGAAGCAGGTTCCCTGCTGAGCAGGGATCCCCATGCAGCACTCAATCACAGGACCCCAGAATCATGACCTGTGCCAAAAGCAGATGCCCAACCAACTGAGCCACCCAGGTGCCCCTGAAGTTAATATTTTTATGTATTGGTAAACCACTTGTACTTATTTTTCTATAAAATTTCTATTTTCTTATTCTCATTTTTCTATTGTTTTGCTTATCTTTTTTAATGATTTAGGGAATTTGGTTATGTGTTCTATACAGTAATCTGTCAGTTATATGTATTGCTAATATCTTCTTCTATTAGTTGGTTTTTATTGTAGGAATACATGTAAATAATTTTTCTTAGTCGAATAATATCAATAGTATTTTTTTTCAGAGCAGGAAATCTTTGTATCAAATGAGAATGTGATGCCATGAAAACGTTTGAGGATAATAATGTTCTAAGCTAAGGGATTAGGAAGTACAAAACCCTTGAGGCAACTAAAAACGAGTAATTTTTAAAACCATTTTGTTGTGTAATAGATCACATTTTTTGCATAAAGGAATTGTAAATGCAGTTTGGTTTTCTCTTAGCATTTTCTTGCTCAATAAGCATCTTTGAAATAACCACAGATTAATCATGAGGAAACCATTGTAAGCGCAGTTGCTGAAACAGTGTCGTGCTACCTCGCCACTTTAGTTCAGTACAAGTTACTGAAATCTACTGGGTTGATTGAAATTTGGCATTTATACATTCAACAAAAATACTTAGCCCTGACTCTCACATTCTTTTAGGTGATTCAGATAAAATGGCAATCAAAAGAGGCAGAATCCCTGTTCTATAAATTGTACAATCTCGTGAAGGAGAAACCATTAGACAAATACATAAACAACTATATAATAATATAAATGGTTATATAATCAATATTTAATATATAAATAATTACAATCTCTTAATTAGTGGCAATGTTAGGGATAAGATCTCTAGAAAAAGTTAATGATTGGGTAGTCAGGGGTTATAGGGAGTGAGTAGCATCATGGGTGCGTGTGTGGAGAGAATGTTCCTAGCTGAGAATACAAGCACAGATGTCTTGAGGCAGGAGCATGGCAGCCATGTTCAAGAAACAGATCAGTAAAGAGTATAAGGGAATGAAGTGTGTGGGTAGGTTGTGTGTGCATGAGCACATGGGAGGGTGGGGAGAAGAAAGAGAGCAAAAACGTGCCAGGTCACATAGGGTGTGCAGTTATGCACCTTGCCAGTTACTTTGGCTTTATTCTAAATATTATGGAGCCATTGGGGAATTTTGAGTGGAACAGTGTTGTGATCTGATATGCTATCTTAAAAGTCTTACTCTGTATGTTGTGTGGAGACTATGTGGCAGCATTAAGAATGGTATATACTAATAAAAAGGACAGGAGAAAGACGATGACTCTTTGAAATAGGATGGTGGTTAGATGGTGGCAAGTGGTATTCCCTGAAGTAGGGCCAATTGGGTTTGTTAATAAACTTGATGTAAACGGTGGGAACAACAGAGAACCAATGACAGCTCCTCGGTTTTTTTCAGCTGAACAACTAGTAAATGTTGGAACCATTTAATGAAACAGAAAACTCTCGGGTATTAGTATATTTGGGGTGAGCATGGGAATAAAGTGTTAAATATAGGATATATTCATTTCGAAGTACTTATTAGTAGGTGAGTAAACATGCTGAGGAGGAATTGAATAGGTGTGTGGAGTTCAGGGGAAAGTGGAGGCTGGAGATTAAATCTGGGATAGATTAGCATAGAGATAGCATTTAAAGCCATGGGGCTCAATGAGATTGTCAAGGAAGTGGTTGTGAATGGAGACAAC